>NW_028324206.1:1800000-2158785 GCF_054372755.1 Phalangium opilio
ATTGGTCCACCTTTACCAAGGGAAGTGGTCGTTTAACCACTGACGAACATTGACAGTGTAATGTGGGAGCGCTCCATCCTACTGGAACCACAGGTCTTGAATCACTGCTAACGGCAAATCGTCTATCGCATTACTAAACTCATGAAGCAGGAAGTCCAAGTAAGTGTCTCCAGTGATGTTCGCGTCGAAGAAGAAGGGTCCGATAATTCGGGTTCCAAGAATGCCCACCCAAACATTTACCTTCCATCGTATTTGATGGTAATGTTGTCGTAACCAGTGAGGATTTTGTTGGATATAGTAATGCACGCTATGCCGGTTTACTGCACCATCCCTGTGAAATGTAGCCTCGTCAGAAAATAGTATCTCAAAAATAAATGGATCAGCTTCAATTAGTCCACGCATGGTAAGACAAAAGTCTTGTCGTCTTAGGTAATCCTAGTCCGTTAAGGCTTGATTTAGGTGGATATGATGTGACCGGTAGTGATGCCTTTGTATAATGACAAGAACTGTATAAGGGCTTAATCCAACTTCTCGTCCAACCGCTCTAGTACTAGTATGAGGATGGTTTTCAAAACCAGTGCTCACAGTCAAAACGTGCTGGGATGTCCACTTCTCTATTGCTTCATTACCGACTATATACGTTCTCTTCTACGCTCACGGTCTTGCAAGACGAAACTACCGAAATCACGAAAGTTGTCGATGTGAATTTTTTTTATAAATGAGTAGGCTGTTATATTAGTTTAAATCAGAATTGGTGTGGTGGTGCTACGATCGCAAAACCGACCTATATTGTACATGCACCTTATTGTAAAATACCACTTCTTCCACTTCTCCCGCCGCCACCGGCCCAAAGTATGGCGATCGGTTCTGGTATGATAGTCCGATGTTATTTTGATGAACTTAAATTAACTCTTTGAACTTAACTTTAAGTCTTTTTGTTATTTGAACTACACAACAGTCGCTAAGGTCCGTAAAGGTACTTCACACCGGATGTCGTCGGTGTGGAAAACGTTCGGCATAAAGCACTGCCTCTTGTAGATCGTTAAAGCGGTGTCAGGACAGAATCCCGTCACTAAAATCCGGAGACGAATAAAATTCCGACATGTTATAAATCTCGACGGGAAAAAATCCGGACCCCGAAGATCCCGACACCAAACAACACTTTAATTTTCTAATTATAAATTAAAAGAAATTAAATCTAAAGGTGAAAGTTGAGCAGGGCTTTGTAAAAAATCGTTAAAAAATCCCATCAAGTTACAAATTCCTTAAAATAAACAATAAGAAGGATATAAATCTGGAGTAGACCTTTTTCAAATGTAAACCTAATCATGTCTCTCAAAGGTGGTGATATCCTTATGGATCAGGTTTACGGCTATGAAATCGACAGAAAATGAGGTGAATACATCTACTGGTGGTGTGTTGAAAATAAAAGTGTCTATTGTACTGGACGTGCTGTCAGCAAAAGTGGGGTAGTTAAACTCAGCAAAACCCACAATCATGTGGCGAAATCTACGGAAAGGAGTAAGAGGGAGGTCATAAATCAAATCAAACAAAGAGCATCAAATCCTGACTTTTCACAATCACCTCATCTAGTGGTCGAAAGGGCAACACAGAAAATACCAGCAACCGTTAGTATGACCTTACCTTCAATAAGTGGCATGAAGAAAGTGGCATAAGGAAAGTTGTGGACGCTCCGCCATCTGCGCCGTCATGTCTGGAAGATTTTGACATCACTGGTGATTACTTGAAGTCACTGGATGATCAGAAGTTTCTCCAGTACGACAGTGGAAGAGGACCGAATAGAATAGTAATTTTTGCGACCGATCAGAATCTTGAGTTGCTGTCCAGAAGTCAACATTGGTTCGTCGGCGGTACTTTCAAGACATGCCCACCCTTATTTTCACAAATTTTTGCCATTGACGCAATGATTGTCGCGTCATCAACGATCATGTCATTGGATTACTTCTTGATGCCCAAAAGCGACAGACCTACCTTCAAAGAAACCCTTCGACAGCTGAGTATTCTCAATTGCAGTCTATCACCGCAAACTGTTATGAGTGACTACGCGATTCCCATGCACAAGGCGTTCGAAGAAACTTATCCACCCGTGGTTGCTTTTTCCATTTCATGCAATGCCTCTGGAGAAGCATTCAACTGACTTCCGAGCTGAAGGCAGCGTATCTTAATGAAGATAATCCAAATTTTGCCCTTAATATTCGAAAATTGGGTGCTCTTGCGTTTATTCCACTTGAGATGTTTTCAGCGCATTGATGCAAACGGATTTTTATCAAGAAAATACAGAAGTTACAGAGAACTTGACAGAATATTTCGAGGACACGTGGATCAGACGTCCTGATTCTCCCAGACCTGGTGGACGGAAGCCACCAAAAGTCAAACTATCGTGGAATCAGTACGATGCTGTGAATGACGGTCTACCGGGTACCAATAATGCAGTCGAAGGATGGCATCGCAGCTTCTCTTCACGGATTCAATCAAGTCACTCGACTATCTGGCTCTTTATCGATGCCCTGAAGAAGGAGCAGAGCGGGAATGAAGTAAGAGTGGAGCACATCATGGCGGGGATCGCCCTCAAGGAAGTAAAATTTACAGGAAAAAAACCGAAAGAATCTAAACAGTTGTCAATTCATACGGCAGTATTTCATTTGATGATTATTTACGTAGCATAGCACACAACTTTGACCTTCAAATTTAATCTCTTTTAATGTATACTTAATAAGAGTATTTGCATTTTTAAAATGGTTTTTCGGTGTCGGGATCTTCGAGGTCGGGATTTTTTTCCGTCGAGATTTATAACCTGTCGGGATTTAAGTGTCGAGATATTTGCTGTCGAGATTCTTAGTGTCGGGATTATGTCCATGACTCGTTAAAGCGACCTTCACCATAATAAACATGATGACCTGCTCAAGTCGGCAATCAGAATCTTTGTACACACAACGTTGAGGTATTGCCGGTCCCTTTAGAGATACAAGATCTCTATTGGAAGGCAAATGTTTGGGTGATCATTATTTGAAACCGAATTATCGGACCCTTCTTCTGCGATGATAACATCACGGGAGACCTTTACTTGTACTTCCTGCATCATGAGATTGGTGCTTGCAAATGTATCGCACGGCATGGACAGTCGTCTAGAAGAGCGCCGCTACCACGCTGGTATTAGATACATCGATGATTTTCGTTGAGGTGTTTACCAAAAAGATTAGAGGTTGTAATTTGATATTTTGATTTATTCCTATGGGGTTATGTTAAGGACCAAGTTTACGAAACAGAGCCAACATACGTTTATAAGATATGTTCCATTAGTGTGTCACTCGTTAATGAGAGCTTGTCACGGGGAAATGTCATAGATTCTCGTAAAGCGACGCCTGGTGAGGCGCTGTCAAAGGCTTAGTATAGACTAAATTTGAGGATGGACTGCAAAACCGAATGTAGTCAATTCTCGCGTTGTTCTTAAACTAGCTCTCATTAAGCCTCTAGCATTACGAAGTATAGGTAGTGACATACTTATGGAACATATCTTATAAACTTACTAATCCAATAACAAGAGAAGACTTGGAAGGACAGAATTCGAGCCGCAATAAAGGGAATCACTCTTCAAATGCTTGCAATGTATCGCAAGACCTGGACAGCCGTTTTGAAAAGTGCCTCTTCCACGACCACGATAATAATAATATTAATATTTATTTAGCGGGGAAAACCGCTAACGATGGTGGACACATCGATAATTTCCGTTGAGGTGCTTACCAAACAGGTAAGTAATTCGAGGCCTAAGTTCTAAGACTAATCGTAGGATTGTTCTTTAAAACATTTTGCTTCATTCAGGCATATTCCCAAATATTTCTTTTGTATACAAAAACCTGAAGTCCAAAACGTATTTATTTACATCCTGTATCTGAGGTCTATTATTTAGTATAGCGACGTCATCCGTTGGCAGTATTGGGGGTGGTCCACAAAGGAAGGTGCTAGTCTGATCTTTTCCACACTCTGCCTTATTATTGATCTATAATTTCTTATCTAGTCTGACCCATTATTGATGATAACTTAGTCTTACCTGTCATTGGTTTATTTGGTCTGGCCTATCATTGATCTATGATTACTTATATAGTCTGGCGTATTATTAATCTTTGTTTACTTTATATATAGTCTGGCCTATTATTAATCAATAATTTCTTTTCATATAGTCTGGCGTATTATTAATCTATGATTACTTTATATATACAGGGTGTTTCTGAAAAGTCTGGCACAAATTAACAGGCATGTTCCTTGGGTCAAAAGGAGACCGAAAGGTCCTATGACTTTTTGGGGTAAATCGCTCCGTTGCGACGTTATGGGCTCTCAAAAGTAAGCCGAAAAACAAGGAGATTTTGCAGAATTATAGCACTAGAATTGTGGTTTTGACCCAATTGTTTTCGATTATTGAGCATAAGACAATGATCGAAATAAGTTCAAACCTAGTGGAAGACAATGAACGTGTTAAACGGCCAAAATCGTTAATCCCTTTGTTTTTATTAATGATTGTAATTAAAGGTAAGGAAAGTAGCTCAGATATCGGTTACTTGTTTGTTCAGATGTACTGATAACTGACCAGTCTTTTATTCTTTATTTGAATTAGACACATTACTTTTACAATAATTCGAATGAACCCCATTACTTTTACAATAATTCGAATGAACCCCATTACTTTTACAATATTAATTCGAATGAACCCCTTAACCTTTAAAATAATTCGAATGAACCCCATTACTTTTACAATAATAATTCGAATGAACCCCTTAACCTTTACAATAATTCGAATGAACCCCTTAACCTTTACAATAATTCGAATGAACCCCTTAACCTTTACAATAATTCGAATGAACCCCTTAACCTTTACAATAATTCGAATGAACCCCTTAACCTTTACAATAATTCGAATGAACCCCTTAACCTTTACAATAATTCGAATGAACCCCTTAACCTTTACAATAATTCGAATGAACCCCTTAACCTTTACAATAATTCGAATGAACCCCCTAACCTTTACTATAATTCGAAAGAACCCCTTAACCTTTACTATAATTCGAAAGAACCCCTTAACCTTTACTATAATTCGAAAGAACCCCTTAACCTTTACAATAATTCGAATGAACCCCTTAACCTTTACAATAATTCGAATGAACCCCTTAACCTTTACAATAATTCGAATGAACCCCTTAACCTTTACAATAATTCGAATGAACCCCTTAACCTTTACAATAATTCGAATGAACCCCTTAACCTTTACAATAATTCGATGAACCCCTTAACCTTTACAATAATTCGAATGAACCCCTTAACCTTTACAATAATTCGAATGAACCCCATAACCTTTACAATAATTCGAATGAACCCCTTAACCTTTACAATAATGCGATTGAACCCCTTAACCTTTACAATAATTCGAATGAACCCCATTAACCTTTACAATAAATCGAATCTAACCCTTTAACCTTTACAATAAATCGAATCTAACCCTTTAACCTTTACGATAAATCGAATCTAACCCATTAATTTTACAATAAATCGAATCTAACCCATTAATTTTACAATAAATCGAATCTAACCCATTAATTTTACAATAATTCGAATCGAACCCATGAATTTTACAATAATTCGAATCGAACCCATTCATTTTACAATAATTCGAATCGAACCCATTCATTTTACAATAATTCGAATCGAACCCATTCATTTTACAATAATTCGAATCGAACCCATTCATTTTACAATAATTCGAATCGAACCCATTAATTTTACAATAATTCGAATCGAACCCATTAATTTTACAATAATTCGAATCGAACCCATTAATTTTACAATAATTCGAATCGAACCCATGAATTTTACAATAATTCGAATCGAACCCATGAATTTTACAATAATTCGAATCGAACCCATTAATTTTACAATAATTCGAATCGAACCCATTAATTTTACAATAATTCGAATCGAACCCATTAATTTTACAATAATTCGAATCGAACCCATTAATTTTACAATAATTCGAATCGAACCCATTAATTTTACAATAATTCGAATCGAACCCATTAAATTTAAAATAATTCGAATCGAACCCATTACATTTACAATAATTCGAATCGAACCCATTGCATTCACAATAATTCGAATCGAACCCATTAATTTTACAATAATTCGAATCGAACCCATTAATTTTACAATAATTCGAATCGAACCCATTAATTTTACAATAATTCGAATCGAACCCATTAATTTTACAATAATTCGAATCGAACCCATTAATTTTACAATAATTCGAATCGAACCCATTAATTTTACAATAATTCGAATCGAACCCATTAAATTTAAAATAATTCGAATCGAACCCATTACATTTACAATAATTCGAATCGAACCCATTACATTCACTATAATTCGAATTGAACCCATTACGTTTAAAATTATTCGAATTGAACCCATTACATTTACAATTATTCGAATTGAACCCATTACATTTACAATAATTCGAATCGAACCCCATTACTTTTACAATAATTCGAATCGAACCCCATTACTTTTACAATAATTCGAATCGAACCCCATTACTTTTACAATAATTCGAATGAAACCCAATTACTTTTACAATAATTCGAATGAAACCCAATTACATTGTTCAAAATGGGCACCATCAACGTTTAAGCAAACTTGCGCGCGTACGCCATGAAGCATGTTAAGGTACACCCATTTAAGCCGTCTGTGAAATACCTACAACTTCTGACGTTGAAAACTACCCTAATGTTAAGACCAACACAGCAGGGAGGAAATTCGAATTATTGTAAATGTAATGGGTTCAATTCCAATAATTGTAAATGTAATGGGTTCAATTCGAATAATTGTAAATGTAATGGGTTCGATTCGAATTATTGTAAAATTAATGGGTTCGATTCAAATTATTGTAAAATTAATGGGTTCCATTCGAATTATTGTAAAACTTAAGGAGTTCATTCAAATTATTGTAAAAGTAATGTGTCTAATTCAAATAAGGAATAAAAGACTGGTCAGTTACCAGTACATCTGAACAAACAAGTAACCGATATCTGAGCTACTTTCCTTACCTTTAATTACAATCAGTAATTAAAACAAAGGGATTAACGCTTTTGGCCGTTTAACATGTTCACGGTCTTCCACTAGGTTTGAAATTATTTCGACCATTGCCCTGTGCTCAATAATCGAAAACAATTGGGTCAAAACCACAATACTAGTGCTATAATTCTGCAAAATCTCTTTGTTTTTCGGCCTACTTTTGAGAGCCAATAACGTCGCAACGGAGCGCTTTACCCCAAAACGTCATAGGACCTTTCGGACTCCTTTTGACCCAAGGAACATGCCTGTTAATTTGTGCCAGACTTTCCAGACACACCCTGTATAGTCTGGCCTATTATTGATGTTTCATTATATGTATTTAAAATACGTAATTTATTTTTAACATTTTTATTCAAATCACATAATTTATTGTTAAAATACTTTTTTAAATGAAGTAATTTATTGTTAAATAGTTACTAATTATTAGTTAGTAAGGAATTGTTTTTAAATTGGACTCGGCTAAAGGCTTTTGGGCTCTCATTGAACTCGGCTATAAAGTTTGGACTTTCTCAAGGACTAGCTGGACTCGCGAATACTGAGAAATTGAACTTGAGGACTCGGCTAGTTCAGTTTTTCAGTATTCGCAACCTAAAAATCAGGACTTAACAGGTCTATATTATTAAGGTATTGATGACCCTAAATGCGAAAAAGCTTTTTTGTTTGTTGTTTTCTTTGTTATTAATAATGCTACAATTTCAGAATTTGTATTCCCGCACCATTTACAAAATGATAACTTAAAATAAAGAGTAACTGTAAATTTTTAATTTATATTTTGTTTTGTAGGTTTGACCAGTATACGAATCATCTCTTTTACAGTGTATGACATTTTTAAGTTTTACCATAAATAATTCTAAATCCACGCATTACATATAATTAGAATCGGTGAGCGACCTTAAAAAATTTAACGTGCTTATTTCTCAGGGAAGCATTTATACTACACGCTACAAAGACGGGAATTTGAACTGTACATCACTTCCGATTCGATACGTATGTTTAACAACGTTAACAGGACATCCGTATATAACAGACGTTAGTTCTGATTAGTAGTAGGGACTATACAGATATGCAGACATCCAAGATGGCCGCCACCCCAAGATGGCCGCCCTCTCCCCATCCACCAGACTCAAACCAAACTTCCAAACAAAGATTAAGCTAAATTCCTACCTGATCAACCCTACCTTTCAGCATGCTATGACTCTTTAGAGGGGTTTTGCCTATTTTTCCCCCCAAAACAAGCTCGGCTTAACCCTCGGAGGGTGTAGTTCTTTGTGCAAGATCCCCGTTTAAATTTAAGACCAAAGATTACGTTATTGTATGAGAAAATCTTACCTGACATACCCTGCCTTCCACCGTGCTATGTCGCCGTCGATGAATATTAACGGGGGTGTTTAACCCATTTTTCCCAAAACAAGCCCGGATTAACCCTCCAACCAAAGATTCGACCATAAAAAATCCTACCTGACTTACCCTGCCTTCCACCATGCTATTAAGGGGGTTTTACCGCTTTTAATAGCTCCAGACTACCACGAGTTCCTACCTTGTGTTATTTTCAACACCCATGACGTCATCTTCTTAATCAAAACAAAAACAAGCTATATTCAACCTTTGCGCCATCCCCCAATCTTACCCTGCCTGCTAGGGTGCTAGTAATGGGCGGTACCCCTTTAATAAACCCAAACCAGCCCGGACTTTAAAAAGCTTACCTCCAGTCCTACCTTCCAGCGTGTTATTAAGGGGAAATGACCTATTTAATAACCCTACAAACAAGCTCGGACTACCAGCCCTACTGGTAAAGCTGCTTTCAACCTGGGCATCCATGACGTCATCCTTCCAACTCAAACTAATATGAAATTATTTGCGCCATATTTAAAAAACTTCTCTTCAGCCCCGCCTTCTAGCGGACTATTTTAGTAACCATTAATAGCTGTGACCCGTTCAATGGTCATGAACAAGTTCGAACCAGCCCTACTAGTAAAGGTTACCAAATTTAAAAAACTTACAACCAGCCCCTCCTTCTAGCGGATTATTTTAGTAACTAATAAGGTAATTTACCTATATAATCAATTAAAAACAAGTCCGGACCAGCCCTAGTCGTAGAGGGTGCTTTCAACCTGGGTGACTATGACGTCATCCTCCAGACTCAGACTCAAACCAAAACTAAAATATATTAATTATATAATTATACGAGCCATGCCTTCTAGCGGGCTATTTTAGTAACTATTAAGGGCATTTACCCATTGAACAAATCAAAAACTAGCCCGGATCAGTCTAGGTTTGTCTATGTAGAGGTTTTTGCCCACGAAAAAAAAACCAAAACAAACAATCCCTGCCAGCTTGCTATTTTACGCCTTTGACTGTACTTTAATACGCGTCACCCATTGAAGGGTTTCCAAACAAGTCAAAACACGCACAAACTTGTCCGGGCCAACCAAGTTTTGTCCAAACAAGTTAAAACTAGCCTAAACTAGGCTGGGCCAACCAAGTTTCGTCCAAGTATAGATTTACCCCCCCCGTTGATTGGACTAATAATGGGTGGATTACTATTGGTTCTGCTACCGTTTGATTACTTACCCATGTAGATGTTCCAACGATGATGTTTTAACTAGGATGCCCCGTTGGCTTAGCGAAAATAAATGTTGTAAGAGGTTAGTTGGCAAAAAGCAAGGTTTTTTAATGCGATTAACGAAGAGGTAGCGGGTTCGAATCCCGGTGGAACAATAAATAAGCCCGGATTAACCTGAATTCGTATTCAGGGTGTTACTGTTTTATTAATTGTACTTAGATTGGATTATTTACCCTGACTACACCATTAATACGGGTACCCAATTAACCAGTCTTAACTAACCGGGTTTACCTTGACTCGAACACGTACACAACGTCGCTGTTTAAATTTTCCCGCCAGCAATTTATGGCCTTTTATTATTCGTCGGCAAAAAAACTTGATTTTGAGACAAATCAACTTTGTTTCCTTCTAAGTCAAAAGTTAATGAAAAAACAGACACACATTTTAAAAAACAAAAGATATTTACTCTTACGTCTTGTACAAAAATTAAATACAAAATAAACAAATGAGTAGCCAAACAAAGGCGTGATTTGTGTTTTTAAAGTGTCCATATATCTATACAAAAGAATTCATTTCTAAATACCTAGATTTTCCATTTAGCCGTTAAGAGAGAGAAATTTGGAGTGGCGCGAGTTTTATTCGCCTCAATATAGCCAGGGGCAAAAAAAAGAGATTCTAAAAAAAAAGAAGGTCATTCTTCGCGTCTTCAGTGAGAGATATTTCCGGAAGCGTTTTACCAATTTTAACGAGACTAGAGTTTTTAAACTAGATACAGAATAAATCTTTACACATTTTTTTAGCTTTAACAACGACACATAAGACGGGGAAACTAATATTTTCATCCTTTTGTCAGGCGGAACTCAAATATTAGCCAATTAGTACGATCTTTAAGGGAAGATCCTGGTCCACATTCCGAAAACTCAAAACATTTAATCTGCATCAAGAATGCGTAATGCAGAGCAGGATCCCCCCTTATTTTAGCATTCCTTAACTACTTTACGAGAGCCTCCAAAGAACCCTCATCAGACCCCCTGGATTATGAATCTCGACAAGTAAACAAGCGGGTTTTTTGTCGCATATAAAAAGATTTCCTGTAAAGCTTTTACAGAAAAACCCCATTATGTGGCAAGAAACTCGCTTCCTTGCCTATTGAAACTCATAGATTAAAGGTAAATGATAACCCATTGGGGGGCCTGCGTAATTCCCGGAGAAAAAATCCGAGACACATCTTGACAAAATATTAATAATCCTCAAAAAGCGGGCTGCAACAAAAAGAAGAAATTAGCTAGAGTCTGGTACGTACCAAGTGGCTGTACATACCTAGTCACGCTTCGGAACTTAGCCATCAAATAATCCCTGTTTTTTTGAAAACTTTTAATATAGAAAACATCTGGCTGCGAATTTATAATTTAAGAAGTGACGAGCCCCTCTTTATCGCTTTTTACGGGTTAACGAGGGCATTAAAGTATCGCCAGCAAGATTCGCGATACCGCCGTCGAATTCAACTTAAATATTGCTAAGCCTAAATATATTTCTTTAGTTTACGCGCCAAAAATAAGAGATTCTACCCCGTTACTCACCGATTGTAAAGAGAGACGCATTCAGGGTTTCAAAAAGTTTAAATTGTTAACATTTAAAAAACCCGTATATATACCGGCAAAAAATTAGGTTACCCCACCCTTTTTTACGTGTAGTCTAGTACTCGCCTTGATTTTCTTTTTTTCCCCACTACAGAAAACTAGTTTTTTTTTCGGAGTAATTTACTTTCTCTTTTAGCGGCGAAAGACTCGCAAATAACCCTGGAGGGAGGAGTGAAATATTTTCGTAAACGTTTACCTTACTACAAAATACCTAGGAATGGTTTAAAGTTACACGTTGGGTGGGTCAAAGAAATGGATAAAATAAGGGAAGGATGTGTCTCGATTTAAAAAAATCACCCATAGATTGCTTACCTGTCCAATTTTTTCTATTACAAGGAATCCCAGTTAGATATTATGCCAGAGGCAAACCTCTGAAATTGATGCCAATGATAATTACGTCAATCATAGAGGTGATTAAATTGAATATACTTTAGAGAGTGGAGGGGGGTTTAAAAAACTGTTGCTTAGTAACTCATTTTTTTAAGCTGTAAAATTAACATGTTGAATAAATTTGTTTCCTTTTTTATTTTTATACTAGAGCTATCTTTGGAGTCTGTAATAAGTATACAAGCCTCTAAGTAAAAAATATTATAGATATTATAGGATAATTCATTTAATCTTTTGTGACTTAATTATAGTGTTTCTAGAGATAATTTTATAAATTTACCGAAATAAGCAACCGTTACTCTTCCAAACAAATAAGGAACATGACTAGAAGCGTAGATAAATATTAAAATAAGCTAGCCAATCATTTTTGACAAGTTATGTACTTTGAAATATAACTCTAAGGTAACGCAAAAGAAAAAATCCTAATGTATTTATGGCTGAAAGGTGAAAAAAAACAAAGCGACTATAATAGAGAAAATTCTTGACATGTCCTATATGACAAATTAATTGTAACACTGTTTTGTGTGTTTCTCAGGTTTTCGAGTATTAACTCGTACATTTTGATTTATGGCAAGCGAAAAAACACCTTGTATAATGGGAGGAGAAAATATTAAATCCTCCGCTAATAAATTCATAATTGACTTTTACATATATATTTATAAAGTTAGAAATCTCTATTTAGCTCAAGGTCCTAGTTTTTTTGTATGCAGAAGCTTGTTTGGGCGTGTTTTGAATAATTAAATTTGAATAAGCCAATACTTTCAAGATTTTAAAATTCAATAAATAGGAAAAAGTTAATGAGGCATAAAATTAGAAATCTCTCCGAGGTCTAAGATTTTTTCGTATGCAAATAATTCAAAGAGATCGTGTTATATAAAAGGTTAAAAAGGAGTTACTTTGATAGAAGCCCGAGGGGACAAATATTATTCGTATGCAAAAGCTTGTTTGGGTGTGTTCTAAATAATTTAATTTGAATAATTCACATAAGATCGCATTATATAAAGAAAAAATTTTAATGAAGGTTAAAAGTAATTATTCTAGGAGGGAGAAAAATGGTTTTTTTAATATGATATAAATCTAAATAATTGTATATTAATATTAAACTATAGGGGTATTTTTTATATAGGCAGGTATGGCATCATCCTTTATAATTTTTAGTATCAACTCCACAATAAATAAAAATGTATTTTTGGGGGGCATAAATAATATCAATTTTTATCGATTTTTTGGAGTATTTAAGACCAGAGTCTCGATACTTTCTTCATTCGAAAATTTTCTAGACGCTTTCTGTCGCTTTACAAGCTCTTAAACACTTGTAAGTAATGTCTAGTTTAATTCCTTGCGGTCGCTCTATGATATGGAGGGTGAATAGAAAGCTCTATGACAATCCTGATTTAAAGGATTTTACTTGGGATGATTTATTTAGAGATGTTTGGGATAAAAATACTTTAACGGACGCGCAGAAAAGGAACATTTGGCGTAAAATGACAGGGGCATACAATGCTTCTTTCTTAGTGTTTACGATTCAAGACGTCTATAATCACCATTATAGACCTGACGCGAATTTACTCCACGCTCTCGTTAGAGGTTGTTCCAATTACACGGACCATATGTTTTTTAAAGTCGAAAACGATGGTATCTTTACTAGCTGGTGGTTCAGCCCCAACGCGAACAAATTTTGGTTTTCAAACCCATTTTGCATACAGGAGCGAAAAGAACGCGATAGAATAGAAAGCTACGAAATACAATACGATATGGCAGTTGATTATATTTTCAATGCTCTGGAGGATTTATGCTGGTTGAGACTATTTCGCCAACACAGAATCTTGGAAAAACCCCATGTCCAGTTTGCATTGCGGCTCATTTCTAAACACCTTTTCCAAGCTCGCGTTTTTGTCAGCGTAACCCAATTTTTTACGACTATTAACAACCCCCAAAACAATAGCTCGGTCCGAATAAGTAGATTTACAACGTGGATAGTTCCCCCGCAAACCTTTTCTAAAATAGAGTGTCCGTACGGACCCATACATCACGCTTCGGTGAAATGTACAGCGCGTTATTGGTATTACGGGGGCTATTGTTTTCACGAAGAAGCGTTCTATAGACGTGTCTTAGACATGTGTTTTAAATTATGCTTGCTGCAACTCACGAGGATAAATAGACCGTGCCCTAAAGAAAAGACTCACTTTCGACAGTCCTTAGCTAGATGGTATTTAAAGAAAGCCATGTATATAGCGGGCGTAGCTCGCCTATATTGCAATACCACCTGGTGTTTAACATTATCAGACATTATGCAAGGACTGATAGACAGCGACGCGTTACCCTTTTTAGTAACGTTGATTTAAAATAATTGAATGGTCAAGCGACGGTGAAGATTTAAAACGGCCGGCGGATAAAGACAAACAGTGAGCTCAAGAATTACAATAACAAACTGGTCCTTAGATTTGATAATTACCCGAATTATATGTTTTTTAATATTAAGGCTGTTAATTTATTCTGTAGTATATTAGAATAGGGTTATAATTAACTTTGCGTAGTTATATATAAGTTCCAGTTTAAATAGTACAGAGACTAGTTGCGATAATACAATTGTGGTGAAATTTTTTTTTATTAGAAATTCTAATCCATCTTTAAAACGCCTTTATTCTCCAAAAAAATGTAAGTAATATATTTGATATAAATATATTTGATATAAATATATTTGTATGTATTTCTTTTTAAAACTTTGGTGATAATTTAGGGCCAGCGTCGAGAGCTTTGTGGACGTTATTAAGAAGCAAGGCTCTGCCCTCATGCCCCGTAACGGGCATCTTTATTGTCCACATTGCGAAGGGACATTAAAGGATATGCCCGACTATGGCCAATTAAATTACTATTGCACGACGCGCGAATGTAATTATTTTAGAAAATGCGTTTTAGTCCAGTGCAAACAATATATCAGTTTTGCCAAGCGTAGCGACCAGCGGCATTTGCTTAGCACACGGAACTTTTGTTCACTTTGCGGTGAATTTAAGTACCGTGTAAAAGACATATGCCCGTGTTACGAGTGGTCCTGTGATTGACAGGTAATTCTCAATTGGTACTATTATTTGTTTTAAAAAGTGTAAATTTTTGACTGAATGTTTCTGCATAATATTTAAGTCTCAACACAAGGATGCTGTTGTTTTTTATTTTTTAATTAATTTTATATTTTTTATGTTAATTATTTTAGTTATTTAATATTCTATGTTTCTATGTTAATTTTTTTAGTTATTGAATATTTTATTTTTCTATGTTAATTTTTTTTAGTTATTTAATATATTATTTTTTGTTAGTGATTAAAATATATTAGTTTTAAAATAAATTATTTATAAAAATATGGTTTTATCATTTTAATTATTGTATTTTGACATGCAAATGTATACATTAAAAAAAGGTTCATATTGATTCAAGACGTATTATTTCTCATCTAAATTACCTTTATAACCTCAAAAAAAATAATCGCACTAAAGTTTACTTTAAAATAAAACATATCTTAATGTCTGGAAGTTTTAAAAAACCTTCAATAATCTCTGAATAGCGGGAGTAAGCGAGAGGTCTTTAAAAAACCTGTTCTCATTTTTGAAAGAAATGTCTGGAAATTAGTTTAGCCTAAAGTGTTTAAGAGAGTAGTAATGCGGTAAAATGTTGTGTCTCGTGTGATGATTTCATAAGCGAATAATATTACAGCCATTTATAAATACTGGACGACATAACACAGCGATGCATCAGCAATTTGACCCATCATATTAGAAGACGTTTAAAAAAATCTCCAGTTTAAGCAACAAAATAAGCAATTAAAACAAGCCTAATGATTCTCTTTCGGGGACAAACAACTTGGAACTATTTTCTGTAACGAATTGCCTTGAATAATTTAAGCGAGGTCAACTTGGTCTAAATTATTTCGATGCTGGAAAAATTAAATATTAACATTGGATTTCATTTAGAAAGCTTTTCACGCTTCAAAATTTGAATTTAGTTCACAATTGGTCAGTTATCTAGGGTAAAAGTTAAGTAATACTTCAGGCCTTTTCACGCCAGCGAATGTTTGTAAATTTGTTCTAGTTTAGACCGTGCTGCTGACTTGGGTGTAACAATTTTTTCAAATATATTAGTACTTCTTCCGCCACTTAGATGTACAAAAACAACTAAATTCATACAATAATAATTAACGGAACATTTATATTCAACAGGGCTCGTTCGTTAAGGTGTTAAAAATTTAATAATAAATGCATGCATTTTTTAAAAAATTGAAAATAGGCAGAGATTTTGCATGACTTTTTTTTTCCTTCATTACATTTGCAAGTATATTTGGAACTATCTTGAGACACAGTTCAAAAAAATATCCGTACATTCGCAACTAATATCCAGAACACAATGCGCGTTATTTTTGGCTCAAATTTCCTTCCCCTCTCACTCGCAACCATCCTCGCATTTTTCCGTTTTCACTTAAGACCAATCCCGGGTAACACTCGCATTTATAAGTACTGTTATCGGAAGAATTGGGGTTGCAAACGGTTTTGATGTCGGAAAAATTATCATTTCCCTCGATTTCGCATATATCGACGCACTACAAATCGGAATCAGGGATCAAACCAATGGAACATTGGCAATAATACGTGGCGTTATTAGATTCATTAACGTGACATTCTGCATTAAGATTCTGACATTCAATATCCCCTTTTGCTTCGCCAATGTCAACGCAAATGCTAGCCTGACTATCATAGTGACCAGCTGAGCATTCGCAGTAAAATGTAGTATTTTCATGACTCGATACGACGCATTCGGCTTTAAGCTCTGAGCAGGCATTATCTCCCATAGTTTTACAAATATTTTCGCATGTTTGGGTATTATCCTCGAACAGTCCAGCATGACATTCGCAGTAATACGTTGAGTTATTAGTTTCATCAACACGGCATTCGACTTTAAAATCCTGGCATTCACTGTCACCTTTTACTCGGTAGATATCACCTCAAATTAGGTTTTTTTCATCTTCGAATAGCCCGGCGGGACATTCACAGTAATAGGTTGATGTGTCAGTTTGATTAACGGCATTTTGCTCTACGATTTTGCCACTCACTTTCTTTTAAAAACATTAAAAATCCCCAGCGATTTTTAAAATGCATGAATTTTTTAGCGTGACATTCGGTATTAAGATTATGACATTCAAAAGCTGCTAAAAATTTTATAACAAAGGCATGAATGTTTTTAAGAAAAATTTTAAAAATCCCCGGTGATTTTTAAAATTTTAAAAAATTTTAAAATTTAAAATTTTTCTTAAAAACATTCATGCCTTTGTTATAAAATTTTTAGCAGCTTTTGAATGTCATAATCTTAATACCGAATGTCACGCTAAAAAATTCATGCATTTTAAAAATCGCTGGGGATTTTTAATGTTTTTAAAAGAAAGTGAGTGGCAAAATCGTAGAGCAAAATGCCGTTAATCAAACTGACACATCAACCTATTACTGTGAATGTCCCGCCGGGCTATTCGAAGATGAAAAAAACCTAATTTGAGGTGATATCTACCGAGTAAAAGGTGACAGTGAATGCCAGGATTTTAAAGTCGAATGCCGTGTTGATGAAACTAATAACTCAACGTATTACTGCGAATGTCATGCTGGACTGTTCGAGGATAATACCCAAACATGCGAAAATATTTGTAAAACTATGGGAGATAATGCCTGCTCAGAGCTTAAAGCCGAATGCGTCGTATCGAGTCATGAAAATACTACATTTTACTGCGAATGCTCAGCTGGTCACTATGATAGTCAGGCTAGCATTTGCGTTGACATTGGCGAAGCAAAAGGGGATATTGAATGTCAGAATCTTAATGCAGAATGTCACGTTAATGAATCTAATAACGCCACGTATTATTGCCAATGTTCCATTGGTTTGATCCCTGATTCCGATTTGTAGTGCGTCGATATATGCGAAATCGAGGGAAATGATAATTTTTCCGACATCAAAACCGTTTGCAACCCCAATTCTTCCGATAACAGTACTTATAAATGCGAGTGTTACCCGGGATTGGTCTTAAGTGAAAACGGAAAAATGCGAGGATGGTTGCGAGTGAGAGGGGAAGGAAATTTGAGCCAAAAATAACGCGCATTGTGTTCTGGATATTAGTTGCGAATGTACGGATATTTTTTTGAACTGTGTCTCAAGATAGTTCCAAATATACTTGCAAATGTAATGAAGGAAAAAAAAAGTCATGCAAAATCTCTGCCTATTTTCAATTTTTTAAAAAATGCATGCATTTATTATTAAATTTTTAACACCTTAACGAACGAGCCCTGTTGAATATAAATGTTCCGTTAATTATTATTGTATGAATTTAGTTGTTTTTGTACATCTAAGTGGCGGAAGAAGTACTAATATATTTGAAAAAATTGTTACACCCAAGTCAGCAGCACGGTCTAAACTAGAACAAATTTACAAACATTCGCTGGCGTGAAAAGGCCTGAAGTATTACTTAACTTTTACCCTAGATAACTGACCAATTGTGAACTAAATTCAAATTTTGAAGCGTGAAAAGCTTTCTAAATGAAATCCAATGTTAATATTTAATTTTTCCAGCATCGAAATAATTTAGACCAAGTTGACCTCGCTTAAATTATTCAAGGCAATTCGTTACAGAAAATAGTTCCAAGTTGTTTGTCCCCGAAAGAGAATCATTAGGCTTGTTTTAATTGCTTATTTTGTTGCTTAAACTGGAGATTTTTTTAAACGTCTTCTAATATGATGGGTCAAATTGCTGATGCATCGCTGTGTTATGTCGTCCAGTATTTATAAATGGCTGTAATATTATTCGCTTATGAAATCATCACACGAGACACAACATTTTACCGCATTACTACTCTCTTAAACACTTTAGGCTAAACTAATTTCCAGACATTTCTTTCAAAAATGAGAACAGGTTTTTTAAAGACCTCTCGCTTACTCCCGCTATTCAGAGATTATTGAAGGTTTTTTAAAACTTCCAGACATTAAGATATGTTTTATTTTAAAGTAAACTTTAGTGCGATTATTTTTTTTGAGGTTATAAAGGTAATTTAGATGAGAAATAATACGTCTTGAATCAATATGAACCTTTTTTTAATGTATACATTTGCATGTCAAAATACAATAATTAAAATGATAAAACCATATTTTTATAAATAATTTATTTTAAAACTAATATATTTTAATCACTAACAAAAAATAATATATTAAATAACTAAAAAAAATTAACATAGAAAAATAAAATATTCAATAACTAAAAAAATTAACATAGAAACATAGAATATTAAATAACTAAAATAATTAACATAAAAAATATAAAATTAATTAAAAAATAAAAAACAACAGCATCCTTGTGTTGAGACTTAAATATTATGCAGAAACATTCAGTCAAAAATTTACACTTTTTAAAACAAATAATAGTACCAATTGAGAATTACCTGTCAATCACAGGACCACTCGTAACACGGGCATATGTCTTTTACACGGTACTTAAATTCACCGCAAAGTGAACAAAAGTTCCGTGTGCTAAGCAAATGCCGCTGGTCGCTACGCTTGGCAAAACTGATATATTGTTTGCACTGGACTAAAACGCATTTTCTAAAATAATTACATTCGCGCGTCGTGCAATAGTAATTTAATTGGCCATAGTCGGGCATATCCTTTAATGTCCCTTCGCAATGTGGACAATAAAGATGCCCGTTACGGGGCATGAGGGCAGAGCCTTGCTTCTTAATAACGTCCACAAAGCTCTCGACGCTGGCCCTAAATTATCACCAAAGTTTTAAAAAGAAATACATACAAATATATTTATATCAAATATATTTATATCAAATATATTACTTACATTTTTTTGGAGAATAAAGGCGTTTTAAAGATGGATTAGAATTTCTAATAAAAAAAAATTTCACCACAATTGTATTATCGCAACTAGTCTCTGTACTATTTAAACTGGAACTTATATATAACTACGCAAAGTTAATTATAACCCTATTCTAATATACTACAGAATAAATTAACAGCCTTAATATTAAAAAACATATAATTCGGGTAATTATCAAATCTAAGGACCAGTTTGTTATTGTAATTCTTGAGCTCACTGTTTGTCTTTATCCGCCGGCCGTTTTAAATCTTCACCGTCGCTTGACCATTCAATTATTTTAAATCAACGTTACTAAAAAGGGTAACGCGTCGCTGTCTATCAGTCCTTGCATAATGTCTGATAATGTTAAACACCAGGTGGTATTGCAATATAGGCGAGCTACGCCCGCTATATACATGGCTTTCTTTAAATACCATCTAGCTAAGGACTGTCGAAAGTGAGTCTTTTCTTTAGGGCACGGTCTATTTATCCTCGTGAGTTGCAGCAAGCATAATTTAAAACACATGTCTAAGACACGTCTATAGAACGCTTCTTCGTGAAAACAATAGCCCCCGTAATACCAATAACGCGCTGTACATTTCACCGAAGCGTGATGTATGGGTCCGTACGGACACTCTATTTTAGAAAAGGTTTGCGGGGGAACTATCCACGTTGTAAATCTACTTATTCGGACCGAGCTATTGTTTTGGGGGTTGTTAATAGTCGTAAAAAATTGGGTTACGCTGACAAAAACGCGAGCTTGGAAAAGGTGTTTAGAAATGAGCCGCAATGCAAACTGGACATGGGGTTTTTCCAAGATTCTGTGTTGGCGAAATAGTCTCAACCAGCATAAATCCTCCAGAGCATTGAAAATATAATCAACTGCCATATCGTATTGTATTTCGTAGCTTTCTATTCTATCGCGTTCTTTTCGCTCCTGTATGCAAAATGGGTTTGAAAACCAAAATTTGTTCGCGTTGGGGCTGAACCACCAGCTAGTAAAGATACCATCGTTTTCGACTTTAAAAAACATATGGTCCGTGTAATTGGAACAACCTCTAACGAGAGCGTGGAGTAAATTCGCGTCAGGTCTATAATGGTGATTATAGACGTCTTGAATCGTAAACACTAAGAAAGAAGCATTGTATGCCCCTGTCATTTTACGCCAAATGTTCCTTTTCTGCGCGTCCGTTAAAGTATTTTTATCCCAAACATCTCTAAATAAATCATCCCAAGTAAAATCCTTTAAATCAGGATTGTCATAGAGCTTTCTATTCACCCTCCATATCATAGAGCGACCGCAAGGAATTAAACTAGACATTACTTACAAGTGTTTAAGAGCTTGTAAAGCGACAGAAAGCGTCTAGAAAATTTTCGAATGAAGAAAGTATCGAGACTCTGGTCTTAAATACTCCAAAAAATCGATATTATTTATGCCCCCCAAAAATACATTTTTATTTATTGTGGAGTTGATACTAAAAATTATAAAGGATGATGCCATACCTGCCTATATAAAAAATACTCCTATAGTTTAATATTAATATACAATTATTTAGATTTATATCATATTAAAAAACCCCTTTTCTCCCTCCCAAAATAATTACTTTTAACCTTCATTAAAATTTTTTCTTTATATAATGCGATCTTATGTGAATTATTCAAATTAAATTATTTAGAACACACCCAAACAAGCTTTTGCATACGAATAATATTTGTCCCCTCGGGCTTCTATCAAAGTAACTCCTTTTTAACCTTTTATATAACACGATCTCTTTGAATTATTTGCATACGAAAAAATCTTAGACCTCGGAGAGATTTCTAATTTTATGCCTAATTAACTTTTTCCTATTTATTGAATTTTAAAATCTTGAAAGTATTGGCTTATTCAAATTTAATTATTCAAAACACGCCCAAACAAGCTTCTGCATACAAAAAACTAGGACCTTGAGCTAAATAGATTTCTAACTTTATAAATATATATGTAAAAGTCAATTATGAATTTATTAGCGGAAAGTTTAACATCTTCTCCTCCCATTATACAAGGTGTTTTTTCGCTTGCCATAAATCAAAATGTGCGAGTTAATACTCGAAAACCTGAGAAACACACGAAACAGTGTTACAATTAATTTGTCATATAGGACATGTCAAGAATTTTCTCTATTATAGTCGCTTTGTTTTTTTTTTCACCTTTCAGCCATAAATACATTAGGATTTTTTCTTTTGCGTTACCTTAGAGTTATATTTCAAAGTACATAACTTGTCAAAAATGATTGGCTAGCTTATTTTAATATTTATCTACGCTTCTAGTTATGTTTCTTATTTGTTTGGAAGAGTAACGGTTGCTTATTTCGATATATTTATAAACATAATCTCTAGAAGGACTATAATTAAGTCACAAAAGATTAAATGAATTATCCTATAATATCTATAATATTTTTTACTTAGAGACATGTATACTTATTACAGACTCCAAAGATAGCTCTAGTATAAAAATAGAAAAGGAAACAAATTTATTCAACACGTTAATTTTACAGCTTAAAAAATGAGTTACTAAGCAACAGTTTTTTTAAACCCCCCTCCACTCTCTAAAGTATATTCAATTTAATCACCTCTATGATTGACGTAATTATCATTGGCATCAATTTCAGAGGTTTGCCTCTAGCATAATATCCAACTGGGATTCCTTGTAATAGAAAAAATTGGACAGGTAAGCAATCTATGGGTGATTTTTTTTAAATCGAGACACATCCTTCCCTTATTTTATCCATTTCTTTGACCCACCCAACATGTAACTTTAAACCATTCCTAGGTATTTTGTAGTAAGGTAAACGTTTACGAAAATATTTCACTCCTCCCTTCAGGGTTATTTGCGAGTCTTTCGCCGCTAAAAGAGAAAGTAAATTACTCCGAAAAAAAACTGGCTTTCTGTAGTGGGGAAAAAAAGAAAATCAAGGCGAGTACAAGACTAGACGTAAAAAAGGGTGGGGTAACCTAATTTTTTTGCCGGTATATATACGGGTTTTTTAAATGTTAACAATTTAAACTTTTTGAAACCCTGAATGCGTCTCTCTTTACAATCGGTGAGTAACGGGGTAGAATCTCTTATTTTTTGGCGCGTAAACTATAGAAATATATTTAGGCTTAGCAATATATATTTGTGAGAAAATTTTCTTGAATATTTAAGTTGAATTCGACGGCGGTATCGCGAATCTTGTTGGCGATACTTTAATACCATCGTTAGCCCGTAAAAAGCGATAAAGAGGGGCTCGTCACTTCCAAAATTATGGATTCGCAGCCAAATGTTTTCTATATTAACAGTTTTCAAAAAAACAGGGATTTTTTGATGGCTAAGTTCCGAAGCGTGACTAGGTATGTACAGCCACTTGGTACGTACCAGACTCTAGCTAATTTCTTCTTTTTGTTGCAGCCCGCTTTTTGAGGATTATTAATATTTTGTCGAGATGTGGCTTGGATTTTTTCTCCGGGAATTACGCGGGCCCCCCAATGGGTTATCATTTACCTTTAATCTATGAGTTTCAATAGGCAAGGAAGCGAGTTTCTTGTCACATAATGGGGTTTTTCTGTAAAAGCTTTACAGGAAATCTTTTTATATGCGACAAAAAACCCGCTTGTTTACTTGTCGAGATTCATAATCCAGGGGGGTCTGATGAGGGTTCTTTGGTGGCTCTCGTAAAGTAGTTAAGGAATGCTAAAATAAGGGGGGATCCTGCTCTGCCTTACGCATTCTTGATGCAGATTAAATGTTTTGAGTTTTCGGAATGTGGAGCAGGATCTTCCCTTAAAGATCGTACTAATTGGCTAATATTTGAGGTTTTTTTTTTTCGCCTGACAAAAGGATGAAAATATTAGTTTTCCCGTCTTATTTGTCGTTGTTAAAGCTAAAAAATGTATAAAGATTTATTCTGTATCTAGTTTAAAACTCTAGTCTCGTTAAAATTGGTAAAACGCTTCCGGAAATATCTCTCACTGAAGACGCGAAGAATGACCTTCTTTTTTTAGAATCTCTTTTTTTTGCCCCTGGCTATATTGAGGCGAATAAAACTCGCGCCACTCCAAATTTCTCTCTCTTAACGGCTAAATGGAAAATTTAGGTATTTAGAAATGAATTCCTTTGTATAAATATATGGACACTTTAAGAACGCAAATAACGCCTTTGTTTGGCTACTCATTTGTTTATTTTGTATTTAATTTTTGTACAAGACGCAAGAGTAAATATCTTTTGTTTTTTTTAAAATGTGTGTCTGTTTTTTCATTAACTTTTGACTTAGAAGGAAACAAAGTTGATTTGTCTCAAAATCAAGTTTTTTTGCCGACGAATAATAAAAGACACTAAATTGATGGCGGGAAAATTTAAACAGCGACGTTGTGTACGTGTTCGAGTCAAGGTAAACCCGGTTAGTTAAGACTGGTTAATTGGGTACCCGTATTAATGGCGTACTCAGGGTAAATAATCCAATCTAAGTACAATTAATAAAACAGTAACACCCTGAATACGAATTCAGGTTAATCCGGGCTTATTTATTGTTCCACCGGGATTCGAACCCGCTACCTCTTCGTTAATCGCATTAAAAAACCTTGCTTTTTGCCAACTAACCTCTTACAACATTTATTTTCGCTAAGCCAACGGGGTATCCTAGTTAAAACATCATCGTTGGAACATCTACATGGGTAAGTAATCAAACGGTAGCTGAACCATTAGTAATCCACCCATTATTAGTCCAATCAACGGGGGGATAGATCTATACTTGGACGAAACTTGGTTGGCCCAGCCTAGTTTAGGCTAGTTTTAACTTGTCTGGACAAAACTTGGTTGGCCCGGACAAGTTTGGGCGTGTTTTGACTTGTTTGGAAACCCTTAAATTAAAGTACAGTCAAAGGCGTAAAATAGCAAGCTGGCAGGGATTGTTTGTTTTGGTTTTTTTTTTCGTGGGCAACAACCTCTACATAGGCAAACCTAGACTGATCCGGGCTAGTTTTGATTTGTTCCATGGGTAAATTCCCTTAATAGTTACTAAAAAAGCCCGCTAGAAGGCAGGGCTTGAGGTCATGTATAATTAAGTTTTGGTTTGAGTCATAGTCTGGAGGATGACGTCATAGTCACCCAGGTTGAAAGCACCCTCTCTGACTAGGTCTGGTCCGGCCTTGTTTTAATTGATTCTATGGATGAATTACCTTAATAGTTACTAAAATAGCCCACGAGAAGGCCAATAAATATGGTACCAATAATTTAATATTAGTTGAGAGGATGACATCATAGTTGGCCAGGGAAAAAACATCCTTTACTAGTAGGGATGGTCCCAACTTGTTTATGTCCATTGAACGGGTTACGGCTATTAATGGTTACTAAAATAGTCCGCTAGAAGGCGGGGCTGGAGAGAAGTTTTTTTAAATATGGCGCCAATAATTTCATATTAGTTTGAGTTGGAAGGATGACGTCATGGATGCCCAGGTTGAAAGCAGCTTTACCGGTAGGGCCGGTAGTCCGAGCTTGTTTGGAGGGTTATTAAATAGGTCATTTACCCTTAATAACACGCTGGAAGGTAGGACTGGAGGTAAGCTTTTTTAAAGTCCGGGCTGGTTTGGGTTTATTAAAGGGGTACCGCCCATTACTAGCACCCTAGCAGGCAGGGTAAGATTGGAGGATGACGCCAAGGTTGAATATAGCTTGTTTTTGTTTTGATTAAGAAGATGACGTCATGGGTGTTGAAAATAACACAAGGTAGGAACTCGTGGTAGTCTGGAGCTATTAAAAGGGGGGTAAAACCCCCTTAATAGCATGGTGGAAGGCAGGGTAAGTCAGGTAGGATTTTTATGGTTCAATCTTTGGTTGGAGGGTTAATCCGGGCTTGTTTGGGGAAAAATGGGGTAAAACCGACCTCCGTTAATATTCATAGACGGTGACATAGCACGGTGGAATGCAGGGTATGTCAGGTAAGATTTTCTCATAAACGGGGATCTTGCAAAAAGAACTTCACCCTCCGAGGGTTAGCCGAGCTTGTTTTGGGGGAAAAGTGGGTAAAACCCCTCTAAAGAGTCATAGCATGCTGGAAGGTAGGGTTGATCAGGTAGGAAATTAGCTTAATCTTTGTTTGGAAGTTTGGTTTGAATCTGGTGGATGGGGAGAGGGCGGCCATCTTGGGGTGGCGGCCATCTTGGATCTCTGCGCAACTAGGTAGTCCCTACTACTCTCGTCAGGAGCCGGAAAGACATTTCCGTTAATGTGAGGAATTTCAAGCGCTTCGAGAGTAATAGTTTTCGCTGGAAATTCGACGTTCATTAGTGTAAGTCGTACCTTGTTCCTTTTTACTCGCGTGGGTTTATCGCTTGAAAAGTGGTAGCTGTCAAATTCTTCGAATTCAATGACCGGAAGTTGGAGGTTTTTTGACATATCTTCTTGAATGTAGGTGCGTTGAGCGCCGTTGTCCAAAAGACATCTGATCTTCATTGTTGTGTCTCCAGAGGGGCTGGAAATGAGTGCTTTAGCAGTTTGAAGTAGGACTAGGTTGCCATTGATTCCTTGAATTCCGGAAGTCATGTCTGCTGTCGTCTCGGAACGGGTTTTAGGTTCCGTGTTGACATTCTGGGCTTCCCTCAACTCCTTTCTGTCGCATAAAACCTTGTGATGTTTCCTGGAACAGTTTCTGCATTTCTGATATTTGGATCTGCAGTCTCGAGCTTGGTGACCTTCCTTTAGACAAATGAAACAACGTTTCAAATTTGCCAAAATTTCTTTTCTCTCTTCCGAGGATTTGGGGCAGTTCGTCGTAGAGTGCATGCGAGTCGCAGAAGATTCAAATGAGACGTTCCACTGTACCCGTTGTGAGACTAGCGGTGATGGAAGGAAACGATTTTGGACGGTGGTCATTTCGGGGGAAACAGTTCCTTTCGACGGCTTTGTAAAGTGGTTTAGTCGGAGTCTTTTCATCAGCGTGTAGGATGGCGTGTGCACGTTCTCTACTGGTGATCTCCTTTAATAGGTATTCAAGGAGCAGGTGAACTTTCCAATCAGCCTCTGATTCGAAAAGACGTGAAAATCCAAGAGCTATGTCACTTGGGAGACGCTTGTAAATAAGACAACTCAGAATTATGCTGTCTTGGTTAACGTCGACATTCATGGATTTTAGGCTTCTTATTTAGGTTTCACAGAAGTCATAAAATTTTCGTAGTCCCGATACGTCGTTAGAATTTTTAATAGGTGGTAGGTCGAAGAAGTTGTTTAAGTGTGTACTAACAATTGCTCCTCTTTCCCCAAATCTATTCCTTAAGGTAGTTATGGCGTATTCATAATTGTTCGAGTTTAGGCCTCTTATCGCTGTAGCAGCGTTACCCTCAAGGTAGGATATAAGATAGTTGAACTTATCTGAATCGTGGAGATTCTCGTTGTTGTGAATAGCTGTCTCGTACTGGGTCCAGAAGGTTTGCCAGGCGGCGATGGTTCCGTCGAATTTTCGGATCTCCAGTTTGGGGAGACGAACGTTGGGTACGTTCCTCGCTTGTAATGCCGTGTAATGAGGGTTCATTAATGGTGGGATATCCGTGCGGTTCCCGTTGACCTCCCTTAGAGCCGCTGTTCTTGAGCATTCTAGTTTGCGTTGAATTCTTCCTTTTGCCGCGGTGATCTCTGAATTGTAGTTTTCGGCGCTTTCCCATTCGGATTCAAGGTCATCCTCTTCGGTGATAAACGCTTCAATTTGGTTGTTTAACGTGTTCAACGCTTTCTTGAACCTTGTGAGTTGATCAAGGTTGACTTCAAGTATTTCGAGGTCTGGTTCTTCCCGCTGTAATTCGTTCTCGGTGGAATTCAAAACGCGAGTTGTATTGCCGCGAACTTTTCCTCTTTTCCGAATAAGTATGCGAGCGGTTGTACCGGACTGATTTAAACCATTTTCTGTTGCCATTATGTTAGTTACTATTCGCGAGTGTACCGACTGATTTATTCCGAATTTGATTTAAAAGTTATTATTCCCGGGTTTCGGCACCAAAAATGTAGAATGGGCTACGGGATTTCTGGGGGGAGAGCTTACGGTTTAGACTGAAAAATATACCGCTACGTGGTTCGTAAATTAACTTAAATCTATGTGTGCGAAATAAACCGACGTTTGATTGAAAACTCGAGATATAACGGTAACTAATTTTATTAATGGTAAAAATGGTAAATAAACATCGCGCTGTATAGCGTATCGTTTTAACAAAAGGAGCTTTGTCTCGACGCGTCTACGAATTCAAACTAAATCACACCTTTGCCCTTTCTGCCTTCGCTATTTAAACAATTATGGGCATGAAAGAGAGGGCAAAGGTTCATACATAAGGAAAATTATCTTGGTTTTTTAGCCACATCGTAGTATACGATAGGCTCTTAGTTTGACCCGAGCCGTCCGTAGTAGTAGTAGTAGTAGTAGTAGTAGTAGTGGCCGGGGTTGTCGCTTCGTTATCGTCAGATTTTAGCTTAAAAGGAACTTTATATTACCACAACCCACCCATAGGGGTTACTGGGCTCGGTTAGAGATTTAATTTTAATTAAAATTTTTTCAAGTCAGACTCGGGAATCGAACCCGGATCGCTGGCGCAACAGGCAGACATTCTACCAACTGAACCATAGAGACTTGAAAGAAACCTAGAGTTTTTTATTATTTATTCTTATCTCTAAAATGTCGGGGTGAAGTGGGGTGGGGTACCTCTTAATCTGTGGGGTCGGAAACTTTTGAATTTTTATCTATGGGGTCGGATACTTGTGAATTTAAATGTTTGGGGTTTTTATATTTATTTCCTTTTATTTATGTGCTAATTAAATAGATGTTTGGCGGTCGGATACTTCTGAATTTGTCTCTTTGGGGTCGGATACTTCTGAATTTGTATCTTTGGGGTCGGATACTTCTGAATTTGTATC
The DNA here is from genome assembly GCF_054372755.1 of Phalangium opilio. Lineage (NCBI taxonomy): Eukaryota > Metazoa > Arthropoda > Arachnida > Opiliones > Phalangiidae > Phalangium > Phalangium opilio. The sequence continues at coordinate 1,828,518 of NW_028324206.1, forward strand.
TTTGGGGTCGGATACTTCTGAATTTGTATCTTTGGGGTCGGACACTTCTGAATTTGTATCTTTGGGGTCGGATTCTTAAAATTTGTATCTTTGGGGTCGGATACTTCTGAATTTGTATCTTTGGGGTCGGATACTTCTGAATTTGTATCTTTGGGGTCGGATACTTCTGAATGTCTATCTTTGGGGTCGGATACTTCTGAATTTGTATCTTTGGGGTCGGATACTTCTGAATTTGTATTTTTGGGGTCGGATACTTCTGAATTTGTATCTTTGGGGTCGGATACTTCTGAATTTGTATCTTTGGGGTCGGATTCTTAAAATAACCATTAATAATCTAATTTTTTTAAAGCTAAATGGAAATAAAAGGTATAGCTTGTTATATTTCCCCTTCCCGCGGGCGCCGGCCTTGACTGGCTGAGGCTCCGCGCTGCCTCTACCGGTATTACGGCTTATAGGTAGTTAACATGCGGTGACACTACCCTGCCTCTACTTATATATATATATATATATATATATATATATATATATATATATATATATATATATATATTATGGCTTTTGGGCAAGTTAACATGGGATCACACTACTATATGTCTTTCATTTTCGTTAGCTTTTCGCCAAAAATGAAATCATTGTGAGAGTTGGGCCTATCTAAAGTGAGATAAGGTTTGCTTGCCTTGGTTCTCTAAGTTTTTTGAAAACTAAATGGAAATAAAAGGTATAGCTTGTTATATTTCCCCATCCCGCGGGCGCCGGTCTTGACTGCCGGAGGCTCCGCTCTGCCTCTGCCTGTATTACGGCTTATAGGTAGTTAACATGCGATGACACTACCCTGCCTCTACCTTTATTATGGCTTTTGGGCAAGTTAACATGGGATAACACTACTATATGTCTTTCGTTTTCGTTAGCTTTTCACCAAAAATGAAACCATGCTGAGAGTTGGGGCTTATCTATAAAGTGAGATAAGGTTTGCTTGCGTTGGTATGTTAACCATTTCCTGCTTTTTACGTTGGCCGTTTTTTTAAATCCTCTTCATTTCTGGACTGAAATTTCAATGTCGAGGTGTGTATTTTTCCGTCGGTGAATATTTTTGTGTATAAAAACGAGAGTTAAGTTACACCGTAAGGTTTTTCTACCTTTTAAAGTGAAAGACTGGCTTAGTGTTTGGTTAATCTGTGAAATATTGGTACAGTGTTTGGTTAATCTGTGAAATATTGGTACAGTGTTTGGTTAATCTGTGAAAGACTGGCACAGTGTTTTGGTTAATCTGTGAAAGACTGGCACAGTGTTTTGGTTAATCTTTGAAAGACTGGCACAGTGTTTTGGTTAATCTGTGAAAGACTGGCACAGTGTTTTGGTTAATCTGTGAAAGACTGGCACAGTGTTTTGGTTAATCTGTGAAAGACTGGCACAGTGTTTTGGTTAATCTGTGAAAGACTGGCACAGAGTTTTGGTTAATCTGTGAAAGACTGGCACAGTGTTTTGGTTAATCTGTGAAAGACTGGCACAGAGTTTTGGTTAATCTGTGAAAGACTGGCACAGTGTTTTGGTTAATCTGTGAAAGACTGGCACAGTGTTTTGGTTAATCTGTGAAAGACTGGCACAGTGTTTTGGTTAATCTGTGAAAGACTGGTACAGTGTTTGATTAATCTGTGAAAGACTGGTACAGTGTTTGGTTAATCTGTGAAAGACTGGTACAGTGTTTGGTTAATCTGTGAAATACTGGTACAGTGTTTGATTAATCTGTGAAGATTTCAAGTAGGATATTTAACTTTCTTATTTCTTATATATCCCATATTCGAAAATAGTTCTTTGTCATAAGCTCATATAGAAGAATGTCTGGTAGCGAAAAAGGGGACGATGTAGATGATGGTGAGAGAAGTAAGAAGGAGAAAGTTAGTGATAAAAAGGGGAGAAATATTGTGGATCCTGAGGTTCGAGCAAAACTAAATGCTAGGCGCAGAGAACTATATAAAATTAAGCGGGAAAAAGAGAAAAATAGCAAAGCAGATGGGCAAGGCCTAGGAGCGGAAACAATTGCGAATGCAGAGAGTAAAGCTAAATTAAATGCTAGACGCAGAGAATTATATAAAATTAAGCGAGAAAAAGAGACAATTGCCAAAGCCGAGGGAGGGCAAGACCCAAAAAATAGAGATAATATCGAGGGAGGGCAAAATGTAAAAAATAGAGAGAGAACTAGAATTTATATGGCGGAGCGAAGGCTAGAACCCGATTTCCGGGAAACAGACAAAGCCTACAAAACTAAAACAAGGCAAGAGGAAGGAAATAGGAAGAGGTATGCAGCTTATATGGCTGAGCGGAGGGAAGACCCTCAATTTCTTGAAAAGAAGAGGGCTATGGTGGCGGAGCGAAGGGAAGACCCTGAACTTCGGGAGAAGGAGAGGGCCAGTATGGTGGAGCGAAGGCAACACCCTGAATTTCGGGAGAAGGAGAGGGCCAATATGGCGGAACGAAGGGAAGACCCTGAATTTCGGGAGAAGGAGAGGGCCAATATGGCGGAACGAAGGGAAGACCCTGAATTTCGGGAGAAGGAGAGGGCCAATATGGCGGAACGAAGGCAAGACCCTGAATTTCGGGAGAAGGAGAGGGCCAATATGGCGGAACGTAGGGAAGACCCTGAATTTCGGGAGAAGGAAAGGACCAATATGGCGGAACGTAGGGAAGACCCTGAATTTCGGGAGAAGGAAAGGACCAATATGGCGGAACGTAGGGAAGACCCTGAATTTCGGGAGAAGGAAAGGACCAATATGGCGGAACGTAGGGAAGACCCTCAATTTCGGGAGAAGGAGAGTACCAATATGGCGGAACGTAGGGAAGACCCTGAATTTCGGGAGAAGGAGAGGGCCAATAAGGCGGAACGTAGGGATGACCCTGAATTTCGGGAGAAGGAGAGGGCCAAGGAGAGGGCCAATAAGGCGGAACGTAGGGATGACACTGAATTTCGTCATAATGAAAATTTCGCTACCTGCTTAGGAGGGCTATTAAAAAGGATGACCCATTATATCAAGAATTTTTATATTCTGAATCGATTAAAGATGTACCTACGCACAAGTGCGAAATATGTTCTAGACTTTGTTTTAAGAACAGTTCGACCTCAATAAGTTTAAGCCTGACAACACACATACAATACAAGTGAAATTAATGCGTCGCATGCAGTATAATAACCCATTTTTGTTTGAAACTGTGCGCCCTAAGCTTATTTTAGCCGCGCTTAAGGCTTTGCTGCAATCACCACTTTATAAGAAACATTGCATCACTCTTTCGGAGGACCTCATGAACACGTTGGTACAAGAAACGGTTGATTTCGTCGTAAACGAAAACGACAGAAATATTGCTCAAAGTGAAGCCGCACAAGTGAACGAGACACCCTCAATCGAAGGAGATGGGCAAGTGGGCAAGAGTGTCAATGTGCAGGAAATTGATAGTGACGAAGAATGGGTTGAGGAAAAGGAAGAAGAAAGCGTCAATTGTGGAGCCAGAGATTCGTTGCTATTATCAGGTGATGATTTATTGGACACTAATATCACGATAACCTTTGCACCAGGAGAAGGTAGCCGTCCCGTGTCTTTGCTATACGATGAAGATTGCGAAGAACTGTCCTTTCCTCGAATTTATGGAGGGCAGAAAAGGGACATTAAGGTCAAATGCAGCTATCAAGATATTGTAAAATGAGAATTGCTGTCTTCAGACAGAAGGTGCGCTAGTGACGTCACCAATCTATTTTTTAAATGGTTAAAGATTGAGACTATGAAAGTCAGTCAAGCAATTCAAATTTGTTTACGCAAAACTAAGTCTGCTGACGGGCGTGGACTAACAGCGGGGATACTGAGGTTGGAAGGTGGAATTGAATCGCTGCTTCACCATGACTATGGTTTCAGAATACTGGAGCCCCTTCGCAACTCCCCCGCATTTTGGCAACGAAAATCGAGGGACCTTCTGGCCATGGTGAGACAACTCGGAATTCCTACGTTTTTCCTGACTGTAAGCGCGGCCGAAACCCGATGGCCTGAGTTAATAAATGCGTTGTTGGTAACTGCTGGCAGAAGGATAACGAATAACCAAGACATTGAAGCTATGGCTTTCAAAGATAAAGTCAAGTTGATTCAGGAGGACCCTATTACATGCACAAGATATTTTGATTACAGATTTCAAGCATTATTAAAGTACCTCAGGAGCAAGGTTGGACCTCTGGGACTAGTGGTGGACTATTATTATCGAGTTGAGTTTCAACACCGTGGGTCGCCTCATGTGCACAGTGTAATTTGGGTTTCCGGCGCTCCAAAATTAAAACCGGATGGTTCAAACACTGAAGAAGTCGAGACTTTTGTTGAGCGCTTCATTTCTTGCGCCAAATCAGAAAATGAAGATTTGGTCAACCTGGTTCCCCTTCAAACGCACAAACACACTAGAACGTGCAAGGTGAAACGGGGAGAAGAAACGATTTGTCGTTTTGGAATTCCCTGGCCTCCAATGCCGAGAACATATGTTCACGATCCTGTTTTAAGAAATTGGACAGAGGAGTACGGTCAACATATCGCATTGGAATGCAAGAAAGTGGAAAAAGCCATAGCGGCTCTGACATGTGAAAATTCTCCTAAAACATTTGAAGAGTTTTTGGGGCCTCTTCAAATGATGGAACAGGTCTATATTGATTGCGTTACGTTAAATCTTAAGAGAAAAACCATTCTCCTGAAGAGATCTCCTCTGGAAGTAAGAGTGAATGCCTACAACAAAGACATTCTTAGATTATGGAGAGCCAATATGGACATTCAATTTGTTCTTGATGCTTACGCGTGCATTATGTACGTTATCGCTTACATTGGAAAATCACAGCGTGGCATTTCCCAATTACTTATAGGAAGCTATGAGGGCCGCTAGACAGGCAGGCTCTACTGTTAAAGAAAGGCTTAAAGTTATCGCCAACAAGTTTCTTACTGGTCATGAAATTTCCGCCCAAGAAGCGGCGTACCTATGCCTGCAGATAACCGTGTCTAAGTCTAGTAGAGCTACCATCTTTATCAACACAAATACGCCAGAGAAACGAGTTCATATTCTCAAACCAAAGAGTCAGCTTCATCATTTGCCAGAAGATAGTACAGATATTTTTTCGGAAGGCCTAATTGATCGTTACCCTTTAAGGCCAGATGATATGGAATCTGTCTGTTTGGCTGAATTTTCAGCTTGTTATGAATTCAATAAAAAAAGGCCGAGGTCAGCAAGTTTCAAGTCTAAACGAGGATGAACGACATGATAGCGAGCCCGAATCTAATGTAGCTTCGGTTTGGATCGCTTTGAACCATGGCCATGGGTTTGTACGCAAACGTACACAGGCAAAAGTCCTCCGATACAGGAATTACAGTATCGAGAAAGATACACTGGATTTCTACAGAGAGCAAATTATCTTGTTCTATCCTTGGCGCGACGAGGCCACAGATGTTTTGGAAAAAGATTTCAAAGAAGTCTACGAAGCAAATCTGGAACTGATTTCGCGGAAAAGAAAAGAATTTGTAAATGAAACTGGTGAAGCCGACTTTGAAAGAGCGAGGGTAGAATTCCTCGATAGTGAAGCTCAAGTAGATTTGGCTAATGTGCAACCAATACTGGAGCATCAAGATGAAAGAGATCGCCAATACACGATGGATGACCCAGAATTCGCCGTTCTGGCTTGCGCACGAGATGCTACGGCAGACATCGGACGGGAAATCCCCGATTGCCTTGTCCCAGATTACACAGTCGTGCAAACTGTTCGTATAGTAGAGGACAGTGAGTATGCCAAAATGGTACAGGGTCTAAACGTAAAGCAGAGAAGTATTTGGCTACATTCTTGGGCATTTCAAAACTAAGCCCGACCAGTATCTCCGCCTATTTGTCACTGGAGGAGCCGGAGTAGGTAAAAGCGTTCTCATTAACGCCGTTTGCGAGGGCGTCACTAGGTACTTCCACAAACAACCTGGGGCTGACAACTCCAACATTATTGTCTTGAAGTGCGCTTTCACGGGAAAAGCCGGTTTTAACATTGGCGGAACCACTTTGCATACGGCTTTCTCGCTTCCAGTTAGCCAATACGGAGGGCCCATGTCGAGAATGGAATCAGAAACTCTGAACAAAATTAGGGTTGCCTGGAAGGATCTTAAACTGATAATTATTGACGAGATTTCAATGGCAGGAGTAGGGATACTCACGAAGGTCAATTCTAGGTGCCAAGAGGTTATGGGGTCACAAGAATCATTCGGTGGACTATCAGTTTTGGTTGTTGGCGATTTTAACCAACTGAAACCAGTAGGCGATAGTTATTCGTTTCAAATTCCTAAAGCTCGTGACACCCCTTATGCTGGATTGCTAGATAATAATCCGCAATGGAAAGAATTTAAGGTTTTTTTCTTGAATGAGATCATGCGTCAGAAGGAAGACAAGGAATTCGCCATGGCTCTGAATCGAATGGCAATAGGAAAAATGGAAGTCAGTGACGTATCACTAATCAAGAAACAGAAGGTGAATGTAAAAGGCGAGCCTCCTCTCGACGCCATACATCTGTATGCTACGAACAAAGGCGCAGCAGATTTCAATGAGATGCGTCTCAGTCAGTTTAATAAAGAATTTTGCGATTCTTTGGCTTTCGATAACGTCAAAGGAGACTTTCAAGCGCTTGTGCGAAAAAATATACTGGATAGAGCGAAACAACTGAAGCCCAGTTCAACTTACGGATTGAGCGAAAAAATTCGCTTGCAAATTAGTGCTCGCTATATGGTTACCAACAACATTGACATTCAAGATGGAGTTGTTAATGGAGCCACTGGCAGAATTCGTCAAATTGACTACGGAGTGCGTCCAGACGGGGTTCGTGTTCCTATTAGGGTTTGGATTTCCTTTGACCACGAAAGGGTGGGTAAAGATATTCGAGCTAAAAGTACCGCTTTGATTGTCGCTTCCAAGGCCGAGCCTTCGTGGACTCCCCTTGATAAGACAGTGAGATCATTCACGCTTCGACACTCGAATAAAAACGTCACTGTGTCTAGGAAACAATTTCCCTTACAAGTGGCAGAAGCAATAACCATTGATAAGAGTCAGGGTGATACCTACAAATGCGTGGTGGTTCATACCAATAAAAACCGAAAAATGCAAAGGTCAATGTTGTACGTTGCTTGCAGCCTAGCCACTTCCGCTCAGGGGCTTTTTATCGATGGTGATTTTGTAGCACCCGAACCTCCAAAGGACAATGACGTCGTTAAAATAGAAATGGAGAGAATGGAAACAGAAGCGCAGCTCTTCGTGTCCACATTGCTTTCACGGCCAGTCATGTTTTTCCATAACCCCGAGTCTTTAAGGGGTCATTTGCAGGACGTCAGACGTGATGATTTCATTGTCAGTGCTGACTTGCCTTTGTTTGTGGAAATTCGAGCGAAAGAGCAAGATGATTTAAGTATTGCTCAATTCGAGAATTTTGGAGGAATTTTCTTGCCCGAGAACGCTCCCGAAAGAAGATCTTATGGATCGACGATTTATGGAAATAGTAAAGTGACTGAACAGCTTTTGGATTGTAAAGTCACTCGTGGTCGGCTTCCAAATGGGCAGCCATCGCCCATAGCCCGCCTTGAACGGATTTGGCTCGATTGTAAATTGGGAGGAGAGAAAATAGCGATAGTACTGTTGTACAAATCGCCTCAAGCCAGCTTGAAACTGGTGTTAGATGATTTGACTATGCTATTTTCTAAAAAATACGATCCGACCGTACCTACTTTGATCGTTGGAGATTTTAATGTTGACTTTTTACTAAGGAAACAGGCATTGACAAAGTTTTTTTTGCCTTGGCAAATTGAACTTATGCCAGGATTGAAGAACAAGGTTTCAACCAATAAAGGGAGTCAGCTTGACTTAGCCTTTGGAAACGTATTGCTAATCCAAAAATATAGAGCTGATTATAGAGAATCGACCTATTCTTTTCACAAATCGATTTATGTTTTTAGAAAAGTTTAAGACAAGCCTTAAAATGCTTAGAAAATGGCATTCGATAAAAGTATGGGAGATCACTCAGAGGGAGATAGCATATTCATTTGATTATGCTTTCTCGGCCTTTCGAGAGTGATGTGTATACACGTGAACGAGATCACTCAGAGGAAGAAAACATTTGCGATTGACTAAATTCTATTAAATAAAGAATTTATTCATATTGTTCATGCTTTCTTGGCCTTTAGAGAGTGGTAGATCACTCAGAGGGAGATAACATATCCATTTGATTAAATTCTTAAAAAGAATTTAATCTTGTTGATCATGTTTTCTCGGCCTTTAGAAAGTGATGTGTATACACGTGATCTTGAGTCACTCAGAGGGAGAAACCATTTCCAATTGACTAAATTCTTCTAAATAAAGATTTTATTCATATTGTTCATGCTTTCTTGGCCTTTAGAGAGTGATAGATCACTCAGAGGGAGATAACATATCCATTTGATTAAATTCTTAAATAGAATTTAATCTTGTTGATCATGTTTTCTCGGCCTTTAGAAAGTGATGTGTATACACGTGATCGAGATCACTCAGAGGGAGAAAACATTTCCAATTGACTAAATTCTTCTAAATAAAGAATTCATTCATATTGTTCATGCTTTCTTGGCCTTTAGAGAGTGATGTGCATACATCTGATAGAGATCACTTTGAGAGAGACTTCATTACCTCTTATGTTTTCACCTATTTTGATACATTTTCAATTATAATCTTCCCATTACAGGGCTCCCAGCGCTTAGTGCACAAAAAATAATAGGTATTATAGGTCTAATAGGCTAAAATTATAGGATATTTATAGGTCCAAAAATCGTCAATTTATAGGTTCAAACTTATGTTATGTAAATTTTATACATTTAAAATTACGAATTATTGGAGTTTTACAGGAAGTATATTATATATTCGAGAGTAGACTACAACTTTTAAACATATTTAAAAAAAATATGATCATTATTTAATTTACTATTTACCATGCATGAAATTTTTTATAGATAACTACCTTACATGTTTTAAATTATTTTAAATGTCAGGTACTTTTGACTTTGGACTAATTCAGGGTTACCACGAAATTTTCAGATTCAAATTCCCTGACTTTTTCAGGTTTTGTTGGACTTTTATTACGATTTTCCCTGACATGTTTAGGCCCAACTGTCATTATTCTAAATAATTAAACTAGAGCGTTTAAATCGCCTTCTTGAATGTATAACTTAAAACGTAATCTCGCTAAAATTTTGAAAAAAAAAATGAAATATTTTGGATTGTTTTTGAAGTTTCTCAGTGTTTTTAAACCAACATATCCAAAATATAGGTATTATAGGATAAATTTACGAATTATAGGTTTTTATAGGACTATCTCAGAATTATAGGTATTTATAGGTATTATAGGTACTCTGGGAGCCCTGCATTATTATTAATTTCTCCCCGTAAACTTTTCTTATCTATAAGTATATATGTACATTCTAAGAAACTAATTTATCAAATATGTACATTCTAAGAAACTAATTTATCAAATATGTATATTCTAAGAAACTAATTTATCAAATATGTACATTCTAAGAAACTAATTTATCAAATATGTACATTCTAAGAAACTAATTTATCAAATATGTACATTCTAAGAAACTAGTTTATCAAATATGTACATTCTAAGAAACTAGTTTATCAAATATGTACATTCTAAGAAACTAATTTATCAAATATGTACATTCTAAGAAACTAATTTATCAAATATGTACATTCTAAGAAACTAATTTATCAAATATCTACACTCTATAAATGCGAAATATATAATATTTCCATATTTAAATATTAAACCAAGTATATTGACACTATAATCAAACTATTTTATGAAATTAAGGAAATTGAATTACCTATCTAATCAAGATTTAAAATGCAAAAAAAACTAAATTGTTTTATTATTTTTTAAATTAAGGAGACCAGATATGTAGTTCTTTAGAAAACTATTCAAGTTCATCCCACATGTAAAGAATCCCCCCCCTCGAAATGTTTTAATCCAATTAAAACCACATCCAAAAGCTTGGTTGAGACAAGATGAATAAAACTATATCAGCGAAACGGTGCTTCGCAGCCGGGAGTGTGGCGCACTCCTGTAAGCCAAGCTTCAGGGCGGCAAAGTTTGAGGGAATAAGACACATGTCGGCGATCCTACCCTATAGGTGCCGACTGCCCCGTGTCCACCGGAGGTGACTTGACCCCCACACCCCTTCCGTCACCACCCAAGTAAACCTCATTTCCTTCCCTGCTTAAACACATACTGAACCCTGACTAATCGCATCCTTGTCGGTGACGTATGTGCCCTACTTACATTGAAACCTCCACAATACTGTGCTTCACTGTCAGAAACAATGCCTGGGAAGCTGCTAAGACACTTCGAAATAATTCTACCAATATAGAGAAAAACATTACCCGAAGCGTCGTTAACTTAAAATTAGAAAAAAAATTCAAGAGGCAAAAACCAATGAAGCCGTGTGTCCCGAATGAATAAAAAACTAAACCAACACAACTGGAGACCTGGAGATCAATGATTCACCAAAACCCAGAAATATATTTTTAAGTTTGTGTATAATTAAAAGTTCCTTAAAATTTATTTTGATGTGCATATGGTACACTAAGATATTAAATTTATACGGGTAATAATTTTATCACTGTTTAGGGTAGGGCATCGAGGGGCTATTCACTCGGATTTTGTGTACGGTAAATCATTTAAGCATTGTAAAATAGTAAAATATAGCGCTATTCACTCATTAGCGTAAGGTAAAGAGGGGTTATCCACTCATTGGGGTAGGGTATAGAGGGGCTATTCACTCGTACGTTGTGGCTACTATTACGAGCCCTTGGGCCGTCTTGTTTAAACAAGTTTTGAGATATACTTTTTTACAGTTTTTACAGTTTACATAGATTAAAATTTATCATGGTTTAAAATTTAGTTTTAACACAGCCTCCTTTTTCGTTAAGAATTTTTCTTCGTTTTGAGGTTGGTAGTTAACATGAAACTTTTCGTAAAGCTGAACTATGTTTCCTCAATCGTGTCTTCTCCTCCTCTGATACTTTAACATTACCACGCAATACATTTATACAACATTCCACTAAAACTTTTCTTTCGTCTTTACTGGTGTATTTAATGTCGGCTTTTCTCTGACTTGGGTTACACGTGGACAGAATCTTTAAGAAATTTACATATTCACACAATCTAGATGGAGGAACCATACTGAAGATTTATAGGCTTTTACAGATGCACATCGACTTGGATACAAGTGAAACGAGCAAGTCTTTATGTTTTTGCAGACTATTGATGATAATTTTGGACAACCAAGATATTGATAACCTCGGTATTTAAATATTTTGTTAAAAACTGAGTTTTTTCTAAACCTTTCGTATATATTTCTTCTACAATCGGTTTTTGTTGAAGAAATTCGTGATCGCCCTCAGACCAAGGCAGATCGCAAATGTTTCTAGTTAACCACGAGCATTGCTTTTAATATACTACTCTTATCATGTTATCATTCCTATCTCTGATAGTTTAAAGTTTTGTTATTTACATGGAATCTATAGATATGATTTATCATTTTGGTAAATATATCGCCGGTTGTTCTCCGTGTAAAATTCCCGGTCGTAATCTATAATTATCGGATGTATAAGGTTTAAGATCTATAAATAGATAACCATAGGGTTTGTCCACGGCCAGCCTGAACGCGTCTGTGACGTACTTACTATTTCGCTGTGATAATTGTTTAGCAAGTTGCTAAATTGCTGATTGATCACGAGTTGATTTGAATATAACGAGGTAATGTGCATTTAAATTCATGGTTCTAATTTCTTTTCCGGGGTAATAGAGGTTTGCATTAAAATTATGACCAAAGTATTTCTGTGGTGAGAACCTCTAATTAAGAGGTTAGTAACATCTTTATTATTCGCTATCTCGCATAATAAATCGTCCAATATGACAAAGTTTTTTAGATTGGGATGAAGGGTTGTAACATCTAAAAGGCCTTTATGAAACTCTACGAATGATGTATGTTGTAGTACACGGTTAAATAAATCTGGTTGATATTCGGAATAACACCAATTATTTCTTTCGGGTGGTGGGAACAAACAGATATTATGCTTAATTAAATAAGATGTAAATACTGACTTCCCCGATTGAGTCGCCCCTGCAATAATTCCATTGAATGGGTGATGTAGGCGTAAATATACGGACATGATTAAATAATTAACTGCTATGTTCAGATCTAAATTGACGAATGATGTTACTCGTCTTTTGCTTTTATTTATAATAATTGTTTCGAGGTACAAATAATAATTGTTAACATTTGCTTGCAAAATTCAGAACTAAGAAAAGTACTATTAAAAATACACTATGAATATTTATGGTTTTCACTGCGTCTGTGTAATTGTCCTCGACACGTGATGACAAATCATGGAATAGACACTCGTGTTGGAGTTGAGATGGATGATCAATCATACATCCCTTGCAAGATTTTCTAATTATTTCCTGCAGTTGGGTTACGAACTTAACGATATTTTATTTTATAACATCATAAACACGTTTAGCTTCATTCAGGTATACGATAAAATGATCGTACTGTTCCACCAGGGCTTTCCAAATATAACCTCAGATTAATAACCCCTGGATATGAAAGGCAAGAAAAACCGTGCGTTTTCAAATAGTATCGCCATGTGGCGCCATCAGACGGAAAAACGTAGAACTTTGTCAACCCATGCAGACGACGCAGTTTGAATTGTACTGTTGTACCGGCAAGGCCTAGTAAAAGTAAACGGTTTTTTTTGTGTCTTCGAAGATCCTCATTGCTTTTTTGTCATTTGATTTAGCAAATTTATAGTTTAATCTAACTTTGACATAAATAAAAAACCAAAAACCAACCTAATTTAGTGACCAAAACCTCCGGACCAGGTTATGAGATGAGAAGAGAAAAAGAAACGGGAACCGCGGATAAAAAGTAGCCGAGGCTTAAAAAATCATAAAGTAGCAAACGCGGTCACACGCTTACTGAGTCTGTTTGGGGTAACCTTTTTCCAAGTTTTCACTGTAGGGGCGCTAGAGATGCCGATGCCCTATTCAAGTATACCTCCCTATTTCCTTTCATATCCAGGGGGATATTAATCTGAGTCATAACCGTTCGCGTTAAATCCTTTATTAGTGGGGATGTATGTTCCGAAGCTTTTTCCAGATCCTTGGGTCATTTCCCTGATGTCTAACACACTTTGTTCTTGGTATATTGTCATATCAACACGAATATTTGTTGAATCTTCTATGAACCACGGCTGGGCTGGGATAGTTCCACTTTCCATGAAAATTGTAATTTCTTCTCGTCTATCCCATATTTTTTTAAATTCTGACTCCGTCAGGATAATACTTGATGTACCATCAGAAAACCCAAGTCTAATTTTACAGTCCGGGGTAACAGTAATTGATTTTCGTTGTGAGAGATAGAATACATTGGATCCCATCCTACAATACATTATTATTATTTTAAAGATTTCCGACAAAACATTTAGACTATTCTGAAAGAACAAAAAGATATTGGTACTTACATTTTGCTTCTCTTGATGATAATCTTCGATGTCTTTTCTGTTAAAAGGTAGGAGCAGAATGATCTTTCTGTTTCTTGAAGAGGCTATTAGTTCAATTTTATCAGTAGAAATGATAATATACACAGAGCACACTAAACTAGAATTTCGCAATTTTTCTTTCGAAAGACAATTTTTACAAATGACTGTACTGATATAAAGCGATAGTTTACCCTATCTTCATATGGTATCGTGTTTATGATAGAGCTACCATGTCTCACATTAACATCTTTCATATTTCCAGTCGTTAAGACGAAAGATGAGAAAATAATTCATTCCATCAAAACTGAAAGAGAATTGAGGGGGCGAGCACGTTATTAATGACCGAGAAATGGCTTCACTTTAGAATACGAGGAAAAAATAGTTCAACTTTAATAAAAATGTGCTGTTATAAAAATATTTTAAACTGAACCACGTGGTCATCTTTAACTCTGAACAAACATGGATGCAGAATTATATATTTTACTATGAACAAATATAAACAAAAAATCGGGGTTGGACCCTTGCCAGAAATTAAATCATCAGGGTCGATCCAAGATGGAGTCAGGGTGGATCGAAGATGGATCCAGGGTGGATCGGGGGTGGATCCAGGGGGCATCTACTTGTGCCAAGTATGGCCAAATGCCACTACTAACACAGTTTCTATCGCAGATCCATTTATTCTGACAGGGAAGATAAATACAGTTCTGTGTCTACTGCAAAAGTCAGTAATCCGACAAACCCATTAACGGAGATACGGAAAAGTTCCCGCGTCTGCCAGGCTAAAAAACTTTTATTCTTGCCAATATTGTCATCGCAACTGATAACTTCACTAGCCCAATCTTCAAAATATCTGAGGCCCTTAAACATTGACTGAATTGGGGCAGAATCAATTGAATCGGCTCGCTTGTGGCATAATAATCCCTCTTCAAAAATTTCGTTGCAAGATTTTAGATAGAAAAAACATTCCATTACAGCATCTCCGTCTTCAGGCTTATCTTCAAACTTCGGATTGGCATAATTCTACAATTCTCCAAGAACTGGACGCTGCTGCATTATATAAGCAGGTGTCACATTTAACTTCGTCCACGAATCTCTATCTATATGCGACTGTAGTAAACCTTTAACTACGAGCATCTTCGCGTTTCTTCAAATCAACAATATGATCCCAGTCTAATGAGTTCCGTTTCTAACAAAGTACCTGGTTCCTTTGGCTGTTGAATGCGCTAGCGCATTAATGAGATTCTTCATTTCATGACTTGGACAAACTGTCCAATAAACCCATAATGCCGGATTAAAGGGGTTTCTAAATTTAACCTCGATGGAGAAATCTGTTTTCAACTCGTGTGTTTGGAACTATTGCACACCCAGACTTTGCCCTAATGCAGCTATGTTGTTGCTTCCGCCATCACATACAAGTCCAATTCAGTGGTGTAGCTACAGGGGAGCAGAGCCCGCTACTGCAGGCAGGCCCGTGGCTTTTGGGGCCCTTTCGACATTTTCTTTATACAGTATGGTTCGAATTTTTTACCTGACACTACTGTCAGAGCTAGAAGGCCCACAACGAGCTTCATAAACTAAAAAGTCAAAAATTGGGCCAAAATGAATAATAGCCGTACAGAAAAACGACACGTTGAAGCGTGGGAATAAAGTAAATAAACGAAATTCCAATCAGTAGATTGCAGATATCTTGTTCCTGCCACGTGACCTGTGAGTTGAGACGTAGACTAATACTTACAGCCTAGTCAGCTACAATGGGTGAAAACTGTCTGCTTAATGCTTATGATGCCCAAAATTCACCATTAACCTGGCAAAACTACCACTCTAGTGATGTCAATGGTTAGTGGAAGAATACATTGCTAGGGCCCCAGAGGTCCTAATATTCCTATAATTTCCCAAATCGTCTTATATTTTTGGGATTTCGAAGAAATATTTTATATTTCCAGCTGTATTATATTTTAAACGCAGAATTAGTGAGATTGCATTTTGTCAGAGCAAAATATCTCGGAGCTCCCTTCGCTCGCTCAGGAATTTTTTATATACAATTATCACTTAATTGAATTTATACGATTTGTTTTATGGTTTTTATATGAAACGATAACAATTACTTTGCATACTGAGCTCCGCTCCAAAATAACACAATTGAATTTCACCTTAGACCTTTCATTTAAATATCTAAGCTCACAGATTGAGGTCGAAAGACCATTAAAATATATTTGATTATAAAAAGATGAGGAAAATCTGTCACCTCTGAAAAGCATCTCTTCCTAACTGACCCTCTCAAATAACTTGATTTGGTCATTTTCATTAACTTTTAGGTCCCTTTTGCTTACAATTTTTTAATTATTAGTCTTTTTTCAAAGTAAATCTAAATGTGAGTTTGTGTGAGCCCTTCAGTATTTCATTAGATCAAGGTGCGATGTAACACAATTTAAAGAATCTGACGTTTTCAATAAAATATTATTATCCACACTCTAAATCTAATCATTTATGAGTACTATATAATCCTGTAATTTGATGAATCTGGTCCTATATAATGGTATAATTTTGCGAAGGGTATTCTATTTTTCGTATTAACAAACCTCGGAATGAGTATTCGCCCTGCATTGCTGTTAAGGGGAGTGAGCCATGTATGTGCGAGAAATCTTAGTAGAGAGCAGCGATAAGGCTCATTTACTATGAAATGTGAAAGGGAAAAGTACTACTAATATTAAACGTTCGTGATGCTCCCATACTTTTTGAACGCTCAACACTCGAGAAGGAGCCCTAACTGTCGGGCTGCGGGCGGGCCCAACAAAGGTCGTTACGCCACTGGTCCAATTGTGGTAAAAACAACAGTGTGAAATGCCCACATCACTCACTGAAGGGTAGACGTTATCGAGGCGTTGGAAACTGGTTTGGATGAAGGACCAATTATGTCAAAGTTCGTGCAAATACATCTCCACAAATATTGAAGGGCGTATTCCCCTTCTAAAAAGTGAAGAAATCGTTATAGGCTCACGGTTAGAGGCGAGAGAAAGCAAATATTCCTACACTTTATTTCATGTAAAGCCCACATCACTCTCTGAAGGGTAGACGTTATCGAGGCGTTCGAAACTGGTTTGGATGTCATAAAGTAAGTAAGTCACCTCATCGCTTATGACTGATCCGGATACCGAAATCTACAAACTACCGCCCTTAATTGTTATCTTCGTCCTTTCAAATACAACCCCGCTGTTTAATCTGTTGAGTCAGCTAGTATATCAGAAAATAGAAGATTATACAGTCGGCACCAAAATCTTTAGCCCTAATTTTCGAGCCCATGTGTTGTTGCACGGAGAACTATTTCCGCTCATAGATAATTTTTAAGAAGCCGGTGGACGCAATTGCTGGCATTTCTGGCAGCAACTTTCCAAGATGGTGGCGAAAGCTGACGCTCTAGAGCAGGATATTTTTTATTAAATTTTTCGGATTGTAAACATTGTCTGCAAATCCAAATAAATTTGGAAATGGCTCGTGCCAACATCAGTAATTACCCCACTCCCTGAATTATCCAAACAGGTTTAATAATTTGTTTTCTTAATTTTTTTCTATTGTTATCTGATTATCAAAACGTCTGCAGCACAAATCCTTCTTGAACGTCGTTTAAGTTTTTGGTCTCGGGAATGGAAAATACTCTAAATTACTTCTATTAAGCCTGAGTTTCATATAATTTTCCCTATTCTAACACAAAACCACTCCCATTGTTTTTAAACCATCATGACACGAGTAGAATAGGTTAATTGAATGTATAGTTATAAATAGAAATTTAAAAGTAAATCAAAGAAAAACATTTACTTAGTTCTTTGATATATAACCGAGATTTTAAGACTCGATTTTTGGCGCCATTTCTACCGGAAATAGGATCATACTGATAGGACTATGAATCAAAATTACTATTCGGCATATCGAAAATTCAAGGACTATTGTGGTAATAATATTAGCAACATAAATCATCAACTGCATTTTCGTCTGCTACCACCCATCTGTACCAACCAAACTATTGGCTTCCTACCTTACGATTTGCGATTTATTTTATAGATTGCGGATGCCTCTTCGACATATTACCTGCCATATCCAGAAGCTCCTCAACTAGTTCACCTACCAACTCCCGCTCAGTATGGAGATCATTATATAATTACGACCTTCAACGCTATCAACAACCACGATGATGAACGTTTATTGATACAAGGCTTCGATTCAACTACTTGGCTAATTACGATCCTGTTAATCGTGGCAGTGGCTTTCGTATCACATCTTGAAGAAAACCTCAAAACAATGGTCTGTTCTCAGTTGACAGCCTTTTATGAAAATCTGTGGGAACTCACCTGTTGTTTCTTCGAAAACTGTTAAGTACTGCATTGAACATTCCACCCTCTAATTGCCGGTTGGCACAGCTCCTCGAGTTAAGTCAGAATGTTGAATTTTAACCAAGTTCAAATCTTTACAGTTCCAACGAACTTCGACAAGCGGTCAGTCGTTTTAAGATGTTCCTGGTTATTCTTCTCTTTTGCTTTCTTAAAATTGTATTCCTCCGCACTCAAGAGCGAAATGACAATTGACAAATCGGTATTCGTGGATAATATCGACGACCTTCTACAGAATCCTCGACTAAGACCCATAGTACAAGATCACTATGCGGTTGGCGTGGCAATTAGAGTAATAAATATTTATTTTAGCTATTTAAATTCTTTTTGTTATGGGCATGGCTATGGGCATGGTTACGGTATCGCTAACACAATAACCGTGACGTCACGCTTTACACCGGACGTATATGTCCGTGTCTGTCTGGCGGGAACCGTGTTTGCAGTTAGCGAATCAGAGCAAAGGTGTTCCCAAGATCAAATATATATCGCACTAAATCATGTCATATCCACTGACAGCTTAGTTAAGTCGTCCATTTCACAGAGACACCACCATCTATCCTTATTGGCACCAATCTGTACTTAGCGGCTTCATACAACAGCATCTTCTGGTCTTTGACTATACCACATATAGTATCGTTGGGGATAAGATATACGCGGCGATCAGTAGCCTCGCATGGCGAGGCTTCCTCCAAAGGTTACACAGAATGTGCTTTTTACTATCAGGTTTTTGGAATAAGCCGCTTTATATACACCAATTTTCAAACAATCGCAAATAAAGCACACGCTAGATGTCGAACATCCAAAATAGCAAAGTTTCAATTGATGTTAGGACTAAAGTTTCTTAAAAAGATTTAACTACAAATAATTTAAAAAAAGGATGAAAATAATATTTATTATATTTATTAAGTTGTTGAAGAAAAACCTCTTTTAACTGAAAGTTCCCTAATCGGACGAGTAATGAAGATTTTAAGTAGTGATAAAATGTTCATTTTAGCACTTCAACGGGTGCAACGGCTAATATGTGAAACCTTTATAACCTTTTCTATAACATTAGAATATTTCATTATTTCACTTTTAACATCAATGCAGAACCACTTAACGTCGATAAATAGCAAAAATCACACACTTAACACCTTAAATAGGAAGTCTTAAAAGACTATTTGTTTCTAATTGATGTTGTCAAGAATAAAACAAATGCGAAGATTTCTCGCCTTGCAAAAAGAATGGAGAAAAACGGAATTTTCCTAAAAGATTTTAAAGAGCAAACAAGACTTTTCGCCAGTGGAGTTGGAGCATTGATCATAGGCGACTACATTATGTTTGATTTTCTCTTGGACCAAATAGATGAAATAGAAAAATTTAACAGGAAAGTTTACATTGGGAAAGAGAATGTTTTACCAACAATCGGTTATGCCCTATTCAGCAAAAGACTTCCTTTAATTGTTCGTGAACGAATGAATTACTTGTGAGTTAAAAATAAAATTGCATACTAGAGCCAATAGGATACAGTTAAAGTTACTCGAAAAATTCCTCAAAGGAGGTGTTGCATACTTTTTTAAAGATAATGGTTGCGGTGTAGTCCTGGATTAGCTTAACAATTTCCTACTTAAAATAACGAGCGGAACATATATATGTACGCGATCGTTTGAAATTTTAATCAAAATCAACCTTTTTAATCGATTCTTATTTCAAGTCTAAAAAGAGTTTACAATTGCGACAGATTCTAATATCATTTTATAATAACAGAATTATTCTCTATTTCAAATATCAAACGTTTCCATCATATTATGCGAAATAAGGGCTTAAATATCCAGAAAAGTCAATTCCTATTTTGCGGTGACCTCGTTCCTATTGTTCCGTTCTATTGTTAATTTTATTTTAAAAAAATTAATAAAGTGGCTCAAACCAGGGATAGATTTAATTTTAGAAGTAGGAATGGAGAACAGAGTAATTTGGGTGCGCATCAAAGTCCCGGACCCCATTCCGCGGTACGGGGTGGGGAATGAAAGAAGAGGCAGGTCATAGCGACAGAGGCAAAAAGGAATTTCGTATTTTTCGCCGTCCCCGTCAGCAACGTCATCAAAACATAGTTTAAGTGAGCAGCCAATAAGACAATTTAAACTTTTCGTTTCGTGTTGGAGGGAGGAGCTCCATACTGGTCTATAAGTCTCAATGAAGTAATTACTAACCGTTCTCCATTCCTACTTCTAAAATTAAATCTATCCCTGCTCAAACTTTATTTCGGGAAACATTGAATATCTCAATTCATAAAACTATCAAGGGTGCATGAACCATTTTCATATTGTTTCAGAATTTTACTGTTTGACGAGACGAGACAATCCGAACCGAGGAAAAGACGTGATGCTTTGAGATTTAGAAAAATACTGCTTTTAGGAAAGTCTTCTCTTCAGGAGGTTGGACCGCTGTCCGTTCAATTTCTTGCCAACGTTTTTGGGATCATTGCATGGGGACTTCCTTTGTCATTGCTGGTGTTGTTTTGCGAAATTATCGTTAACGCAATTTACTTGTCGAAGCAGAAGAAAACAATCCCACGCCTTTTCGTACGTCGATAAAAGTTGCACCGGTTTTTCTTTTTAAATATTCTTGTCAGATCCTGGCTCAACGCCATTAAACAATTTATGGACCTCGATAATATAATGCACAATGAATTTGACGAATGTTTTCAGAAAAATATCTCATGAACCTTTTCTCATTGTAAATCGCAGTTATATAATTTATCAACGTAAGTATTTAATCATACAGGGTGTTTCTGAAAAGTCCATCACAAATTAAGGGGCGTGTTTATGGGACCAAACTGAGCGGAAAGTACCAAAGAACATGGGGTGTACAACATTTTGTTACGGAGATATGGCCTTCCAAACATTCGCCCCTAAAACAAGGAAATATCCAAAAATGAGGAGTAACACTTAAGACCGACTAACCAGCTTGTTTAAAATTACTAGACAATTTCAATAGCCTTTAATCGAACAATTGATTTCTACCTTTACTAATCAGAAGCGTATAAATGAGTAGAAGTATGCCTACGGTGGTAATGTAAAATTAATCCCAAGTGACATGATGTTTCAAGATCTTCCCAGCACCAAGTAAAATGGTTCTGATGGAAGGGACTTTTATTAGCACAGCGTAAACAACGTTATTTTCAGGAATTAGTCCAAATGTCCACGGGCGGCATTACAAAAACGAGGCAGTCTTTCGAATGATACTTGGACATGTTGGAAGATCCCTGGCTTGTTCCTGTTATCTCAAACCGTAAAAAGCTACGCAAATCTTCATCATCACGGACAACACTCTTGTACGTTAGGTATGACCTTGAGAAAACCTAAAAGGACATCTCGAATGTATTTGAAAAACCCATCTCCAATTAAGGGGCGTGTTGTTTGTTTCCAACAGAGTAAACTCGCCCAGAGAACAATTACAATGCAGAGCCACGTTTCGGCGTTAATGGCCCACAAAGGTGGTCCCAAAAACAAGAACAAACTTTAATTTGTTTCGTTCAGTAAGTTTTTCATGTGTCATAGATAAAACGCCATGATTAATGCACGAAGAAAATGAATTTATTGACAAGTTTTAACATTTAATTGCAACTAGTTACAAAAATTGTTCAAAGTGTTCACCACCCGCGTTAAGGCACACATTAGCACGTCTTACAAATGATTCCCTTACACGTTGAAAAATGCCTGGAGTTTCGCGAATTGTTTGACAGCCGTGAATTATTCGTCGACGTAGCTCTTCAACATCGGGCACTTCAGTCTGATAAACTAAGTCTTTCAGGTGGCCCCAAAGAAAGAAATCACAAGGGTTCAGATCGGGTGATCGAGCAGGCCACTCCACAGGTCCACCTCGACCTAACCACCGCAAAGGGAAGGTCGCGTTAAGATAATTTCGGACCGCGATGCTGAAATGTGGTGGTGCACCATCGTGCATGAACCACATTCTGTTTACCAAACCTAAGGGTACGTCTTCGAGTAGTTCCGGTAAATCGTCCCGTAAGAACTGCAAGTAAGCCACACCGTTTAACCTGGGCTCTAGGAAATATGGCCCAATTAAATTGTCACCCACAATACCACACCACACGTTTAAACTGAATTGTACTTGGTGACTTCTAACGCAAGTTGCGTGGGGGTTTAGCTGGGACCATTGATGTTTATTATGTAAGTTAATAATACCATCCCGTGAAAAGTTAGCTTCGTCAGTAACCAACAAATCCCGTGGGAAATCGATATCGTTTACTTTAGCCAGAAACCACTGACAAAACGCCGTGCGTCGTGGGTAGTCCGCTGGATTCAAACCTTGAACTTTTTGAACATGGAAAGGATGAAACCGGTGGCTTCTGAGGATTTTCCACACGAGCGTGTGGTTTACGCCTAATCGGCGACCAACTTGGCGGGTACTTGATTCAGGCTCGTCCTCGAAAATGGTGAGAACTTCGTCTTCTACGGCCTCTGGGATGGCTCTCGCTCTAGGTTGAGGTCCAGCCGGTTGGATTCGTCCATCTTGCCTCAAACGTCTGTCCACAGCCTCGAACGTCAGTCGATTTGGTAGTCGCCTCTGCGGAAATCTTTCCTGATACAAGCGTACAGCTGCAGCGGCATTCCCCTCGGCTAGTCCATACATTAGGTGCATATCCGCATATTCGGCATTTGTGAAGAAAGGCATTGTAACAGACTTCGTTGAATTATGAGTTTAATAAAACAAACACATGTACGTGAAACCTCTTTTATTCCTTTCTTAAAAAACATAGTGCTCTGTTTTAGTGCTCTGTTTTTTAAGAATAGGCGAAGTTCTCACTATTTTCGAGGACAATCCAAAAACAAGCAGCCGCCAATTGGTTTGCTGATTAAGAAAAAACCACACGCAACTTGCGTTAGAATTCACAAAGTACAATTCAGCTTAAACGTGTGGTGTAGTATTGTGGGTGACAATTTAATTGGGCCATATTTCCTAGAGCCCAGGTTAAACGGTGTGGCTTACTTGTAGTTCTTACGGGACGATTTACCAGAACTACTCGAAGACGTACCCTTAGGTTTAATAAACAGAATGTGGTTCATGCACGATGGTGCACCACCACATTTCAGCATCGCGGTCCGAAAACTTGTCAATAACATTTTCTTTGTGCATTAATCATGGCGTTTTATCTATGACACATGAAACACTTACTGAACGAAACAAATTAAAGTTTGTTCTTTTGTTTGGGACCACCTTTGTGGGCCATTAACGCCGAAACGTGGCTCTGCATTGTAATTGTTCTCTGGGCGAGTTTACTCTGTTGGAAACAAACAACACGCCCCTTAATTGGAGATGGGTTTTTCAAATACATTCGAGATGTCCTTTTAGGTTTTCTCAAGGTCATACCTAACGTACAAGAGTGTTGTCCGTGATGATGAAGATTTGCGTAGCTTTTTACGGTTTGAGATAACAGGAACAAGCCAGGGATCTTCCAACATGTCCAAGTATCATTCGAAAGACTGCCTCGTTTTTGTAATGCCGCCCGTGGACATTTGGACTAATTCCTGAAAATAACGTTGTTTACGCTGTGCTAATAAAAGTCCCTTCAATCAGAACCATTTTACTTGGTGCTGGGAAGATCTTGAAACATCATGTCACTTGGGATTAATTTTACATTACCACCGTAGGCATACTTCTACTCATTTATACGCTTCTGATTAGTAAAGGTAGAAATCAATTGTTCGATTAAAGGCTATTGAAATTGTCTAGTAATTTTAAACAAGCTGGTTAGTCGGTCTTAAGTGTTACTCCTCATTTTTGGATATTTCCTTGTTTTAGGGGCGAATGTTTGGAAGGCCATATCTCCGTAACAAAATGTTGTACACCCCATGTTCTTTGGTACTTTCCGCTCAGTTTGGTCCCATAAACACGCCCCTTAATTTGTGATGGACTTTTCAGAAACACCCTGTATATTGTACAGTAATTTTTCCCTGTTCTACATGCAGTATCCACGTAAACATAATGGAAATGACCTCTAAGTACCTATGTCTGCCTACACTCCATTTCACCCCAAAACCTGCAGCCGTATTCAGCTGAAAACTCACTAATACGACCACGCCCCCTCGGCGTATTAGTGGGTCACATGATATCCTGGCAATGTTAATCCAACGGCAATGATTGGAGACCTGCTCTAGTCGCCGCCAGGCGCCGCACGAGGTGGTGCGAAGTGCGCATGCGTAGTACTCAAGATTAGTGTTGACGATAATGTAATTTTTTTCCTAAACCCGTCACGTGTTGTGCACGTAGACGAACACTGATAACAAGGAAGATGTTATTGGTGGATTTTGTAAACCTCTCTTCAGCAACGGCAGTGCCAACAGCGGGGAGGTTAAGAGCACCATACGCCGGAATATGACGAATTTGGAGGTAAAATATATGAGAAATGGTGCCGTTGGCCCCTCCGTCGTGGCAACATCTCCACAAGCGTCTGCTCTTAACATTCTCATATTAGTGAGTCGTGAGTTCGTTTAAGCACGTGGTTTAAGCGCGGTTAATCGGATTTCGGTAATAAAATAAAATTGAAACAAATTCATAATAACAACGAATGCTTTTTATTGAATTATATCCCTTTAAAGTCAACTTAAATTGTACAACTCGTGTAATGACATTACTATGGGTTACCACTACAGTATGGCTACTAAGGGCTTGCTTTGTGCAAGGAACAAAAGCTCGAGGCAGATAAGAACTATTTTATGAACCTTGATCAGAAACGACGTATAATGAGAATAACAATATTTAATTCGCAACAACATTCTCCGGTAAGCACAGATGCGATCAAACTCGGGGAACTGATATATTAAATAGTGTAACGCCACTGAACCCCTTCACATCGTCACGTTTCAACAAATGAGGAAGGGTCATAGAGTGCCATGGTTTGTGATGACAGCGGTTATGTTCGTAAGCCGAACTCGATGAAGTGTGGTCCGTGGCGAAACAAATACAAGTAGAAGCATTGCATGGCCAAACTGTGCAATTGCTACTCTGTCGAGAAACATTTATCAGCCAAACACAAGTACATATACACATGTCAAAAGCATGTCCGTAAGATAAGTGTAGTTACCTTCTTTGCGTCCTCTGCTGACACCAGTTGTGGACATACGTTGAATATGTCGCTAATTGCGTTACTACAATGGGAAGCTAAAATATATTTTGTGAAGAAGGCGTGAAATGTGTTGGTTTCTTGTTATTACAATGTCTAACCATAATGAGAGCGTCATACCGATTTGTCTCAGGAGTAGCAGTACACGCCATGTGTGGCACTTAGCGTCACCCGAGAAACACCACTTGGAGGTGGCCACACGTTGTTTCCCATGGGGAGCTTTGTTGATGCAGGTCCCCTTGCCTATTGCAGTCGCTGATTGAGTAGGGGAGTTTTGATGACGCACTTCCCTTTGCCTACTGTGGTCGCAATCGGGTCGGGGAGTTTTGATGACGCAGGTCCCGTTGCCTACTGCGGTCGCAATCAAGTCGGGGAGTTTTGATGACGCAGGTCCCGTTACCTACTGCGGTCGCAATCGAGTCGGGGAGTTTTGATGGCAGGCCCCCTTTCCTACTGCACAGCTCAATGCCTACAAAATATGGGTGTCAGTATCTTACAAACACATCCATTTAATTTAATTAGACGTAGATAAAGCTTCACGTTGAATCACACCTTCCTGTTAAAATGAATTATAACTGGTTTTCGCAGATGTTTATGAGGTGTTGCCGAACACGATAACCAGCCGCTGAAGCCTGCCCATTCGCAGGGGCATCATCGTCGACCTGCATTGCGACAACTGCGTCATTCTTGACAGCACCATCTTCTACGAAAGAGGTACATATTGTTGTACTGATGAGGAGTATGCAAAGAAAGTAACAAGCAATCTCACATACCATTATCCTCAGGCAAGGGTATCTTATTTGCCAAACACATGTTGTGAAGAATGCAACAAGCTGTTATAATGCGGCACACTTTGTCCGGATGGTAGCATAATTTGTCTCCTGAGCCAGCAAGGCAACGAAACCGTGACTTGAGGACGCCGTTAAGGCGCTCGATGACGTTTCGTCCTACATAAACAAACATAAATTTCACAGAAAAAACTATTACCGGCCACACAAGGAAATAATGCACAACCTACCACGAATATGCCGGGTGTTAAATTCCACCTCTGCCGGCGTTTGTGGGCGGTATACTGGCACCATGAGCCACGGTTGTAAGGGGTAGCCTCCATCACCAAGAAGGTAACCATGGGACATGTCCCCTTCAACAAATGCCTCAAACAGCCTGCTATTTCGCCAGATGAATGAGTCATGACCGCTACCAGGCCACCGAGCTGCCACATTCATGATGCGCAATTCGTTGTCGCTGACCTATTGTAAACGAAACATTTTAATGAAAACGGATTTGTTATGAATAAAGCAAAATGTCTCACAAGTTGAACGTTAATGGAGAATGTCCCCTTTCTGTTCCTGTACGCATTACTGTTTGGTGAAAGGCCTTTGATTGGAACATGCGTACAATCAATTGCTCCAATAACGTTTGGTAAGCTGCAGGTGGCCATAAAAGACGCCTATGATCGTAACAATTACAATAAATAAACGTTCCGTTGGAAAGCTAATATCTGAGTAAATTCATACCTTCATAGACCTTACTGACGCCTCATCTGTTGGAAACGATATCAAATCACTTTTGACATTAATTATGGCATTTGTGACCCGTTCAATGCTACGACTGACTGACGCCTGACTCATGCCGTGTTCGTAGTTGCTGGCCAGAGCGTGCTGAAAGGTCCCCGAGCCATAAAACAGCAGTGTTACGAGCACTTTATCCTCCACCCCAATAACATCCACACCACGGTCATGGTCTTTTTCCAATTGCGGCCTAAGAGCTAGGCATAAGGCGCGCACACTTAAAATATCCAAACGATACTGTGAAAGAAATAACTCCTCTTGTAACAAGAACGCATTACGCCTCTGTCGGAGATATTGCTCGTCATCGAAAACGACAGCAATCGCTATGTAGTTAGCTATCTGCGCCATAATTAACACTCTTAACTGATATGAAAGAGTGTACTTTTAATATGTATGTGCGACAAAAAATAAATCTTACTGTTCCCGCTGTAAACTCAATGTAAAATGCTTCCCAGAGCTAAGATGAAACCTATATTTTTTTGGAGGTTTCATTGCGAGTGGGTCAGTGGACCGCGGCAAGGATGTGATTATTCAGGTATCAGGATGTGTATAAGCAGGTGAAGGAAATGAGGTTTACTTGATTTTCATTCACGCGTCTTGCTTTATACAGTGTGCAATCCCGTTGGAAGTGGTTTGCCTTCCCGCACTCATAACAACCTGTTTTTCTTCTCGGCTGAGAGCCTTTAGCTGCATCGCCTTTTTTCTTGCCCGAACCAGCGTAAGCTTGTAGCGCTGGTTGCCGTTCGCCATTATGAGTCTGCTTCTCCATAGAGCCTTCCCGTCTGTTAAATTCTTCAATCAATTTCCCTTTGACTAGCTCTAACGTTAGATCGCTTGCTGGTCTGGTCTCTAATGCCATCACTAGCGTGTCGTAGCTTTCAGGTAAGCTACACAGCAGGAATGCCATCACTAGATTTTCTTGGATGTTTTGTCCTAATCCCCTTAATCTGTCTACGAGATCCAGTAGAGCATCGATATGTGCCTCCATATTTCCAGATTCGCTAAGCTGACTTCTACAAAGCCTCTTTAATAGAAATACCTTGGATGATAAGGTACTTTTCTGGTGGTAGTCCTTTAGAGCTGTCCAAACGGTTTTTGCTGTCGTTTTGTTTCTGATATGCTGCAGTTGATTGTCTTCGACGAGTAAACTAATTGATGCTCTCGCCTTTCCATCTGCCTTTGTCCAAGCATCCGTAACGGGCTCCGGTGCTGCGTCAGATACGACATGCCATAACTCGTCTTTAATCAGGCACATTTCCATTTTAAATTTCCACGTCTGATAATTGTTATTATTCAGTTTTGCGAACTGAACCTTCATTATCTCCGACGCCATTCTTTGTTCTTACTAACAACCCCGCCCTAATTATACTGGGAACAGCTAACCTGATAATCCTTTGATTACTTAGTTTCTGTTTAATTCGTTCAGTATTCTTTACTTTCTTCCGCGTACGAGGCCCATAACCTATTGGAATTATTTCTATTACTTAGGTAATTCCTATGCTAGAAAGAAAAAATACTGGCACAACATGTTAGTGTACAAAAAGGACAAAGAATAAGTTTATTTCCGAAGGTTACAACATATACTGAAATAGCAAGAGTAAAAAATCAATAACAGATATGGGATAAACTGTCGCCATCTATAACGGCTTGTTTGGGCGCGAACTTTAACTTTGTTTCTACAGAGGCATAGCACCTTTGCGAGTTTAAAATAACACTTTAAGAGAGTGCCATATCACTGTTAAGAGTGTCTCATAACACCTTTAAGACTGTCTCATAACACCTTTAAGACTGTCTCATAACACCTTTAGCAATGTTTTAAAAAGGTACCTTACCACCTTTTGGCCAATTTCTTAGTTTTATTCAAGGGATAAAAATATTTTATTTCATGAATACCATAAATAAAATAGGTTTTAATTTCCATTTAATTGAAACAATTAAGTTTTTTCATTGATTTTTTATTGTGTGGATTGACTTTAATACTAAATCAATTAATATTATAAAAATGGTAGACCTCATTCTAGAAACAAGTTATTGAATTTGTAACCCGCAGTATTGTAATTGTCCATGTTTAATTTCAAACGGTGTTTTAAGGGTTAAACACATTTTTAACACTTCTATTTCTTTGTGTGTACGCAGAAAGGTTTGTCCCTAATTTTAACCCGGTGCCCCAAAAGTCCGGAATTGAACCCGGGACCCTCTTTCTGCGAGGCAATGGCGATAATCGCTACGCCACCCCACACAAGGGATAAGGGACGTGCAGTCACGCCCTTACAGTCCCTTGTTTAAAGGTACTGTAAAAGGGTTGGCGTAAAATTGACTTTCTTTTTGAAAATGTAATCCGACGTCAGCAGCTGATGTAAAATGCGTTAAAGGGGAATTATTTGAATCTGTTCCTCACCTCCGGCTAATTTTTCTTGTGATTGGTTGTGAGCCTCCCCTCTCCGGTGTTTCTCCAAACCCCACCCCGAGAGTCCGAGACCCGTTAGCTGCGTTTGCTAGAACCGTCGACCGTAAACTAATAGAAAAGGCGCTGTGATTGGCCCAAGTGTATCACCTGCCGGATAAGACTGAATAATCCTAAAATACAAAAATACCTCAACACTATTTTCGCGGAAAGAAGGAAGGCCTTTCGTTTTGCTTACCCCCAGGGGCTATGACGTTAATATCGACTTTTTCAAAAAAATAAAAACCAACACCTTATATTCGCCGCAAAGTAATGGGTGTTTTTACGGTGTAAAAAAACTTTCTTGGAATATATATTCTATGCCTGTTCACGAGTCGAGCTGAGCGAGCCTTTAAAAAAAATGATCGAGCCGCGAGCCGAGCTGGTTCGGTTAACATATAAATGTATAACAAAAATTGCTACTAACAATGTAAGACTTGAGAACGACTAGAAATGCTATTCCATGTTTAGGAATGTGTGGTTCAGTAAAACCCGCTCGATGAAAAGTGAAGAAATCGTTATATGCCCACGGTGTTTTTAGAGGCGAGAGAAAGCAAATTTTTCCACGCTTTATTTGATGTAAAAATACAACGGAACGCTATTGGTGGAGAGAACCAGAACAAAAAGGAAAGCACTATTTCAGTGGCTAAGCTCGCGAGTCGTAGTAGCTCGATGCCTATCGACTCGGTTCGACCTTCAAAAAGCTCGCCCGTTAATTATTCGAGCCGCCAAAGTGTCGGCTCGGCTCGAACTCGGCTCACTCGTCACGAGCTCGTGAACAGTCCGAGATATTCTCACCTTAAGAAAACGGATAATTCTTGAATTACACATTCTATTCTGGTACATTCTGACACTGCAAACAATGACTGACATCTCGGGAGCCCCTCAGTTTATTGAATTTTTTTGTGATATTTAATTTTCATCATGGATTGCATTTAGTCAGTCGTCACAACCGATAATTTAGTTATAGATTTAAAGCAGTTCAGGAACACTCATTTTAAGTGTCCAGTGGGCATGTCACTAGCGTTCGCTAATTTAATCTGACGATGACTTAATAAAATTAAATGATCCTTAACTTCAAACTTGTACATCATAACACGTACAGGCATTAAAAACTGTCTCTAAGAAGAAATGTGACGCGTGCCACGGCTAGCGCCACAACTGCTTTATTGTGCCCTGTGAAATGTTAAATTTAAAAACAAATTTAAGACTCAGACAAGTTTAGTTCAAATATAGTTAGGATTAACCATCTGAGTTTCGCCACAATTATATTTATTCCTAAATAAAATGAGCAATGTTTTAGGCATATAATAACAGTACTCACCAATAATACATTTTCTCACTATCCATAATTATAAAATATTAATAAACGTTTCACCAAGAAGAGATATACCTATAAGAAGCTTTAAATTCAGCTCCGGTGCTAGCGTGATAGTCGACAATGCCCCTTCATGGGTGGGGGAGGAGGGTGGAAACGGGGGCGGGACTAATCTATGTTTTCCACCATCTATCTCTTTCACCTCTTCGTTAAGCCTTGATTTGGTTTTTGGAACTCACGATTCACAAAATCATTAGTACACTTGAATAGATTTAGAAATAATTATAGCGCGCTTTGCACGTAGGGACACGAATTTTGAAGTTGGGTTCAAAATTTTTAACAAACTAGTTAATGCCAATAAAAGCAATTCGAGTACCGTTTCAACACCGCGGGCAGCCGCCATTTTCTGTTTACGCTGCTCAAGATTTTTTATCTTGTCGTAAAACATCATTCGCGTCTGTATGCCCTACCTCCACGGAATCCAATGTGAAAGCCCAGAGCAATGACGGACATAAAAGGGGTGGGTCTTACTTGTCCACTGACACCGGCGTGAAAGTAGAAACCTAAAATCTGTCCGTTTTATGCCTTCTTATAGGTATATCTCTTCTTGGTTTAGCCCAAATAAAATTTTTGAAACACCTATGAATTCACCTATAAATATTGACTTAGACACCCGAATTAAGAAATTTTGATATATATTTGTAAATAAAAAGGACATTTGGCTAGCGTTCGTAGTGTTTCACACATATGTTATCAATTAAACTATTAAATGACTATATAGCATTTTTAAACCAATTTGATAAATAATTTTTAAAACGTCTTTAATAAATCTTAAAATTAAAAAAAAGGTATGCATTAAACAATATGGTTGTATATGAAACTGAATATGTTAAGAAAGGTTAAGATTTTTCTTTAAGGAGGATTGTAGATTATAGATAAAATTAGTATTCCTCCTGTATATGCTGTAGTATCGATATTTTGAAGTTACGGCAACTTTTGCTGGTGATGTTAAAATGACCTCAAAATTTGTCAGAGAATCAAATACTTGTCATCCAATAATCTTAACATAGGAGAATTGTTGTATAAGTTTTGCATGAAGTTGAGAGTTAAAGAGTTTGTTATGTCGATAAGAGTCGACAGTTACTAAAGAGTTTGTTTTGACCATAAGGGAATTGCCAAATGAAAGTTTCTAAACAAAATGTTGTCATAAGCACCTTCCAAAAAGCCCATTTCAAATTTGTTTCTCATTTCCAAAAATTAAAATATTTTATCTAAAAAAGTAAAAATTCTATAAACATTGGAATGGGGTTTAAGTTCATTCATTCGTCTAAACATTTCTGAATTGCTTCATTCAGATTAGTTTACAGAATTTCTAAAATATAAAATCAGATCGAAATATGCTGAAAATAAGTGTGAGGTTTAAATTAATGTGCATTATTGCATGAATGTTTTTTAAGATTTAAGCCTAATTCACGCGTGCAAAATATTCATGTTTTTTCTGTTTGTATTCATTTGTTTTATATTTTTTGTAAAGTTTGTATTATTAATGTTCCTTGGAAAAACAGCATAGATAGCTTTAGTCGGGTATTGTGTATGAGAAAAATAAGTTTAACTGCTTTAAATAGAATCTTTGACGGATGGGATCGGTTCGCTTGAAAAACAAAGTAATAAAACTAGTTTGTTTGGATAGGACAGTTCAAAGATTCAGGGTATCATATGACTGGCCCGTGCACTGGTAAAACGTTAAAGTTAAGAAAAATAAAAGAGAAAATGAGGGGACAGAATAATAAGGGTAAAGGCCGATGCTCTGGCCATAAATGCAATTTGGTAAAAACAAAACTGAACATTGAACATGGGAGTGGAAAATATAAATGGATCTTTGAGATCTTGCAAAAAGCCATGAGTCATCACTTGGACATAAGAGAAAAATCAGTTGGTTATGGGCTATCAAAGAAGCTAGAAGTCCTTAGATGGACTTAAGAAAATAAAAAGTTGGTTATGGGCTAGCGAAGAAGCTAGAAGTCCTTAGATGGACATAAGAAAATAAAAAGTTGGTTATGGGCTTGCAAAGAAGCTAGAAGCCTTTATTAGATGGATATAAGAAAATTGAATGTTGTTAGCTAGCAACGAAGCAAGAATCTTATTTTTCTGGCAATAAATTTCAAAAATTTATTTATCTCGGCGTTTCGACCACAATTCCATTCCCCGAAAACATTTTATCATTAGATTAATTACTTTTGAAAGAGTACGTGTATGACATTTCATTTTAAAAGGAGCCTAAAAACGTTACATGCTCAATCGTGCCCCGCACGGTTCTCAGTGGAACATTTTGATTATTCTAAAACCAATGGCAGCAAATTCAATAGACACAGTAAGATTTTTACTCGTGGTTATGCAATATGATGTAATATCAAGTGTACTTAGTCAACAGTTATACTGTTCTTTCTCATAGTTCAGGGCATGAACAGTGTTACTCCCCTTAGTCTTAAAAATAGAAGGTAGTTCTCATAGAATTGGACTACGTAGTAGCATTTAGCAATAGCCTTCGGTAGAGACGTTACAAGGTACACTGGGAGAGTTCAGTGCCGCAGGTCGCACATGATGATATTGCAACTCCAGCATACATCAATTATCCCTGGTCGTACTAGTACTGGGTTAAGCTCTAGTTTGTTCAGGACTTGTTAGTCTCGAAAGGATTATATAATGAATGGTGCTTGTAACTGGTTTTGGTCATGGCTAAACAAACCGCTATAGGAAGCTAACAACTGGCTACGCGGAAGATATAGCCTGACGTCACGCAGCGCCCCTGGTATTTTTGCGCGTAGAATACTGTTTACAATTAATAGGGGGGATGACACCCCAGTAAGAGATAGAAGGGTTCGACGTTTCAGGGTCAGAACTGTTAGCTCCCTATTAGAGTTTTTATTGTTTTAAAGCTTAGTTTGACACGTTATCTATCGAAAGTAATTAATGTGATCATAAAATGTTTTCGAGGAATGGAATTGTGGTCGAAAAGCCGAGATAAGTTATTTCAAAGGAAAACGGTAATGGAACGTTGTTTCTTCTTAAGTATGCCATTAAGTTTCAATGAAAAAGAAAAATTAATATCTGAACCTTCAATCAAGTGATAAACTCAGTCTTATCGATACTTTTTTAAGACTTGGTTCTAGTCAAGACATTTTTTATTAAATATATCTGCTACTTCAATCTGAATTGTTTATTAATTTATTTTTATGTTAACTAGGCGCTGAATTTTACCCATTATTTCATCGCGTATTCCCCTATAAAATATAATCAGCGATATTATATAATTTCAGATGGAGGCTCACCAGAAATTAATAAAAACTGTCTTTGTAGACAAAGACGGAAAAAGTAAGAGATAAGTGTAGAAAATTAATTGCCTGAAGTAACAGATACTGAATTTTCACTTTGAACACATGATTATAAAACATCAATTATTTGAAAAAATTCTTTACTTACTTTACTTTTTTGTAAAATAAACAAATGGGTGGATCTTTTTGAAATTTTAACCACATATTGATGGCCCGAATTGTAGTTCTGTGGAATTTTTTCGAACCAATTAGTACAATACAAAAAAACTACATCCAAACAAAAAACCCTCCTTATACATTAAGAGCAGTATGAAGTCTTACCTAAGAGAGCTACCGCTCTCCTAGAATATTTATTTTCATAATATTTATTAAATTTGAACCGTAATCTTTGAAATTTTAGTAATTAACTAAAATTAATATCAACAGTCAAAAATTTAATTCAACTAACTAACAAGCTAGGAAGTCAATCTACGCCTACAGATGAAATGATTGGAGGAGGTACCGCATTTTCGGATCACCTTCCCCCCGGTCACCCCCAAAAAAGTTTTGTTTCAATTCTTATTCGACATTACATGTAGCGGGGGCAAACTGATATAGCTGTGGAAGGCTGGAACACAAACCATAAATTATTTTTCGAGCTAGCGTATCTCCCTCGATATTTTTACCCCATCAAGGAGGGAGGTGGGGGGAAGTTGTCAATGGGAGGTTGTTCATCTTTGGTTTCACGAACCGTTAATGAACGAGGAGACCAGAGAGGAAAAATAGGCCAAGCCGGAGCCTCTGAGATATCTAGGCCCATGCATGTAGCGAGGCGAGAATATTTTTTTGACTTATTTAGTTCGCCGTGTTTTCCCGCTTGGTGTCGCTTTCAGCACCGTAAAATAAACAAGTTCAGCCTCATGACCCCGTTGACTGCTACAATATTATGGCAAGGTATAGACGTAGAGCGGTGAAGCCGAGGTCGTGGATAGTTAAAAAATGTTTTTGAAAATTTCCCAAGACCTTTAATAAACAATCATTCCAAAGAAGTAAAGGAAAGAAAATGTTAAAGTTAGAAAAATGAAAGGTTTTGAAGGGGTAAAAAATCCTCTAATGGTATATGAAAACTGTGAATAAGCAACTTCAAGAAGTTTTGTTTTAATAAAAAGACAACGATGTTAAAATCTCATATTTACTTTTTTTGTCCATACAATCTAACCAATAGATTCAATAAAAAGTGATTAGCCCTTAAAAATTACGTTAATTTAAAGGTGAAACCTTTATCTTTCATAAAAGTTTTATGATTCGCCCCTAAAATGTCATCGATAATTTATGGAAGACCCCGGTCGCATCGGTCATTAAAGTGCCACCTCGTACACACAAAGGGTATTTCATCCATGAAACTGGATATTTCCCTACGTAAAAATCGACATGCATGGGCCTAGATATCTCGGAGGCTCCGATGTGTGCATCTGAGACATGCTCAACTTATAGGCCTATCCTGTAGTTAGTTGCATTTAAATAGTCACTAAATTACTTCTACAAAAACTCGGGTCCGTCCGGGATTTGACCCCGGGACCACTCGCACCCTAAGCGAGTATCATGCCCCTAGACCAACGGACCATGTGTGTAACTAAAACATGCTCAACTTATAGGCCTACCCTGTAGTTAGTTGCATTAAAATAGTCACTAAATTACTTCTACAAAAACTCGGGTCCGTCCGGAATTTGACCCCGGGACCATTCTAACCCAAAGCGAGTATTTTACCCCTAGACCAACGGACCATGTATGACACCTAAACATGCTCAACTCGAAGGCCTAAAATTTAACTAGTAGCATTTAAATAGCCGCTAAATTACTTCTGCAAAAACTCGAGTCCGTCCGGGATTTGAACCCGGGACCATTCACACCCGAAGCGAGTATCATACCCTTATTCCAACGGACCATTTGTGTAACTGAAACATGCTCAACTCATAGGCCTACCCTATAGTTAGTTGCATTAAAATAGTCACTAAATATTTTCGCTTCGCTACTTGCATGGGCCTTGATATCTCGGAGGCTCCGGTTAATTCTGTCCCTGATAAGCTCGCGCATAGCTCGGGCTTCCTGGGCATTTAACTCTTCCATGCTTAAAGGATCCCCAGAGAAATAAAGAGATGGAGGGGACAGACTAGGGCTGTGCATGGTATTTGAAAATATTCGTTTCGACCAAATAATTTGACGAAATAGCGGACTGACAGAGAGTAAGGATGTCCCTATAAACCCAAAAATTTTACCCCCCTTCTTTCCCCCCCTTTGGGGGGAGGGGTAAAATTTTTGGGTTTATAGAGACATCCCTGGGGTTGGGGGGGGATGGAGGGGGAGTAGGGGGGATTGATGACGTCACGTGTTGGTGTTGGCAGGGGGGGAGGAATTGGGGGGAGATTGATGACGTCACGTGATGGTTTTGGCGGGAAATTTGAATTGTTGAGCCACCTGGTGGTGGTTTTCTTGATGACGTCGCGTCTAATTTTTGATGACGTCACTTGGATGATACCTGTAGGGATAGGCTTATGCTAGGCTTATGCTATTGTAGATCCTGAAAAGGATAGGCTTATGGTAGGTTATTCTAGGCTTATTATAATGGCTTATGGTAGGTTATTCTAGGCTTATTATAATGGCTTATGGTAGGTTATTCTAGGCTTATTATTATTAAGAATCGAATTTTAGTCAAAAACTTTTAATGAACACAATCAATTCCAATTAATTCGCTAATGTACGCGTCGTTATTTAAGCAAATGTAGAACAAATTATATAATTGTAGTTTACGCGTCAAGTTTTTGTCACGAACCAAGTTACAAAAATCTTCGAAAATGCTCGAAGGAACTATACACGCTGCTAGGAAATTTTTAACACGGTCGTAATCATTGTGAGACATAGTACCGCGACTTACATAATATTTTTGATATATATCATTCATGCGTTTTACAATAGCTTCGAACATGCATTTAATAACTTCGGCTTGATCATTTAAAAGCTTGAAGTGAAATCTCATAAAACTAAATTTCTCGTTCAGTTTCCCTGCCTCGGCCTTTGTTAGAGTGAATACGCTACCATCGTCTAATACTATACTCCCCTCCATAACGGTTATTTTTATTTTCAAGTTCAAGTAACGATAATTACCCAGGTCGCCAGTTTCCAAAGCTGAATAGATCTCCGTCCACTCCTCCATAAATTCCTTCAAAACGTCTTCCGAGATTATAACAATAGTCCCGTCCTTTTTTGTCAAAAGCAGGCTTGGCTCGTACCCAGTAACCCCAAACACCGCCGAGCAATCAGCCCCGAGTCTAACACGGGCGTTCACGCGGTAAACTCCTACTTTGGTGGACATTATTACGGCAGGTCTTTACGGTTTAAAAGGTTACAACTGAATGATCTTTATTGCGTGATTTTCTTGAGAGTGCGGGGTTGATAATTAGCCTAAGGGTATATTGACTGATGCTTTTCTTTTTTTATTGCCCTTTATTGGCCAGGTGGTTGAGGACCATAAAAGAGGCGTGGCTAAACCAGTTGTATTGTTAACAATGGAATCTGAGTGATTTATGACGCACCACCAACGTGTTAAGATATTCCATCGGCTTTTTATTTATACGTAATATTTATACGTAACATCGTTCAGACTGATCTATGGCCATAAAAAGGGACAGAACTTGAACAAAAGAATTTATCCCCATCCGTTTTTATTTTTACTATAAAGACGTGCTTTAATGGGTTTAGGGGTATCAGAATCGAATCAGTTGTGATGTTATGAATGGAATCTATTTTCGGATTTATTGCTTTGTTAGTCGGTGACTCTTCCTACCACGAAACATTTAATTGTTTCCAGGTGTTTGCCCTGAAGGCATTATCCTGACAAGTCTCAACATGTTATGTCTTTGTTGCGTTACCCGAAATTAAAGTAATATTTTTAAAATACCAAAATGCAAATTCAACTAGAAATACAGTTACTAGGATGAAAGTAACGGCCAGTATTTTCCCTGGCTTTGAAAGAGCTTCGCGAATTAACGTCTGCTTAGTAACCGCGTCCATTACAATCTAACATTTCATCCCCTTATTTGGGATATAAATAGCGTCTGATTTGGTCAGGACCTCATTTGATTGTTAGACACCGCCAGGATAAGATGAATCGAGAAATTACACGTCAAGAAACGTTTGGCGCATTTGCGAGTACGTTTGTAAAACCGTCAGAACTAGCCCGTCATGGGTTTTACTATTTAAGTTCGGGGACGGACGCTGTTAAATGCCATTTTTGTGACTTAACGCTACGAGGATGGGAACCTAACGACAATGTTTTCAAAGAGCATCAGAAATTCAAGGCAGACTGTCCACTACTTCAAGGATTACCAACAAATAACATACCTATATTCATCCAAAACCCATTGACTAAAGACATGCCGCCAAACAGAAAGTACAGAGATGTCCCTCAAGAAGAGTGGGAGAAAGAAAAAGTCATTCCGCCAACCCAACCCATACCAACAACACTTACTACGAATGACGATATTGTACTAAGAATTAAACGGGTTAATCTCGAGAAAGCTATAATTGAAATGTTTATTCAAGAACTTTTGCGACATGAAAGTTAGATCCAATTGTTGTAATATATTCCATACCTTATTACGTTTTATAAATTATAAAAGAACCAGTCAAAAAACTTGAAATGTAACTCGAAATAAATATAATTTTTTTCCTTAATTTGTTCTTTGTAATACTATTATACCTACTACAGTCTTGACAAAACCTTTTCAGTGGTGATAGTGTAGGGTGTTACGTAGCTTTTCTCAACACATTTCGTGTTAAAAGTAAAACGTTTTTGAACATTTACATTGCATTGTACACACACGAAACGCGTCATTTAAATTTTTTAAAATCCCATAGGAATACATGTGAAATTGAATAATCCACCGACACGAAATCATTCATGTACGTGGCAATTGACTGACACGAAAAGCGTCATTTAAAAAGAACATTTCAAATGTTTAAAGCGTTGAAATAAATTCTAACTAAATTTATCAAAATCATTCCTATTTTCAGTCTTGAGAGTTCCTCAAAATTATTTATGGCTTTTAGGGATGGGGGGGAATGACCTCGGGTCCCTGAGATGCGAGGGAATTTATTTTTCTTTGATTGGGCCACCCCACAGGTTGGTTTATGACCTTGAAAAGGGGGGGAGCTGAACTTGAACAAAAGCATCTATTCCCTTTGTCTTTCTGGGTCATTTCAAGACTTCTATGGCCTTTAAAAGGGGCTGAACTTGAACAAAAGAATTTATTTTGTCAATTCTTTAATTGGACCCCACACCAGGTGCTTTAGTACCTTAAAAGGGGGCGTGGTCGAAACAGTTGTATTGTTATCAATGGAATTTATATTTAGAGTGTTTTATGACTAGCCCAAACGTGTTAAGACATGTTTATGACATTGAGGGGGATCTATTTTTTTCTAATTGTATCACGAAAGTATAAAAGGGCGGATCAGTCTAGGCTACTTATCAGTTTACTTCTGACCGCTGTTGATGCAAGCCAAGAAATCTTCTGCTCCCAAACAAAACTTGTGAGTTTTTCCGTGCCCATATCTTAGTGCTTTAGTATTTTTGAACTTAGTTTTTATACGTGTTTTCATTTTAACTTAGTTTTTTACAAGTGTTTTAGTATTTAACTCTAGTATTTTAACTTAGTTTTTACAAGTGTTTTTGTATTTAACTCGTAGTATTACAAGTGTTCTCAATTTAACTTAGTTTTTTATAAGTACTTTAAATTTTTTATAAGTACTTTAAATTTTTTATAAGTACTTTAAATTTTTTATAAGTATTTTCATTTTTTTTATAAGAACTTTCAATTTTTATAAGTACTTTATTGTTTTAGTATTTGACTTTTATAAGTACTTTCCTGTTTTATTGTTTTAGTGTTTTAGTGTTTTAGTATATTTTTGTGTTTTAGTATTATTATTTAGGCCTATTCAGATTTATTATTAGTATTTTGAGGTATTTGTATTTTTAAATTATCGCAATGGCCAACTCTAATGTAGAAATTGAACTCCCCATTGAAGTTGATAGTTTTTTAGTCGACTTTCCAGACTCGTTAGAAATAGCCTTTTTAAATGCCGATGACACGTTTATGGCAAACTATTCTACACCCCCGTCTATGTTTAACATTACCCCGCAGTCTAGGGCTAACAATAGCCCTTCTCCTCCTCCTTTATCGCCTCTTGAAGAGGCGTTTCAAAACGACGATGTTTCTTTTTTAGACGGCTATTGTACTCCCCCCATATCTCCATCTCAGAACGAGTCAATGGATGAAGGGGAAGGACAGGTAGGTGGTGGGGTTCTTACTCCTCCACCTCCACCCCCATCTCCGCTAGTTGCACCACCAGGTGTAAACGTGATTTCTAGCGGGGTAGTGTCCTTCCCCAATTTTAATCTTGATGGATGGGAAATGGAGGTACAACTCAACAACAACATCGTTGAATCTGTAAGCGACTTCCTAGAATACGTTTTGGACGATTGTTTACCCGATGACATGATTGCAATGACAAGCATTAATAATCCAGGCATTCAAACCGCGGACTTTAGTTTTAGAAGAAGGGATCAAATAGATATTAGATTCATACTAGAAGTAGTGGCTGATAAAGCCTATAATTCTGAAGGGGGTTCAAAGTTTTTTCTCGGTCCTATAGGAATAACCATACAGCGTGTGAGATTGCCCCAAGGCGCCAAGCGTTGCAAGGCTATTGGTATCTGTAGCTTCGAGACTTTTGGCAGGGAGAAGAAATGCATTATACAAATTAAAAATAACGATCAGCTATGCCTCCCACGTGCTCTAATTTTAGCTAAAATACACAGGGGGCATACAATGCATCCCATTTACAAAAGCCTCGAGGCGGATTTCAAAGCACTATGTCGTTCGGATATTAGGAAAAAGGCAGGAGAGAGGCTTAGGAAGATGGCGGAGGAATTAGCCGTGGCGGCGGAAGTACCATTGGACGAATGCGCGGGGGCGGGTGCTCTACCTAGATTTCAATCGTACTTGGCTGATTACCAGGTCATAGTATTTACAGTTAGAGCGAACGTCCCCTACCGTATTTTCGGGGAAGCAGATTTTATTCCCGGTGCCGATGGTAATCCAAAGCCGCGGCTATACCTTTTCAACTATCAAAATCATTTTGACGTCATCACCAAACCTAGCCCTCTCTTCCGTTTTAATTTTTTCTGCGAAAGGTGCCTTGTGGGGTATAACAACTTAGATTTTAACCACGCTTGCAACAAGTATTGTTATTCCTGTCAAAGGGCCGAAGATTGCGTGGGGGGTGAAATTAGATGCGAGACCTGTCATCGCGATTTTAGGGGGCAAGAATGCTTTGAGGCCCATAAGGCTAGTGGAAGCAAAACCCTATCAGTCTGCCAAAGGGTTTTTAATTGCCCCCGTTGCGCAAAAACAATAGATATGGGGAAACGCAAGTCACTTCACAACTGCGGGGAAGTCTATTGCGTAATCTGTAATAAATTCAACCCACACCCCCACTATTATTTCATGCAGGTTACCGACTCTAAAGCCCACCCTGCGGCTAAAAAAGCTAAGACCCATCCTTCGGTTACTATCTTTTATGATCTCGAATGTGTTATACCCCAGACCCTTCAAACCCTAATGCTTTCCTACACACTCCTATCTTATGTATTTCTCAAAAAATCTGTGATCAATGCATTCTCGAGAAATCTGATCAATTTACTTGTGCCACCTGCGGCCCTCGAGAACGGGTGTTTCTCGGGAATGATCCTGTTCTGGATTTTTTAAATTATCTTCAAGAATTCCACAATTCTCCCAAAATAACAGTTATCGCACATAATGCGAAGGGGTACGATTTACAATTTCTGTACAAAGCCATGTTAGCCATCAAAGCGTGGCGCCCTCAAGTGATAATGACGGGAACGAAGATTATGCAAAATCGATATGAGAATTTGACATTTATAGATAGTTTAAATTTCATCCCCTCCCCCTTATCTAGCTTTGTTTCCACTTTTGGCTTAGACCCTAGTTTAAATAAGGGATATTTCCCGCACTTGCTCTTCAACTTTGTTCCCGAACACGTGTTTGATCCAAAAGATCCAACGAATACAAATTATGTCTTGAGGGAAAGCATGCCTCTTTTAGAATCTTACGCGCCAGACAGGCTAACCGAAAAACAACGTTCGGTTTTAATTTCATGGTACAACGAGCAAGTTGAAGCCAAAAAAGGTTTCAACTATGTTGAAGAATTGATTCATTATTGCCGTTTGGACGTTACGATTTTAAGAGAAGGGTGCTTAAAGTACAGGGAGATTTTTGAGAAGATTGCGGACGTTAACCCTTTTAACACTGCCGTGACAATTGCCGGGCTTTGCAACGCCGTTTTCAGGAAGGACCACCTAGCGCCAAATTCAATTGGAATTGTTCCACCTCACGGCTATAGAATGAAAGACCCTCAATCTAAAGTAGCCATAGAGTGGTTGAGTTGGGAAGCCCATAAGCGCGGGGTCATTATTAAGTCGGCTTTTAACGGTTCTGAACCTAAAATTTTGAACATTAAAGTCGACGGGCTTCTAGTAGACGATCTTGGCGCAGATCAAAAGGTCGTCTACCAATTTCAAGGTTGTTTTTGGCACGGGTGTAGAGCCTGTTTTCCGGTAAACAGAGACCTGGTTTTGCACGGTGACGTCACCCAAACTTTACACTCCCGATATACTGATACTTTGAACTGTAATAAGAGGCTTAGGGAGCTGGGGTATAAGGTAATCGAAATGTGGGAATGCGAATTCCACAAATTGAGGGAGCAAAAGCCCGAAATTAACACCTTTCTATCTTCTATTCATATCCAAATCGATGCGTGGGAACCACTCAATCCCCGTAACGCATTTTTCGGGGGGCGTACTTCCGCTCTATGTCTTCATCACAAGGTTAAGCCGGGAGAGGAGATTCGATATGTCGACGTCACTAGTCTGTATCCATGGTGTAACAAATACGGTAAACTACCATACGGCCACCCTACGATCTTGACAGACAACTTCCCACCCATTAACGAGATTGAAGGTTTTATTAAACTGGATATCCTGCCCCCTCGTAACCTCTTCCACCCCGTTTTACCCCAAAAGATCGGGGGGAAATTGTGCTTTGCCCTGTGTGAGCTGTGCGCTGAAAACAAATATCAGGGGGATTGCACACATTCCGACGAGGAAAGAGTTATTAGGGGGACGTTTGTGGCGGACGAAGTCCATTTAGCAGTTAGAAAGGGTTACGTGGTTGTTAAAGTCCACGAAGCCTGGTCGTACAATATATCTCAGTACGACCCCTTAACAAAAAGCGGCGGGCTTTTTAACAATTACGTCAACTGCTTTCTGAAGCTAAAACAGGAAAGTAGCGGCTGGCCTTCTGACGTAGTAACCCAAGCGCAGAAAGATCAATACGTAGCCGAGTACTACGAAAAGGAAGGGGTAAAACTTGATCCTAGCTGTATCGAGAAGAACGCTGGCAAGCGTACCATCGCCAAACTGTGTTTGAATTCGTTTTGGGGCAAATTTGGTGAGAGGACTCGCCTTGACAAGGTAGAAGTCTTTGATGATCCACAGAAGTTCTTTAACTTTTTCTATGACCCAGCAATTGAGGTCAAGACGTTGATACCAGTTAGCGACGACATTTGCGTTGCTAAGTGGTGTTATATCAACGAGATTGACCCAATTAATAAAAATGTCAGTGTTCCGATCGCAGCGTACACCACGGCCATGGCTCCGATTAAGCTTTATTCCTACTTAGACCGCTTGGGTGAGTCTGTTTTATATACAGACACTGATTCGATACTGTACGTTTACACACCAGGGGAAGTAGAAATCGAAACTGGGAATTTCCTCGGTGAAATGACCAATGAGCTTGAAAAGTACGGACCCCAGGCCTACATCGAAGAATATGCGAGTGGTGGGTGTAAGAACTACGCATACCGAGTTGTGAACCCTGATACTGGATCGACAGCCGTCGAGATGAAGGTTAAGGGGTTCCGACTTAACCATACCACCAAAGATTTGGTTAACATGGATAGGTTAATGGGGCTTATAGGCATTTACGAACCGCCGGCGGAACCAATCCAAGTACCAATCCCCAAGCAAATACGCCGAAAGGCTGATCACACTGTTATAAGTGTCGACCAGTCCAAGGTTTATAGAACTGTGGTGGATAAGGTCAGATTGATTGAAGATTTCCGCACGCTACCTTACGGTTATCGAGTTTGAGCACATTCGACAGTATCTGTTTCTGTGAGGGGTCTCTTCTTTTTTATTTATTTATTTATTTATTTATTTATTTATCTAATCAGTCCCGGTGATATTTATTTAGTCAGCATGTATATAGTCGTTATATAAAGTCAAGCCATATTGTTTTTGATCAATTTTATCAATTAGTCATTTTCGTCTCTGTGAAATGTCCTGTGATTAACTAACTTTTTCATCAATGCTTCCTTAAATATCCCATGTATTTTCGAAATTGCAATTGTTCATTTTCGTGTCGATCTCTTCTATATATATATATATATATATATATATATATATATATATATATATATATATATACAAACACTTTACAATCTTTATCTCATTAGTTCGTTGAAAGTCAAAATGTAAGGTCATGTATCCTTTCTACCATCCTTTTAACATGGTGATAGCAGGCCCGTCTCAAAGCGGGAAAACTCAATTAGTTTTAAAAATATTAGAGAACAGGGAAGCCATGTTTTCCCCTAATATAAGCGAAATACATTGGTTCTACGGTGAATGGCAACCTTTTTTCGAAAGTTTGAGAAAATTTGTGGTTTTCAAACAAGGTATGCCAGATTTATCAGAATATACCGGCGGTAAGCCT
The DNA here is from genome assembly GCF_054372755.1 of Phalangium opilio. Classification (NCBI taxonomy): domain Eukaryota; kingdom Metazoa; phylum Arthropoda; class Arachnida; order Opiliones; family Phalangiidae; genus Phalangium; species Phalangium opilio. Next base: position 1,873,184 of record NW_028324206.1, read on the forward strand.
TGCCTTTTAATCATCGATGACTTGATGACCGAGAACAAAGGAGAAGTTGGTTCTCTTTTTACCAAGGGAACGCATCATCGCAACTTGAGTGTAATTTATATCGTCCAAAACGTATTCCATCGATCCAAAGACTCTAGAGATGTTTCTTTGAACGCTCATTATCCTATTCTTATGAAATCTCCTAGAGACAAATTGCAAAGTTCAAAAATAGCTAGACAAATGTTTGCCGATAAATGGCGTTTCGCTGTCGACGCCTACCGTGACGCTACTAGTTTACCTTTCATATATTTATTATTCGATCTACACCAAAGATGCCCCGAGAATCATAGACTTAGGACAGGAATATTTCCCGACAACCCTTGCGAAGTTTACATCCCCAAATAATTATAATAGTAGCTGGGTGTTTAGCCATCTCTTCATTTAGTCACTATGCCTTATGCCGTTCGGTCACAAAGAAATTTGCTCTCCGTTATTGCCAAATCCCCTCGAAAACAACGTAGAATCATTTTACGTAACGCCAAGAAGCCCTTAATTGACGCAATCGCAGAGTGTGTTGAAAATACTTTACACGGTAACGTTAAATTAAATAAAAGTCAAAAAGCTAGATTAGCTAGGCATTCCGCAAAACTTAGAAAAATTGCTAATAAGAGAATATCTTGGAAAACAAAACGTGATATACTAGTTCAGGAGGGCGGTAGTTTCTTTTCTTTCCTTTTCCCTCTCGTTTCCTCTATCATCGGCGCCATAACAGGAGGTAGTCAGTAAAAATGCAGTACGCTCAGAAAATGGTCCTTGTCCCTAGCTCTACCTTTAAAAGCGACCCCTTTCCCCACCCCCAACAACAAGTAGTTTCGGAATTGGACAATGAAATGAATGTTATTTTAGCTCGTAAAGATTTAGACGAAGCTTCAAAATGGCGCTTATACGAACAGACTGTACAGAGATATAATAATTTACATAATATCGCTAGGCAACCTATACCCACGGTCCCCCAACCGAACTCCAACTTTTATAACTTTGCTTGGTTAGACGATATCCCCCTTAAATATATAGGGCATGTACATAGTATCGTTGATCAGATTTCAAATAACCCTGAAAAGCTTAGGTGGACAGATAGTGGGGAAGTTATAGTTAATGATGCAATAATACCCGGCTCGAATATTAGAGATATAGCTTTAGAATTTGTCAAGCCTTCTTCTAACAAAGACCCAAAACCTAGAGGTTTTTACGCATTTACAAACCTACTTTCTAGTTTTTCCCCTCTAACCTCGTATACAATACCCCAACAAATTAAAATCAAAAGAACTAGAGCTCCTAAAGTTAGTGTCAAGTCAGCAGCTAAAAAACTTAAAACCGTGTCTCCGAAATGGGCAGCGTACGTAAAATCTCCAAAATTTTAGAAGGTATCTACTTTAACCCTTCCCACCCCGCCAGTTTCGGGGGTGCTGAAAAATTATATTTAGCAGTAAAATTAAAGGGTATTAGTAAGAAACAAGTACTAGATTGGTTAAAGGGAAAAGACGCGTACACTCTACATAAGAGAGTTTTTAGAAAGTTTAAAAGAAACAAGGTGGTTGTAACTAACATAGGAGATCAATATCAGGCGGATTTGAACGATATGCGCTCTTTGAGTCAGCACAACGACGGGTACAAATACATATTAACCGTAATAGATTGCTTTAGCAGAAGAGCCTGGGCCGTACCTTTAAAATCCAAAAGCGGTGTTGAAACGGTTGAGGCTTTTAAGTCTGTCTTTAGAGAGAGGGTTCCTAGGAAGCTACAGACGGATAAAGGTACCGAATTTAGAAATTCCCAATTACAAGGATACTTGAAGGAGAAAGGGGTTATATTTTTTACAACTGAGAATGACGATATAAAAGCGTGTATGGTAGAAAGATTAAATCAAACTTTAAAGTCACGCATGTACAGGTATTTTACAGAAAAGAATACCAATAGATATATAGATGTTGTAGATGACCTGGTTAAGGCTTACAATAACTCGGTGCATTCCGCGATAAAAATGACTCCTTTGGAAGTTACTGGTACCAATGTCCTTCAGGTTTTTGAAAATGTATACGGAAAGTACTTTAGCGAAAGGAAAGTTTACGGGAAAAAATTAAAGGTGGGCGAATACGTCCGAGTAAGTAGAAATAAGATGATTTTTGAAAAAGGGTACGAGCGAACTTTCACAATAGAAGTTTTTAAAATAGTGGGAAAAATAGAGAGACGCCCTCCTGTATTCAAACTAGAAGATTTAAACGGGGAACCAATAAAGGGGGTGTTTTACGGGATGGATCTTCAGTTGGTAGCTAGACCCGAGACGTACAAGATCGAGAAAGTAATTCGTAAGCGGAGTAGGAGAGGACAAAAGGAGCTCTTTGTAAAGTGGCTAGGCTATCCCCCTTCTATGAATTCTTGGATTCCGGCTAAAGATGCAGTCTCCCTTTTACCTAACGCTCCCCAGCAACGCTAGCATGAAAATTTATGACAACAACAAGACGTCTTCGTACACTACCAAGTTGCCCCAGGCTATAGAGCTGATCGGGGATGACTGGGAGGTTGCTCTAGTAGAAGTTTTGTACCCAATGTCCTTTTTTAACATACCCAGTGAGGAAGGTCATGTGCAGGTGGTCTCGCATGAAAATAAAAAAGGTCGGGACGGAAAATCACAGCCTATTGTTAAAGCCGAGGCCTTTATAGTTCCCGGGGGTTATTACAAATCATTAGAAGCCCTACTTAAACAAATAGCTTCCGGGTTAAACGGCTTTCAATACGGTTCAAAGTTTAAATTTGATTCGGATCCCCTCTCTGATTACATTTCTTTAACTATTCAACCTAACGGTATCTTGGCTCTTTCTCCCACTTTGAAAAGGATATTAGGATTTAAAAACCCAAAAGGCCAAAGTACGTCTTTCTCTTGCCCTTCAGATAAAACCAGCCAGTCGTATAGAAGCTCTGTTCCCGCTAATTTAAATTATTATATTCCCGACCAATTGTTTATTTATTCCGATATAGTAGCTAATGAATTTATAGGCGATACGGTAGCCCCGCTACTTCGTATAGTAGGCGTAGACAGCGAAAAGCCTCACGGTTCGACTATAACTAAATCATTTAACTCTCCCCATTACGTTAAAGTTGCTAAACGTTACTTTGATACTATAGACATTGATATAAGGAATAGTTTAGGCCAAGCAGCGTCATTCGAGTTTGGAACGTCGACCTGTAAACTACACTTTAGACCATGCCAAAACCCCAAACATTAGAGTCTCGTTGCGAGTATAGGAGGTATTATTTAGATCAGGTAGGGGGTGGAGGGGTGTCAAAAGTATTTGTCGGGACCCCCCACCAAAAAGGTCACGGAATTGGGAGCGCCCTGACAGGGTTATTTAGATGGGCACGCCCCTTATTAATTAGAGGTGCAAAGTATTTGGCACCTAGAGCCATTAGTACGGGACAAAAGATTCTTTGTGACGTAATTCAAGTTCAGAGTGCGAAAAGTGCCGCGAAAAAGAGATTGATCATTGAAGGAAACTTATGTGAACATGACTGCTGCTCAGCAAGGTTCAGGATTAAAGATAAGAGACGCAAAGTTTAAACGCCTATCAGTTTATCACCGTCATTCAAAGCAGACGCCACGCGACATATTTAGCTCCTGAAAAAAATCATGTTTTCTCTCCAAGCTCTTAAGAGTGAATAGGACATTTTTGCCCCTGTGCCGATTCAAACTAGTGTCGAACATGCTCAAATTGTATGGTCCAAACCCTTGGCGGCCATTGGTGAGAGCTCTACCCTCGAATACCTCATCTCGGGTAATGGAGATAGCTACACCGATGTAGCCCACACCATGAATTACAACAAAGTCAAAATCACCAATGAAGATGGAAGTGATCTTCCCGATTCCGCCGTGGTAGCTTTCGTGAACAACGCTGGCCACGCATTGTGGAGAACTTGCGATGTTTTCTTGAACAATACCCGAGTTTCTTCAGCCGCTCAAAACTACGCCTTCACTTCTTTTATCGAAACTGTCTCAAATTACGGATGGGAAAAGGACGAAGCCGGAAAGTTTGACGACTTTTCAAATAAAGGTTTCGTCGCCCGAATGGCTAAAACTGCTAAATCGGCCGTGATTGAATTTTTTACACCCGTGTTTAGTGACGTGTTTAATATTCCCGAATATCTCTTAAACGGGGTGGACCTTAAAGGGGGGGGAAAGAAGGGGGGTAAAACCTGGGTTATAGGGACATCCTTACCCTCTGATGGAGAAATAATTCCGAGACTTTCACTCCCAGAAGATCTTTATAACTTATTATGTTTTTTTTTACTCTCGGCGAAATGGAGGCCCTCTTTCTTCAACATGATGACGAGGGAATTAATGCTTACCGGAAGCTCATTACTTGAAGTGTAATCCTTCATTTGTCTTGATCTCGTTAAAATATAAACAGCACTAACCGGCTGTAAGATGACCGCTTTCATTGTACCTAACCCTTACCTAAGTCTACCTTACCAGGAATACATAGATTTAGTACTTGGAATCATTTAGATGCCATTTTATGGGCCTGGGTGCTTGTCTGAAAGGGGAGGTGTAGAAACCGTCACAGTTGACGTCATGCATAATTTATTTGATCTTAAAAGCCACGTGACATTGACGTATTATGCGACTTGCGCCGCGACTGCCGCGACCTATGCGTGGTGAGCCCGAATGTAAACATGATACGTCGTCTGAACGAGTGGACCTAGGATTTAGTTCCAAAAAAAAGGCGAAAATACTTCGAGATCGTCTTTCAGTTAAGAACTTGATATTACTATTCTCACAGTCTGAAGTAACAATTTAATTCCTTCCACTCTTCACCAAAGTTATACAAAAACAAAACATCAGTATCCCTATGCAAAGGCTCAAGGTTTAAGGGGAGGTAAACGTCATCTTTTCTTGAAATTATTATAGCATTCGTTTTCATTACTGAATTTCGAGCTACATTATTTTCTAAATCGTCGACTTTAGTTACAGTTAGAGAAATTTCCGCTTCAAAAACTGCATTAACGTCAAACTGTTCTCGCACTTCCCGAACATTTGCGCGCCGAAAGTGATGCATAACCAATGAGACGCGAGGAAGGAGGAGCAGGCGGTTTAAAAGTTTTTGGCCCCTCCCCTTCACAGTCAATCAGATATTTGTGTGGGGTCTATGGCCTCTTAAAGATTCTAAGTAGTAAATCAATGTATTCCTGGCCTTACCTATAACCTAACGTATGACGAATACCACAGTGGTGTTTGTCATGGTATTAATACTCTCCCAAATACCTAGTACCGATAACTTTACTTCGTTTAATGAAATTCTCATAGTTATAATTTTCAATTTATTCTATTCCAAATTGAAATTGCTCTATGCAAGTTCCACCGTTTTCAAGTTAAATGAAGTGTATTAGGGATAGCCCCTTAATTAAATTAGTATCTTCTTTCAATTTCTTAATTGAATTTAAGGGGGTTCATCCATAAAGTACTCCAATGTTCATAAATTGCATGAAAAATGTACGTGTCCCTTAGGAACAAAATGTCGAAACACCCTGTAGGCCTATTCTTCGAATTACTTGCTTCTGATAATATTACACCGAAATAAGGACTCGGGGTTCTTTGATCGATTTTTTCGAAAAATACGATTAACTACAAATAATCGAAAACTATTAAGAAATTTATTCGTTAAAACAATACAACAATTTTAGATGATATTTATTGAGATTGAATAATCTTTGGAAGATTTTAACCGACAAATGTATTCAAGCGAAAAAATTTTCCGAAAATATTTCCGTAGAAAAAAGGGTCGTACTCAGCGTGGGAAATAAGTCGGTGGCACAGGGCAAATGACGCTCCTGGCCCATTCGACTGAAACCCATTCGACCGAAATGAAGCCGAATTTGGCGGTAAATTACTGCAGTAATTTGGTCTAAAAAGCCTCTATAGTTATCTTCTTATAAAAATGTTTTAGCCAATTAATGTTTTTATATTTTGTACGTAAATATATGAAAAATTAAAGGTCATATTGCACTTATAACTTTTTGGGTACTAATTAAGGTTAGCCCCCATTTCACCCAATTTAAAACACCCAATTCCCATTTACCCAAACCTCATTCAACCCAATTCCCAGTTCTCCTATTCCAATTAACGCAATATTGCATACCCAAAAAGACTCAAATAGAGTAGAATTTGATGGTTTTATTTATTTGTTTTTTCATTCCATAAGCGATACACTTACTTGAAGTGTATAACCGCTCCAAAAAGGAAGAGACGTCCTCATAACCAAACCAAACCTAACATAACAGTAATGTTTTGGAAAAGGCATATTATTGGAGAAGTCAATGAAGCTAAACATCAATATTTTGGAAAAGGCGTGACATTGTTGAATGATTTATAAAATATTACTAACCTAACTTAACCAAATCTAACCTAACCTAACATAAAAGTAATGTCTTGGAAAAGGCATATTATTTGAGAAGTCAATGAAGCTAAACATCAATATTTTGGAAAAGGCGTAACATTGTTAAATGATTTTTAAAATATTACTAAATTAACGTAACCAAACCTAACCTAACGTAACAGTAATGATTTGGAAAAACATTTTATTTGAGAAGTCAATGAAGCTGAACATCAATATTTTGGAAAAGGCGTAACATTGTTAAATGATTTTTAAAATATTACTAACCTAACCTAACCAAACATAACCCAACCTAACCTAAAAAACCAAAATAAAATACCCCAGCTATATCATCCAATTTGTAACTCAACCTAACAATGTTATATTTCTCGTTGTGAAATCTTTAATACTGTTGAATAATAAATTCGATTATTATCGATTATTTAGAATTATACTTATAATTCGATTTTAGTAAACTCACCTTCCTGATGGAGATTCGAACGAAATTTTCTGCCTAACGATCCGACGCTTTACCACTAGACCACGGTGGGACGCAGACCTCTTCGAAATAAACTAATTTTACTAGCTTGGAACGTTTGGTTGAAGGGAATTCGTTTCAATGGGATTCGATTGAATGGGAAAATATTCCCATTTAAAAGAAAACCGCCATTGGGCAAGATTTTAAATTCTGGCTAGAAATTTTCGGACGAATGGGATTCGTTCGAATGGTATTCGGTTGAATGGGCAGACTCCCGTTAGCATTGCCAAAATACGCGGTTTCACACTCTTTGTCGTTGCAATCGTATTCGGAGCATGTTTGATAATTTTTTTCCACATTAAAATTGTTGCTATCTACTAAATTTTCAATGGATACATCTTGAAAGTCTGCCGGAGTATCAGAGTGTTTTTTTAAAGCTTGGTTCTGGATCGGACTGTACATTGCACTTGGAACATTTACGAGTTTCAGTATAGCTGAAACTCTTAGGAAATATTTCATGAATTAAATCAAAACATTCTAACAGGATCTTGTATTTCGCTTTACTGTTAAACTCCTACAGACAAAACCTGAAGCCTACGCAAAAAGCACTCAACATCACTTCTGGAGACCGGGTGAATGTTATTTCCAGTAATCTGAGTTTATTAATTAATAAATTAATATCATTATTCCTAGGTCCCTTTACATTAAACTCGGACAATTCCATCAGTTCTTGAAAAAGACCATTAGCCCAACAATTATTTGCAATATTAACGATTCCAAACTAAACAAGGGGCACAAGTGGCAACCAGGTTTTTTCTCATTAGTTCTACAGCCTTTTCACTTTCGTTATAATACATACACTCGTATTGAGTCCATTCTTTACATTTTGCGCATTAGAAGTATTTTCCGTAATTATCGGGCCTTCTACAAAAACAATACAGCTCGCGAGAAGTAAGAGGAATGTATTCATAGACTGACTCTTTTTGGATTTTTCGACCTTTTTGATCGTCTTACGTTAGGCTGAGAGACAAATTTACATTCACTCCCGGTCAATACTATGGGCTCAGAAACGTCAGAAGACGCTTCGATAGCCATTACTAAATTTATTGAACTAGGGGTTCTCTTTTCGTTCAATTCTTTTTTATCAACAATTTCCCGAAACATAGTTTCTAATCCTCTTTGAACCTCGTATACGTGAGAATCTTTCATGTACCTTCTACGAAACATTCTAGCTGCATTTTCATGGCTTTTTTTGCTAACCCCTAAATCTGTGGCAATTGCTTGAAAAAAAATCAATCTTAGATATCTCACGGAGAGAAATTTTTGTTTCAAGATACCTTTTATACATGGAATTGACTAGCGTTTCATTACTTACTCCTAGATGACGTGAGGTGAAAGTCATTTCAAAATCACTAAGTTAACGTCGTTAAAAAAACTAAAATTTTGCTAACGAAATTTTATAATATTTCTAATAAAATTTGTAGTTTTAGAATATCACCAAACAACCAGAGAAAATATAATGATAATCTTCTCGAAATGGTCTAACAGCGAAAAGAACTAGTAACTTATTTTTCAAAAGCTTATATTCAACTCATTTCTATCGAGGGGCGGCTCACTTGAAGTAATGTGTGTGAAAATCGGGAATTTTTTTTTGTGGCTAAACAGACGATGTTTCCATCAGAAAATCCAATTTAAAAATATCTACCTAGTTTCTAGTATGGATGTAGTTGAACGTTAATAATGTTAAGGTGAATTGCCCCTCGGTAAGAAAAAACTCAACATTGACTTCTAAACTTTAAGGGTACACTGTTGTTAGAAAGCCTAGAATTTGAGGTTTTTTGGGGAATACCATAGGTCCACGACTTTATTTTAACCTTGGATTTGTGCTCCCTGTATAGACCAACATTGAAAGCTAGGTGTCACGGAAGTAAAGTCAGGAGTTCACTGTCCCCAAAACCTACAGTGAATGAATACGCCAAAAAGAGAGATGAAAGGCGACGTTTTTCCCTCTTTATTCCATAGAAGCAGGAGTTCATAATAACCTCCCGACCCCTCCACCGAAGGAGGGTTATTATGAACTCCTGATAGAAGAGGTATATTGGTAGAAAGTATAACATTTTCATTTCAATGGGATGACCTTTTGTCAGGAGATTGTCTCAGGAGATCCTTCCACTCTTGCCAGTTGTAATTGATTGTCAACTGACCCTCGTACCAGACTTTGGCTGACCCTTCTAACTTCGGTAAGGCATGGAACACGATTACCCTATCCGACCATCCATAGGCAGCTGCTACGTCATCAGCCTTTTGGATCCATGTTTTGATGGTCTGATGTGTCGAGTTCTCTGGATCAAAGGCAGGTATTAACTTGCAGGCCTCTACCCAATGGCGTTGGTCGCTTGGAACAGACTGTGTAGGTCCAGTTTGGGCCGGTTGTGCGTTGACCGTCATATCCCTTGTTACTGCGACAGCTTGCTGCACTGCCACCGAGATAGCCGACTTCATTAAACGCTCGAAGTCAGATATGGACACCGATCCTTCCCGGCCACGTTCATCGTCCCTATCGCTGTCCCCCTGGTCGATGACCTCCCTGTCTCCAGGTCGATACATAGGGTTATTTGCAAAGACCAAACAGGTAGTTACTGTGAGCTAATTCCTTTCTACGTGTCTCGTCCTGCGAGAAAAGGTATTTACTCGCATCTTCTCTAAGGTCATCGTTCACTGGATCCGTTTTCCCATCCATTGCTCGTGTGGGTGAAAGATTGGTCTTCGTGGTGCGTCTGCCTTGAGAACCAGTTCTGACTCTAGTTTTGTAATACTTGGGACAGATGCCTGCTTCGTGCAGCTTTGAAATCCTATCGCTTCTTCGTTGGATATTTCATTCCGGTTGAATTAAATTAACGTTTTCAACTTTTCATAGCTACCCGCTTTCCGTTGAGTGTGCTAGATGATACGTTGGTCTTTCGTTGAATTCGATGTCTTCGGATAGTGTACGTTGAAGTTAAGCGCGGCCGTCCATGTAATTCCAATTGTTGCGTTGGCGGCAGAAACACGTGATCGTCGTGAGTTTCGTAGTAACGTTGTTGGCTTATCCCACTTCTGAAGTATTTACGCTACCCGACTTATAATTCGTGTCCGTTGGGTTGAATGATATAACCGAGACGTGGGTTAAAACAAACTGGTATAATTTATTAAAATAGGTTCACAACTTTAGGTACTACTCCGCGCTATTAATCATACAAGAACTCCCCTCTCTTACTCCTGCTTCCAGTATTTATTGCTATGGTTAACATCACGTGACCTTATCTTATCTTATCGTTATTTTTTATAGCGGTGCCCATAAAATGATATTAGAATATAAAGTAGGCTGTGGCGCTAGGCGCGATATTTAAACAAGAATAAGACTATATTACAACACTCTTTAACAATCAAAAGGAACCAAAACGTCTTCTGAGTAGACAATTTCGGAATTTACATACAATGAAACCAACACACAGATGGGACCACCATTGGGGTATTCTCCGTCGCGCCCAGAAGAAAGATATACATCAACAGTAAAAAAATAATAAAAATTCAACTAAAATACATATCTCACAAATTGGATTTATATATTATCGTTATTACCATTCAATATATATATTTTAGCTTAGAACACTGCCAGTTTCACTTTAAAAATCTTTTTCTTTTTGGCTTAAGTATTATGACTACAGATATCAAAATTTTCAACAATTTCACAGTAAATAGTTGTACCAAAATAAACTTTTGGTCATACACACTAAACTTTCTAAAGTTGAATTTATATAAAATTAATGACGTTCAAAATTTTTCCCACATTCGCGAAGGTTTGCAGTTTGACGACAAGTCATTACGGTAATGAACTAATCAAATTAGGTCAGGTTAAATTAATCATATACGTTTTCTCTTAGTAGTATGAATGGAGGATGACTATATGACACAAATATAAACTACCAATCTATAGCTTTAATATTGTTACAGTTTCAATTTCATATTTTGAATTATTTTATTTCCAATTAATTTAGAATAGTAGACCATTTTAAATATTCTCAATCTTCATTATTATTCAATCATTTACTCTCTTTTGACTACACCAGTGAGTCAGGCCTCATTGTGTAACACATGTAGCCTGGCCTCCATGTGTGAATGGTATGAATCCTCCTAGTCTGTTAACTATGTATAAAATTAACGGAAAGTTTTTGGTAAGTTAATTTCATTATTTTAATCTTCTTTTATCATGATTCATTACAATATTGTTGTCTGGCCATTTCACTATCCCTTTAATAACTCCACCTAAGAACATGAACAAAGTCTTTCTAAAACCCTTTAAGTTGAAATGCCTAATGATTGAATGTCGCAATGGAAATTCTTGGGTGCCCCTGAGTAGTTTTTATATTAACTTAGGAAATTCTACGACATCCTGGGTATAAAGATCACAATCCTAAAATGGAATCCACTTACACATTTTTGAAACTTTGACAATCAACTATAAAATAGCTTGAGATGTCAAATTTAAACTTGATAAGACGAAATTACATTGTTCTCAAAGTTTACTACTGAACTGTTCAGAAATTAATAATATTTTATAAAATATTTGTTTTAAAATGGTATATTATAAATTTAAAGTACCACATTAAGATTATTTGTAATTAATAATCTTAGCTAGGTGCATCGAGTAAGGCTTTCTTAAATAGTTCATAAGAGGCGTTCGTAATACCCCATGAAAGCAAGGCTCTTGTATAATTTACATGCACACCGTAAAACATTTTCTTTATACTCCTATCCCTCTCTATGTAAGGCAATTTGCACGCTTGTCGGAATGAAATGAATTCCGTTCCGCAGGACACTTCCATTTTGATTTTAATAACGTTGATAGGGTAAAAAAGTGTGCCAATGAAGGCCCCAATTAGCGCCCCACTAATAAAATGTTCAACTAAGTTAGCTAGCCACGTTTCTCTTTCAGGAAAGACATCTTTTATTGAGGATTTTAAACCGAGGAACATGACGTTGCTCGGCCCATTTCGCATTAAAATTGGAGTCAACCCTCGATAGTATTCTTTAAAACCATAAAATCTAGGTTCCTGGAATGCGTGAAACGTGTTCTTGAATCGACTGTGATATTTTTGGTCTTGTAACAGGGTTTGAACTCGTTCTTAAGGACTTAAGATGGCTTCTGCTGACCCTGCTTATAAAGCTGCCGCAGTTAATGACACCGGAGGTGGTATATTGGGAAAATGGTGTTTTAGAAACCGCCCATATTCGTAATAAGTCCCAAACATAATAGACATTGAAACAGGTTTTTGGATTAAGGGTGGTAGACACCCTCTGTAAAGGTTTTGTATACCTTCTTTACGTATCTGATTAAAAGCGTATTGCATGTTTATGCCGTGTAACATTTGCCTGAACATTATTTTGTCGATAGAGAAAGTTACGGCAATGTTTATGAAGCCCGAGCCCCCGCCACAAAGGAATTCAGCAATTGTCTGATCTCTTGGCTTCCTCGGACGGTCAAATTCATTGGCATATTTTTGCTCCATGGATGTCTACAATTTAGCAAAGAATAATTCAATCAATGGATATTGTAAATATTTATAATCTCCCCAACTTACTGAGAAGGCACAACTAAAATATATTCTCAAATTTGAAGGTTGAAGTTCAAGTTGACCCAGTAAGTGATTATTTTTAACTTAAGACCCGCGGCACCCGCCAAAGCAGCCAAGGCTTAGAGTTTAAAGAGTCAGTCTACAGAGCGAGTTCCCTCTCTCAAAAATTTCGAATCCACCTTATTTCCTTTCGCCGGAAGGATAGCCTCCTAGATCACGCGACTCGCGGACGCAGGCTGCAGAGATTTACCGATCCTAAAGACTTCGGCTCTAAGCCTAGGCTATGCAATATATTAAATTAATTTAATCTAACCTAACACTCGAAATATTCGGTTCCTGGCAAGCTTGCTAATTATTTATCCCCTATAACTGATTGGCTTAAAAAGCTGTGGTTACCAGGTCAAGAAATAATGGAGACCAAAATTTAGGTTGCATATGCATATAGTGATCTCTTTATTGTCCAGGTTTGTTAGGGTAGTGGTTTTTATACACAATAATAATTTTGGTGTTAGTAATAATAATTTATGATAATGACTATTTACATATGTAGAGTGAAATAAATTATGGGAAGCGCCACTAGGGAATGTCCGTACCAAATAAATGAACACTTACAGGATGGCAAACTAGCTTAGTAGAGCTACTAGAACTAGACGTGGCTTGGGTATCCTGAGTAGTTGCGGTCATACTTCGAGAATTATCACTTCTGGAAGGAATGTAGTAATTGAAACCCGTCTAATTGATACAGGAAATTGGCCGCTTCTGCAAAATTACCACTAAATCGAAAATCCGGATTTAATACCTTAGCACCTTGTGACATGTTTAAAGCAATAGTAGCATTCAATTTGTTCGTATACTGGAAGCTACATTAGTAGACACTAGCTCTGTTAATTCAGTAACCTTAGCGTTTAACAAAGCTACAGAACCCCGACTTATTACTGGTAAAGTTCTTTGAGGAAGAAAATGTGAAGGACCAGAAGTTGTTGGTGGCCTTACACTGAGGAAATGTTCCAAATTGGTGATATTTTACCAAATCGAATTGTGGAAGGATAAATACTTGTGGTAACCACAGGTTGTTGTCCTACCACTTAAGTAGTACTGGTTATAGGCGTAGTACTAACGTTCACATAAGAGCTAGGCACACTAACATTGGCATGCGTATTAGTGGTAAGCCTTGGTTGTGAAGGCGCAAGAGAATAGGGGTTTAAACCTAATTTGCGGGGCTCTAGAATTAATATTAGAAAACGGATAACCAGTTTGAGTTACAGAAACGGGCGTAGTGGACATTGTTGGTGGTGAGATGCTCGAAACAATAGGGTCAGTGAGGCGCAACTGGCTAAAATGCGCGGCTAATTCACTTTGTGAAGTGCTTTGTTCCAACAATGCGCGTCTAGCTGCGATTTGAGATATCAGGATTTGAAACCCGGTAATTTTGGGAGATATGGAATATGAAAGATTTGAAACCGGGTCTTTTTGGGAGACTGGGAATACGAAAGATTTGAAACCGGGTCTTTTTGGGAGACTGGGAATATGAAAGAATTGAAACCCGGTCTTTTTGGGAGACTGGGAAATTAAACCCGGTCTTTTTGGGAGACTGGGAATATGAAAGATTTGAAACCCGGTCTTTTGGGAGATTGGGAATATGAAAGATTTGAAACCCGGTCTTTTGGGAGATTGGGAATATGAAAGGTTTGAAACCCGGTCTTTTTGGGAGACTGGGAATATGAAAGATTTGAAACCCGGTCATTTTGGTGGACATGGAATATGAAAGATTAGAAACCCGGTATTTTTGGGAGGCATGGAATATGTAAGATCTGCAACCCGGTCTTTTTGGGAGACATGGAATATGTAAGATTTGCAACCCGGTCTTTTTGGGAGACTAGGAATATGAAAGATTTGAAACCGCATCTTTTTGGGAGACATGGAATATGAAAGATTTGAAACCGGGCCTTTTTGGGAGACATGGAATATGAAAGATTTGAAACCGGGTCTTTTTGGGAGACTGGGAATATGAAAGATTTGAAACCGGGTCTTTTTGTGAGACTGGGAATATGAAAGAATTGAAACCCGGTCTTTTTGGGAGACTGGGAAATGAAACCCGGTCTTTTTGGGAGACTGGGAATATGAAAGATTTGAAACCCGGTCTTTTGGGAGATTGGGAATATGAAAGATTTGAAACCCGGTCTTTTTGGGAGATTGGGAATATGAAAGGTTTGAAACCCGGTCTTTTTGGGAGACATGGAATATGTAAGATTTGCAACCCGGTCTTTTTGGGAGACTAGGAATATGAAAGATTTGAAACTGCGTCTTTTTGGGAGACATGGAATATGAAAGATTTGAAACCGGGCCTTTTTGGGAGACATGGAATATGAAAGATTTGAAACCGGGTCTTTTTGGGAGACTGGGAATATGAAAGATTTGAAACCGGGTCTTTTTGTGAGACTGGGAATATGAAAGAATTGAAACCCGGTCTTTTTGGGAGACTGGGAATATGAAAGATTTGAAACCCGGTCTTTTGGGAGATTGGGAATATGAAAGATTTGAAACCCGGTCTTTTTGGGAGATTGGGAATATGAAAGGTTTGAAACCCGGTCTTTTTGGGAGACATGGAATATGTAAGATTTGCAACCCGGTCTTTTTGGGAGACTAGGAATATGAAAGATTTGAAACCGCGTCTTTTTGGGAGACATGGAATATGAAAGATTTGAAACCGGGCCTTTTTGGGAGACATGGAATATGAAAGATTTGAAACCGGGTCTTTTTGGGAGACTGGGAATATGAAAGATTTGAAACCGGGTCTTTTTGTGAGACTGGGAATATGAAAGAATTGAAACCCGGTCTTTTTGGGAGACTGGGAAATGAAACCCGGTCTTTTTGGGAGACTGGGAATATGAAAGATTTGAAACCCGGTCTTTTTGGGAGATTGGGAATATGAAAGGTTTGAAACCCGGTCTTTTTGGGAGACATGGAATATGTAAGATTTGCAACCCGGTCTTTTTGGGAGACTAGGAATATGAAAGATTTGAAACTGCGTCTTTTTGGGAGACATGGAATATGAAAGATTTGAAACCGGGCCTTTTTGGGAGACATGGAATATGAAAGATTTGAAACCGGGTCTTTTTGGGAGACTGGGAATATGAAAGATTTGAAACCGGGTCTTTTTGTGAGACTGGGAATATGAAAGAATTGAAACCCGGTCTTTTTGGGAGACTGGGAAATGAAACCCGGTCTTTTTGGGAGACTGGGAATATGAAAGATTTGAAACCCGGTCTTTTTGGGAGACTGGGAATATGAAAGATTTGAAACCTGGTCTTTTTGGGAGACTGGTAATATGAAAGATTTGAAACCCGGTCTTTTTGGGAGATTGGGAATATGAAGGATTTGAAAACCGGTCTTTTTGGGAGACTGGGAATTTGAAAGATTTGAAACCGGGTCTTTTTGGGAGGCTGAGAATATGAAAGATTTGAAACCGGGTCTTTTTGGGAGACTGGGAATATGAAAGATTTGAAACCTGGTCTTTTTGTGAGACTGGATTTATGAAAGATTTGAAACCCGGTCTTTTTGGGAGATTGGGAATATGAAAGATTTGTGGTCTTTTTGGGAGACTGGGAATATGAAAGATTTGAAACCGGGTCTTTTTGGAGACATGGAATATGAAAGATTTGAAACCAGGTCTTTTTGGGAGACTACGAATATGAAAGATTTGAAACCCGGTCTTTTTGGGAGACTGGGAATATGAAAGATTGAAACCCGGTCTTTGTGGGAAACTGGGAATATCTCACATTTGAAACCCGGTCTTTTTGGGAAACTAAAAGCGTCGACGTGGTTCATCTTACTTCCTGGCCGATGGATTGCTTAAAATGTATAATCTTGAAATTTTAGCCACCACCTTCCGATTCTTGGGACCAGGTCCTTCTTCGCCCTTGTACATCTGACGGAGTTACAGTCCGTGATGACTTTGAATTCCCTCCCTATCAGAAAGGTTCGGAATCTTTCCAGCGTCCATACAATCGCCAGTGTTTCTAGTTCATAGGAGTGGTAATGTTGCTCGTCTTTGGTAGTTGCCCGGCTGGCATAATAAATAGGGTGGTAAATCCCGTCAGTCCCCTCCTGTAGCAAGATCCCTCCTATTCCGATCTTGCTGGCATCCGTATGGACCTCTGTTCGGGCTTCATGACTGAAAAGACCCAACAGGGTCTCCTCGTGAGCTCGTCCTTCAACGTGTTAAATGAGTGTTCTTGACTTTCAGTCCATGCCCATGTCGCTTCCTTACGTAGGAGATATGAGAGTGGTGACGCTTTGACAGCAAAATCCTTTATGAACCTACGGAAGTAACTGCAAAGACCCAGAAACCGTCGTAGCTCATGGATGTCACCGGGTTTCGGGTAATTTTTCACGCAAGATATCTTCCTTTGGCCCGGCCTGATTCCTCGTTCGCTGATTTCATAGCCCAAGTAATCAATCTCGCCATGGAAGAAGAAGCATTTCTTAAGATTGAGTGTCAAATTCGCCTTCCGGAAAACTTCCAAAATTTGCCTTAGGTGGTCAAATCCTTCTTCGATCGTGGCGGAAGGTACCAACACATCATCCATGTAGGCTAAAGCAATCGTAAGTCTTAGTGGTCCCAAGACAGCGTTCATCATGCGCTGGAAACACGGCAGGGGCATTACATAAGCCTAGTGCTTAAAATTATGAACTGTTTCTTCTTTTATGATATCTGATTGCGATATCTTTCCCGCGAAATCGTCAACAGTTCATTGAACGTCGTATTTACTTTCCTTTATTAAATCTGATCCGATAAGGTGATAATTTTCATCCGACCTAGCGCTATCTGAACGATTTCTAATCTTATATCTGTTCGGATATCTTTTTAATTTTAAAGATATCCGTGTTTAACTTTATACACTGATTACATGTACAACCATTCCAGTACACATTAAAACCCTCAATTATTTAGCCAAGACTGAGATACAGAGATTCATGTAATTTTACAAACAGGAATAGAGTACAGGGGACTTTTTGCGCACGTCAAACACCTTTCCTCGAGTCGGGGCCGGGGGGGTATGAAAGAAACGGCTGGTCATTAAGACAGAGGTAAAAAGCAACGCTCTATTTTTGGCCGTCTCCGTCAGCAACGTCATTAAAACGTAGTTTAAGTGAGCCAATTAGATAATTTAAAATTTTCAATACGAGTTGAAGGGATTGGATTTATACTGGGCTGAAATTTACACCATGAACCTTCTATATAATGGACCAAGATCTTAATGGCGGATCCCATGTTAAAGTGTTCTAGCTAAAGTGTCCCAAAATAATAAAGAAAAAAAAGCTAGCAGACGACAAGGTCTTGGAGAAAGACGGTACAATGTAAACTAGTAAAATTGCCGCTTGGTCTCACTTCGCTAAGACTTTGGACAAATGTAATTTTTTTTGCATCAATTTAAAAGTAGAGTTTAATAAAATAATTAAAAATAGGAAAATTAAAGATTTGTGCGTTTGGCAATTATGAGAGTGATGCAAAGAAATTAAAATGTAAAAACATAAGTTTTGTACTCTTCCCAAAAGCGTTACGTTTGTTTACGTGTTACCGCGGTGCGTGTATCCTGCGAAATTGGCGGGCAACTGCGCACAGACGTTGTAAGCAGAAACACCCCCCAGTTTCTGGCCTTTCTAGATTGAAGGATCATGTTTAGACTAACCATTTTCCATTCCTGCTAATAAAATTACACGGATCCCTGGTCGAGGCTAGTTACTGTGTTTTGATAAATCATAGACAACCTCTCGCACGGTAAGTTCTGATTCAAATGTCTAAAATCTCGTTTTTATCGCAGATATGATGTGATCCGAATGTGTAGTTTTTTCATACAGCAGTGATGTAAGCAGAGTAGCGCAGTGGAATAGTGATGGACCCATAACCCAGAGGTCCGAGGATCAAAACCACGCTCTGCTAAACTAATGCTTAAAAGAACTTGCTATTTTGATATCAGTTAGATTATTCATACAACGGTGATGTAAGCAGAGTGGCGCAGTGGAAGCGTGCTGGGCCCATAACCAGAGGTCCGTGGATCGAAACCACGCTCTGCTAAACTTATGCTTAATAGAACTTGCTATTTTGATATCAGTTAGTTTTTTCAAACAATGGTGATGTAAGCAGAGTGGCGCAGTGGAAGCGTGCTGGGCCAATAACCAGAGGTCCGTGGATCGAAACCACGCTCTGCTAAACTTATGCTTAATAGAACTTGCTATTTTGAAATCAGTTAGTTTTTTCAAACAATGGTGATGTAAGCAGAGTGGCGCAGTGGAAGCGCGCTGAGCCCATAACCAGACGTTAGTGGATAGAAACCACGCTGTGCTTAACTAATGCTTAATAGAACTTGCTATTTTGATATCAGTTAGTTTTTTCATACAACGGTGATGTAAGCAGAGTGGAGCAGTGGAAGCGCGCTGTGCCCATAACGCAGAGGTCCGTAGATCGAAACGACGCTCTGCTAAACTAATGCTTAATAGAACTTGTAATTTTGATATTAGTTAGTTTTTTCATACAACGGTGATGTAAGCAGAGTGGCGCAGTGGAAGCGCGCTGTGCCCATAACGCAGAGGTCCGTAGATCAAAACCACGCTCTGCTAAACTAATGCTTAAAAGAACTTGCTATTTTGATATCAGTTAGTTTTTTCATACAACGGTGATGTAAGCAGAGTGGCGCAGTGGAAGCGTGCTGGGCCCATAACCAGACGTCCGTGGATCGAAACCACGTTCTGCTAAACTAATTGTTGGAACTGAACTGAACTGAACAGTTATCTTCACTATAATCACATGATATAGATAAAGAACCTTTTCACCTAACCCGAGTTTAGGATTAGACTGAATTAGTGATAATGTACTTACTCCTCTATCGGTTCTCTACCAGTGAGTCTCCCTTATTATTATGTGCCTCTCGTGTGTAACGTTAGGTAGACCTAGTATTGTAGTAGGACGTATTCAACTATTTGTAATTATAACCAGTATGTAATAACAGTAAGAGTGCTTTACCGAAATGAAGAACTATAACTAACTTAATTTAAACTGAATAATAATAAACTAATGTGGTTTTATATAATCCGGCGTCATTACTTGAATGTTAATTTAACATGGTAGCAGAGCGGGGTTCGCGGTATTTAACGGTATTCAACAAGTATTTAACGTGATTTATGGTAATGACGCGGTAATAAACAGTTTACGCGGACGGAGTCAACGTATATAGCCGAGGCTTAGCGACGAACGGGGCAGTCAAAATCAGTGCGCCAATTCGGTACAAGGCGGAAGTTAGGGTTTGAAAACCCAGACCAAGTGTGTCAGCTAATCGAGGAATGGAACTGTCTTGGACAAGTTAAAACATGCTCACAACAAGCAACCAAGGTAGAGAAAGTTAAGAAACAAGAAGCCATAGAACAGAGGACAAGAACAGTACAAACAACGGCGGTGAGTTACACATAATAAGAAGAAACCTAAGACTGGACAGTACGCGATAATAATTATAATTTAAGTATAATAATAATGGTGATCTCAGTATGAACTGATGAACATTTAATGGAACATTTTAACCATAATTTAATAATAATAATAAGACCATTAAGTAAGCCAATCATTAAACCATTTGAGAAGTTAAGAAGTACAAGGAAGTTAAACAAGAAGGGAGTAAATAAGCATTTAAAGATTATTATTAGAGTATTATATGACATGATAAGCTGGAAAATTAAGTAAAGTAGAGAATATTTATAATTACAATGGCCGATTACGTAGAGACTAACAACGAGGGCAATGCTCTATCATTTCGAAAATTAAATTATTGCAATTATGAGACCTGGAAGCGCGATATGCGAATGGCATTATTAGACTATGGTTTATGGGGATTCCTGGATGGAAAAGAAAAAGAACCAGATGCATCAGCTTCAGAAGACGCGAAAACAGCATATCTTAAAAGATCGCAGAATGCGTTATCAAAATTATCATTAGCGTGTGATGACCCCCACAAGAGTATTATAGAGAAGTGCACAGAAAAAAGTGTTTAGGTTTGCAACATCTGAACATGTTGTAAAGTTAAACATTGGTGTGAGGTAATGTTTATTGCTTCAATGTTGATGTCTAATTACATCTCTGTTTCTCTATAAGGATCCTTAAAATGTGTTGCAAATAGAAACACTTCTTTTTTTATCACGTTTAAGAGGTAAACACAGAATAATCTTAACACTAAGCTAAACATCAACACTTACCAGGTGTTATTTAACGTAACATGTTTTTAATACGTTGGTATATAGCTTAAAGTTTTTTAAATCTTTATTTTAAGAAGAATTATAATATTTTAGAAAAACAACTAAAAAGTGGAGGTATATTTTACCACAAGGTGAATAATCTAACACCTTGTGGCTATATTAATAACGAAAGCCACAATGACTTTAATTTTATATTGAGAAAAGGACTTCCTTTACTCAAATTTTGAGCAAAATATATGTTTAAAGTGATGGTTCGACATGAAGAATAAATAAGCTTTCTTGGCTTTAATAATAGAACAACATTTCCAACAGGTCGGCTAGATTTGTTTAAATAGGTATATTCCCATTGCGCAGAATTCCATTTAGACCGAATCCCGCCAAAGTTTCTAATGAATTTAGCCCAACCGCGGGTGTTGGTATTTACAATTCAAACGACGCTATTTGTCGAATTAAGCGACCTAAAAAGTGCTAGCGCTTTCAATACATTCGTGCTGCCTTGGAAACGCCAATATTGGACGACTATTTAACAAGATGATAATAAAAACGACCTCGGGAAGTTTACAACACCGTGTGTTCTAAATATAATGCAATAGTATACAGAAAAAGTGAAAATTGGACTTGGGTTAAGCATTTATCAAAAACACTTTCGTCCAATAAAACCTTTTTGTTCAAAACTAGGTTAGATTCGTAATATTTTATAAATCATTTAACATTGTTAAGCCTCTTCCAAAATATTGATGTTTATCTTCATTGACTTCTCAAATAATATGCCTTTTTCAAAAGTTACTGTTCGGTTAGGTTTGGTTTGGTTAGGACGTCTCTTCCTCTTTGGGTTGGTTATACACTTCAAGTACAGTAAAACGGCTGGCTTAAAATATTTTCATAATGAATATAACATAAAAAAATAAATCAATATTAGCAACTGATTTTATTATTTCATATATTGCTGATTTATTACTATTTTGTTCTTATAATCCTTAGTTCTAAAATAATAATTTAGAAAATGTTTGGATCTTGTGTTCATTTTACGTAGGCCGTGAATTGTTTTAAGTTAATTTAATTTAAATTTGATCGGGAAAACCCGAAGTGAGGGTTTTTCGGTGCAATCGGATTGTCCCATTCTACAGCATCGTAAATCCTCCGAAGTGAGATTTTTTCAGTCGAATGGGGTTGGTTCGGTTGAATGGGACTCGGCACAATGTTACTAAAGTTTTTAAATTAAGCCAAGTTGAAGTTCAACGGAAATTGTGTTGTCCCACGAGGAGCGGCACGGGTTTTTCTGAAAACTATGTATCTTATTTCGCAGCAATTATTTCAACCTATGTATTTAAAGCGACGCAGGTCGTAACACCATTCAAGATATTTCAAGATAAACCTGCAAATATCTTTAAAACTAAGCTTATAAACCCTTAAACATGATAGGAAGCTATGCTTATAAACCTAAACATATAATCGTGAAAACATGTTATACAACTAGGCATATAATCGTGTAAACACGTTTTGTTACTAAGCATTATAGCACAATAACATGACATATACCACCTTAAACATAATTAAATACTAGATATGATAAGCGATCAACACATTTTGAACCTAAACATAAGGTGTTGCAAACCTAAACAACATTCTTTTTTAAACATGAGTATTTTTAAACTTGATAAAATATCTGTTGCATTTTCGTGTTTAGGCAAGTGTTTAGTTTCTAAACACTTTTTTTCTGTGTACTTGGCTCACAATGCGTTTTTGTGTTGGGGATGGCTTAAGCCAACAAGAAAAACGGTAACCTTGCCTACTCTTTACCGTTACCTTTTCGGCCTGTTATCCGACCATTTACCATCCCTGACCCGTTGCCTTTACTTTGATTGAAGGGCTTTAAAAAATTAGGGGTTAACGCAAATGCTTCATCGCCTATGAAAGCGTAAGGAAGGACTGTATTAGAATTAGGTAGCTGTTCCGGTTCAGGAACGCGCAACGAATGATCGTTCAATTTGTGATGAAATATTGTGTGCTCAATGACACCTCCGTCTGAGATTCGTCCATTTACACCAAATTCGACGATTGTGAACTCATAATTCGCATTCACTACTGCCATCAACACCATGCTATGAAGCATTTATAATTATAAAAGTAGGACCCGCTTTTTGGTGGCGGAATAATCTTGACATGCTTGCCATCCACAGCACCCAGGCAATGTGGAAAATTCCCCTTCCTTTTGAAGTCCTGCGCTACCTCTTTCCATTCTTCCTGTGATGTAGGCACCTACGAAATAACAATATCATTTCAGGGTGCCAACTCCATCGAGTCAGTCAGCTCTCCTCAAGACCAAGAGCACCGCTCGCCATCACATTGTTCAAACAGCAGTTCTCTAACTGATCAGTCGGCTCTAGACCAGGACGTGTTCCCTACTACTCCAAGTAGTGAAAGCTCATCGGCTCCACCCAGACGTCCTAATAATAAGAAAAGGGGGCTAGAGATCGACAGTGTTATTGCTTCTGTAGGGCAATAGCTGAACGAAATCACAAATGAGGACCAACATGACGCGTTTGGGCGCAGTGTAGCTGCTAAGTTGCGACGTTTGCCCAATGTCCAGCGTATTTACGTCGAAAAACTCATTAACGACGCGATGTATGAAAGTGAATTAGGAACTCTGTCGCGAAGTTGTTTCATCAGCATTCCAAGTAGCGACGCTTTACCATTACCCACCCCTCCACAGCCTTCCATAATCAACACCCTACTACCCAACTGGCATATTCAGGAATTACCCAACGATACCATAATCAACACCCTACTACCCAACTGGCATATTCAGGAATTACCCAACCATACCACAACCACGATTACTGTCAATAACCCTGACGATAATGTGCCTTCTCATGAAAACATTTCTTCACATGTAACTACTTCCACCCCAAGTGAATAGATACGCAAGACGTATATTTATGTATATTGGATGTAATAAATATTGGTTAAACAATCATAAAGCTTTGTATTACTTTCATGTATTGCTTACGCAACACCATATAGATGGCTCGACAGTTGTCAGGGATAATAGCGGGTAAAGATTGATGGGACATGACAGTTGAAAATCGTAAATCTCGGTATGATCGCCCGGTAGCTAGAAAGCGCAATGTACTGCTCAATCGTTCATGCGGCGATATAGCTTGACGCATCGCAGTATCTTGACGTTTTATAATAGGTGTCACCAAAAGTAGTTATTGGGTGTTAGTGGTTTCGTCCATTCGGAGATAACACCGCCACTCATCGGGATCGTTTCGTAAATCGTTCAATAAATGTAATAATGTCTCTTTCGTTGTAACAACCATGTTTTACACCATTTTGTTCTCGTTTTTCTCTTGTTCTTAAGTTTCCATAGTAAACAAGTTGGAAAAACCAAAATACTACCTCTCCGAGTCAAGAGGAAGACTTCTTACAAAATTATTTACCTAGATATTGAAATATTTCTCATTTTAAGTAAAATTTTACGAATTATTAAAGCAGTATTCGAAGCATAGCGCATATACTGTAATTCAGTAGAATAAATAATAATATAAAAATATTATTGGAACATCAAAATGAAACGGATCTTTATAGCTACAAAACTACTTAAGGCATCGAAATTACGAAAAACATTTCCATATATTCACTTTATACTATGAAAAATGGAATAATTAAAATTTTTGTTGGATTTCTTCACACAAGGCGAACTGCTAACGCGGTGCACTAGTGTAACTACGGACGGACACACACTGACCATCACATAACCTGCTGTTTAACTCTTTCTGTATTAATTTTGAGTTGAGAAACAAGATTATCTTAAATAGTAAAATAAATATAAATAAGCGTTACATAGTTTTAAAAAAGAATAACGAGATACTCTTGGGAGACTTGACTAATATTGACGTTTGAAATGAAGGATACGCCTGTTGTTTCGCCCTACTCAAATCGGTAGTATATAAACGTTTCAAATCTTACCTATGAATAATAACAGCGCAATTGCGTGAACCTTTTGGTGGAAGCCCCACCATTGGGAGGCCAGACGTTTCTCGTTACCCTAGACGATCGCCGCGTATGTCTTAACCTTAACGATGATGATGGAGATAGAAGCCAGTCCATGTGGGATGGACAAAAAGACCAGATGATGGTGGTGTATAGAAGCCAGTAAAGGGAACATAACGTTATTAGACTTTTGAGCCTTGGAAAAATTATATTACCTCCCCTTATATGCCCCGATATGCTGAGTGTTGTCTACCCCCCCCCCCCTTTTTCACACCGCAAAAGTTGCAAAATAATGGGTTACAAAAACGTGTTCAGAATTAATTCAATGTTTTATTCGGTTTCACCTATATATATAAAAAAAAGAAATAAAGCAAAATCATTATCTCTGATAAAGGAATTTTAAAAACTTAATTATTCACCATTAACCTATTCAAATAGGTTCAAACATAGTTCATAACCAATTACCAGTAATTATTTTGCCTTAATGAAAACCAGGCAGTGAGAGCGCTGGCTGGGTGGGCGATGGCTTGGTGGCTGCTGGCTGGGTGACCACTGGCTGAGTGGGCGCAGGTTGAGTGGGCGATGACTGGGTGGGCGCTGGCTGAGTGGGCGCTTGCTGTTGTATATATATTGAACATATATTAATGATTAAAAATATTATTAGTTTTCCCATATTACACTAACCTATCGCTAATAAAATCTATAAAAACAATAGTCGTTACCTCTTAACAGCGGACAGTTGGCAGCCTTATGGCCAAACTGCCTACAAGCGTAGCACAGTCGTGTGCCATGCCTACGATTTCCACCACCACCACGCCTTCCCCCTCGACGCCCACGCGTAATTCCTTCAATGAAGTTGATGGAAACTTTAACCATTTTTAAATGTTCACTCCTAATAAGATATTTCCAGAATGATACCAAATATCCCTCGCATTCAGCTTTATACCCTTTATGGGTATGGTGTTAAAAAACGTAGCCCTTTCAAGAACATTTTTTAGTAATAGATTCATTGTTGTATAGATTAGAGTATATGTAGACCGAGTAGCGTCAATAGGCAAAAAATGCTTTCAAAGCTATTATTTATATAATTTAAAACAATATTTTGTAAATGAATTAAATAGCTAAAAATAAATAAAAAATTTTAACCAAAATTTCAAGGCAGGCTCGAACGCGCTAGCGTGGGTTTTAAAACAATCCACGAGGAAAAACGGTCGAGCGCTTTACCTCTGGGCTACGGCTAGCTCTGCTATTGCCCTTCTGTTTGCGTACTGTATACATATTCTAAAGCTAGAGTTGACTGACAGCTGAGGGTGAAAATTAAGGCGGGGTTTTCGACGCCGTCCAATAAGCGGTGTGACGAAGAAGAAACGAAGGAGGAGGAGTTAAACTTGCCGTTTATGCTCCGCAATATTTTGCGCTCATCGCTAGATGGCGCAAAATAAAAACGACAGGTTCAGATCATTCTATAATCTTTAATAACAGGTCAAACAGTTTTTAGTTGAAATAATTTTTCCATTAATTTCCGCTGGAAAAACATCTTCATCTTCATCATCTTCTTCTTCGTTTACCGAAGTTATATTTGGTGTGCTGATTACACCAGCCTTTTCCGCTCCTTTACAAGGAGTGTTTGGTTGGTGAACTGAAGTATCCTCAGTTTTTCCAGGTGACTCAGCGCCACCAGCAGCCACATCAAACATTTCTTCGTTACTTGAAAATTAAGAAAGGAATAGAATATTAATTTTTAAACTTTAACGCTGTTTAAGGCATGTCTAAAAATAACTATTCCAAACATTTTACTTTATGAACTGTTTGACAATATATATTATTCAAACAAACATCTATTGCCACCAAAATTACTTTTTGATGAAAGAGCTTAACTTGAGTTCATCGGCCTCGTCAATTTCATCGGAATCCTAAACTATTTCAGGTGCCGGCGAGCTTTGATTTCTGTTCAATAAGGTACATGTAAAATTAAAATTTAACTATAGAGCAATGAAGCCATTTAATAATAGCGAATACATCCGTCGTCCCTTTTAAGTGAACAGCAATAAGCTTGCCCAATGATTTTATTTAGTTAAGGGAAAACCATATAAAATATTAAATGTCAAAGCTAATCATTTGTAACTTAAGTAGGCGACGGATCTATAGGCATAAAAGTGAAATTGAAAACATTACATTTCAGATGATTTAGGTAAATCTGTCTCGTAAATGCCCAGTAAACGAGCGTTTTTCTCTAAATCATCAGAAGGAATTCTATTAAAAAAATAGTAAATAGTTAAATTGCGTGGTCTTAACACACCTCTTGCCATTTAAAAAACAGAAATTATTAATTTGCAAGGAGTAGCTCCCGATAGACATTTTACCATCAGAACTGTTGTCTGACAGCTGATACAATAAAACTAATGTTTTATCGGGGTTGTCATAAATATGAGTAACTTTATTGAACACCAGGGCATCGCACATTATTTGAGGTGAATCCCGTTTAAATAACCAAACGTGCCTATCACTGATATCCGGTTTGGATAAATGATGCTTTGTTTAAAAATAAACTTGAAATATATCGTGGCCACTTCTGTGCTGGACATTCAGCAACCCTTTGAATGATATTCCACGGGTGGTATTTCACCACGAACGTTTTCTCAGCCATTTTAATGGAGAAAAACGTTAAATGTAAGGATAAATTAATCAAAAAATTCGTATTACCGTACAATTACCCAATTCTTGTTCTAAAGATACGTTTTATTTAATACGTAGCCTGCCGATAATTTAATTTAAATTCCCTATATTGCTTAATTTTAAGTCTACTTCAATACTTGCGATAATACTTTAAATTCCCGATAATTTTTCATAAAGAATACTATTTATATTCCCGATAATTACTACTTTAAATTGCCTTTCATTTTCCCGATAATTACTACTATAAATTGCCTTTCATTTTCCCGATAATTTCTATTTGAATTTCCCTTTCATTCTCCCAATAATTTATATTTTAAACTCCCTTTAATTATCCCGATAACAACCATTTAAAATTACTTATTGTAGTTCCAATTAATGATAATTTAATTTTCCGGTAATTTTAAATTTAAACCCTAAATTTTATTTTTGTATATTTTAAATCTAATACCTACATGCAGTCTTGGAAATAAGGATTTTTTTAGTGAACTAACGTTCCATTGTTTATAATCTATTTAATGAACAAACGTTCCTTTCTTAATAATCCACATTGGCAACTTTTAATTTAAGAAATGGTTTCGCAACCATTTCTTGTCCTGCGAACTTTAGAAATGGTTGTTAAGAAACGGTTGACCAGCCATTCCCTTATCTTTTGAACTTAAGAAATGGTTTCCCGGCCAGTTTTTTAGCCTTCGTCCTTAAGAAACATTTGACCAGAGTGGTGTGGCGTAGCGGTTAGCGCTTTACTCTCGCGGCAAAATGATCCCGGGTTCAATCCCGGAATGCGCTACCGGGTCATAAAAAGTGAACAAATCCTTCTGCGTAGTTTTCAAGTTTTCTCCTCGCTTAAAAAATTTTCCTCCGCAGTCTAACACTGTTTCTCCTTTCCATCAAAATTTGTAGAAGTTAACGGTAATAGTTAGTATAGGGCGCTGTCGGTTAGGGACCGTCCATAAACTTCGTCACACAAAAAAAACATATTCTGACCCCCCCGTCCCCCCAGATCACGGTTCGTCACGCTTTTCTCAGACCCCTCCCCTAAAAACCACGTCACATTTCTTTAAACCCCCCCTCTGCACTATGATTTGTCTTAATTTACAAATTTAATTTGATTAATTTTTTAAGTGATATGCCGCTCTCGCTGAAATATTTTGCTCGGCTGAAAATTCAAAGTTCTCTTCCGTTTTAAGCTTTTTCCCTCTGATTGACCTTTAGAATTTTAACGTCTGGATGTGCTTTTTATAAGCTTCAAAAAAGTTCCATAAAGCTTAGTTAAAGGGGCACACTTTTTAGGTTTCGACACTGTCACCGAAAAACAGACTAATCGTAATCGAGCTTGAGATTTAGAAAATTTGCCAAAGAATCGAAACCATTTCAATCGGCAGGGGGATTTGATTCACCCTCAAAAATAATAGGGGCGAATAAACAGAGACATAAGAGAGTTTAAGCTGTTTATTTTAAATGCGCTATTTAAATTGGCTATAAAAAGGTGTAAATAGTAGAACATTGCTTAAATTTTCTACTATTTAAGCGATAATGGAATAACAAATTTGGTAAATTATTGTAACAGTGGACAATGGAATGTTGTCTTTCCCTCTTCTATAACATAAGAGAGCCAATCGGCCTCTTACTGACTTCGTAACAAAATCAATGCTAAATGTGACGTCACGCATAGAAGAACCCCTCCCTCCCCCTTGTCACGGACCGTCACAAATTTAGAAACCCCCTCCCCCCATAAGAGTGTCACGTAGTTTATGGACGGTCCCTTTTCCTCTCATCCACTTTTGCTAATACGTAAAAATTTTGCTTCACTTGTCCTTCAATAGTTGAGCTAAGCAAAGAGGGGGAGTAACGAAAATCTCAATTATATAAATCGCCGTTTTCTTGATGTTTGGTTGATGGGCTCGAGACGTCACAGTGACGTAAAAGTTGTTGAACGGAAAGGGGACATTTTGAAGTTAGCACTGTTTTCGAAAATGGACTTGGGGAAACGTCTTGTCTTACTGGCCCTCAAAACGTTACAAAGAGCATATGTCTCTTTTCAATTATTAACGAGCTTGCGAATAATGAAATTGTTTAAGAAAATTATGTCCATTTGAATGGTAGAAGTTGTTAATACAATTACTGTATTAATTTAAGTCCCGAGCCAACTTTTCGTCTGTCAAGATTTCTAAAGTCAAGATGGTTTATTTGATTGGCAAGCGCTGAGCATCATGACGTCAAAACCGGAAACGCGGAAAAAGCGTACAGTAGGGAAAATCCGACATCGCTTAGTAAGCGCTGTCATCAAAGAGGGTTATTGAACGTACCCTCTGGGTAAAATAACTTATCCCTGGGGCTTGACCATGAAGTCAAGCTAGTAAAACTTTCGGAAAATGTAATGGTCAAAATGTTTTTTTTTTAAATTATGGACAGTCTAGGACATCAACTTCCTCTGGTCCAAAACCAGTTTATTAATTGCTTGGACTAGTTTTTTAATTCAAAAAGTGGGGGTTACTGGTCCTCGGGACCAGTTTATTAATGGGAAATCTATAGGCGAACAAAGGCGGGGACCAGGCCGGAGACCAGTATATTATTTAGGACACTAGGGAGGACACTGGTCCCACGGACTTGTTTAAAAATAAACTTATTTCCCAGACTGATTATGGAACATTTCGAAATTTTATTGTTCCAGTGTCCTTTGCTTATTTCCGGCCCCGGAAAACGACATGAATCGAGAAGAGTCGTCTGCTTCGAGTTCTTCAAATTGGTTCCTTAAACCAAAGAAAATATAGAACTATCGTTAAACTGTTCCAGCGCGTGACTCGGTGAGTGGCGAACTGCCGATGTGGAATTGTTCAAGTATTGGGATTTCGACGAAGAGTAAAGGTGGGAGCTAGCGCGCAGTGCTCGCGTTGCGTCAACAATCGGCAAAAGGTGATTTCGCAAATTCGGGCTGGTCACGTGCAACTGTTTCTAGAGACGTCACATAAAGTCCTACTACAGTAAAGAATAGATTTTATTCGGCCGTATTACTAGAGGTAGAAATACATTACTTTACACGAAGACGAACGAAGTTCACTTCTCCCTACCTGGTGCCGGCCATCATCTATGAAGTATTTTTACAGGCTAGAAACGGTAGCGTTCCTCCCGACAGCGAGGCAGAGAGGTGAAAATAAAAACACTAGCGTCGCGTAGTGAGAAAAATGTGCTTTTCTTACAATCGTATTATGGTTGTATCTTATGCAGCGGCTTCTCACTTGCGCGAAATACAGTTGAATCCCGCCGTTTCTAGGAAACGTCAGATTATCTTGGCAGTGGCCATTTATCACAGTTCTCTCTCGAGAGGAAAAAGTTTTCTCTTCGCGACTAGCGCGTGTCGGGAGGGGGAAAAAATTCACGCCTGTTCACTCTTGCAAAGTTTTTTTTCGGGTTTTCTCTTCATAGATGATGTCCACGGTACTAACCATTATTGAAGTGAACTTCGTGTAAGGTAATATATTTTGCTAGAGGGTGATTGTTAAGTGTCGTCTGCTACAAATAGACAGGCCTTGCCAGGGCCGGAAATAAGAAAAAATTCTTATAGGACATGTGTCCAGTGACCCCTCCTTTGACTGGAAAATTTATGGGACATTGTCCACTGGAGTGTGCAAAAATGGTGTTGCATCTTCATAGTCAAGCTATAAAAACATCGGAAAATTTACTGGTCAAAATGTTCAGTGACCCCCTTAGTTTTTAAAAAATTATGGGACATTTAAAAATTTTATTGGACAATGTCCAGTGTCCTGTGCTTATTTCCGGCCCTGGGCCTTGCTACAAGTTAAAGACTTACAAACATGTTTACTCTTCATTAATTTGGTTACGAAATAAATATAAAAATCATTGTTATTAAACAGGAAACAAACCATTTAGCTGCCAAAGCATTCACTAATCCAACTGTAACATTTGAACAAGCAGACAGCTTAATCCTTTCATCCTATGTTTTCCCTGCAATAAACCTATGACGTAGTAGTTACGTTGCACAAACACTAAAACAAGCTGGCAAGTGCTGACATAGTTTGCGAAATCACCTATTGGCATTTGCGTGAATAGAAGATGACAGGCGATGATCTATGGAGGAAGATAGAAAGGGGGTAAGCCTTGGTTTTTTTCAATTTGGGGAACACTACGAGACGGGATAAGATTCAAATCAAAGTACGAGATGGTCGCCCGTCCATTCCTGGACAACTTAACTTAATTAAGTTAGCGTTACTTCTACATCAATGCAAAGCCCAAAACCCTCGATTACTTACCCCAGGAAGGTGAACGCTAGTTTCGCCAAGGGTGATGCGAAATCTGAGAGAAATCGGCCAGCGCGCTAACTGTGGAACGGGCGAGGTTAGGTGGGACGCCAAGAAAAGGGGGAGGAATAGGCGACGTACTCAATTGTATTTGGTCACGAAGGGCTACGGAGGAACCAATTACAATTGAGTCCGATTATTTCCTCCCCCCTATTTCTGGTGTCCCACCCAACCGGAGCCGTTCGACAGTTAGCGCGCTGGCCGATTTCTCTCAGATTTCGCATCCCTTCCCACCCCCATCATCATCCTTGGTTTCGCTGTCAGAGTGAGGGACGTGACCCTTGAAAGAGGAAAATGGAACAAGTGCAGTTTAGAGGGCAATTGTCCATATTCGTGTTGTGTTCAGCACTGTCGAAATACCTAGAAACCACTGGAAAATTTTATGAAAAACTGAAAAATAATGTTTTTAAAGTAAATGTTTTATTCGAATGGCACTCTTATCTTAACCTAAGCCCACAAGTACCTACAAGCACCCACAAGCACCCACAAGTACCCACAAGCACCCACAAGTACCTACAAACACCCACAAGTACCCGGGGCAAGCACCCACAAGTACCATGGGCAAGCACCCGGAAAAGTACCCACAAGTACCCGGGGCAAGCACCCGGAAAAGTACCCACAAGTACCCGGGGCAAGCACCCGGAAAAGTACCCACAAGTACCCGGGGCCAGCACCCGGAAAAGTACCCACAAGTACCTTCAAGTACCCACAAGTACCTTCAAGCACCCACAAGTACCTTCAAGCACCCACAAGTACATTCAAGCACCCACAAGTACCTTCAAGCACCCACAAGTACCTAAAAGCGCCCACAAGTACCTACAAGCACCCACCACAACCACTATCCGGGAAGAGCCCATGTTCTTCCGAAAACTACATTTCATAGAAAAATGTGTCAAAATTTCATAGGGAAAGTCCCTGTCACTTCTTCTGATTAGGTTGAAAAATATTTTTGTTAAAGGCCGACTTTCAGCAGCGAAAAGGGTTCTAGCGAACCGAAAACCGAGCATCGAGACTTACAATGGAGTAGGGACCGTGCACTGATTTTCGAATCCCCGCTGGGGTAAAAGATGGAAGGGTTCTATAGCTAACTGAAAGCCGTGCTGCAATGTGGTTCTAGCGAACTGAAGATACGCAATGAAGCATTTCCTTCAGGGGAAAGAAAAAAATTGGGAAGAAATAAATTGAAAAGGATTTCTATTGTTCATCTTCAGTTCGCTAGAACCTCATTGCACGGCTGTCAGTTAGCGAGAACCCTTCCATCTTTTGACCCCCTGCGGGGATTCGGCACGGTCCCTACTCCGTGTTAGACTCGATTCTCGGTTTTCAGTTCGCTAGAAGTTCCCTTTTCGATGCTGGAAGTCGGCCTTTAAATGAAATATTTTGGTGGAAAAAGAAATACGATTAAAGAGTTAGTGCCATAATTTTCGTCATCCACAAACTTAAAATACGAAAAAAATCAAAGAAAAATCTAGTTTATTATGATATGTCTAACTTTGTACTTGGTTTCGTAGAAATTTATAAAATTGCAATCAAAGTATTGTACAGTTTGGAAAAGGCCTAGTTAAAATTTTGTGGCTCGTTTGATGACGTAGTTAGGAGAAATTTTCTCTCTAGATGTCGCTCACGTGACGCCTATCAAGCCTATTTTATTCAGATTCGCGCCGCGACATTAGTAGACTCGAGAGTGTCAGGTGCTTGGCTTTTCCGCGAGATGCCGCGAGTGACGTATCAAGGAGAAAACCCCGCCAAAAATTTTTTCCGCAAATTTGCTTTCGCCCCCAAATTTCAAGTTTTCCAAGCGTTTTTTCTGTTTAAATATTGATCAAGCTGCATATTTTTGGAATCAGAAGAGTTTAAACTCTCAAAAAAGTAAGGTTTTCTTTAGATTTGACATCAGTTTTAAACCAGGTCGCTATTCCTTTAAGACAAATAATTTAGACCACTTATCTTTTAATTTTCAAGGCTTTGTTATCAAAGACACTTTTTTTATTAATTGCAGGAATAGGTCCGTCCCTTGACAAGTTAAGATTAGGTTAGACGCAAGGACATTAAGTTTAAAATTGACAAAATTAAAATTATAATTTCACCAAAAATTAAGGTTAATTAAAAAATAACATTGGAAATAATTAATTCCACGATCATTCAAAAAGTCCTGGAAAGGTATCAATAATCAAGCTAATTATTAAGAACTTTGATAAGGTAACAATGATTTGGTGTCAAAAAAACTATAAAATTTAGTAACATTTTGGAATAGGCGGCAATTTCTTCGGTTGATAATAACAAAAACAGGTGCATATCCGCTCATAACAAAACAAGCGGCAAAGGCTTAACTTACCACTACAGTTTCTTCTATTTTACGCTTTTTTGTCGGATACTCGCACACTGTAAGACTACTCGAAATAGTGCCGAAGCTTCTGTTTTGCTGTCGTTCAAGTTTTAAAACGGTTTGGACAAATTTATTTGCGCTATCTTTAATATAAAAATTACACTGCGTTTCTACGTCAACCATAGACGCCATTTTTCTTTTCGACGAAGATCGCAGCCACCGGAAGTTTAGGAACGAAAACCAAGGAGCATAGATACCACTACAATCTATTGTAAAGTTGTATGTCCATCAACAGGCTAGTCCTTTCTATGCGCAACGACGAAATCTTTTTGTTCATGATTTTTATCATTAGCTCTAAGGCCAGTTTCGTACTTCCCTCCCGAAGGTGGGTTATATTAAGAACTCCTGCTACTACCCTGATTTAACTTATTAATGAAAGTTA
Organism: Phalangium opilio; assembly: GCF_054372755.1. Taxonomy (NCBI): domain Eukaryota; kingdom Metazoa; phylum Arthropoda; class Arachnida; order Opiliones; family Phalangiidae; genus Phalangium; species Phalangium opilio. Next base: position 1,907,681 of record NW_028324206.1, read on the forward strand.
CGTGTATTTCTCCACAAATTAAGAAGTATTTTTTAAATCAAAAGAAAGTACTAGCTTGTGGCACAATGGATATTACAATTATAACGTAACGAAATTTATTTAAGTAAGGATTAAGGGTTATATTTTTTTGTAAGGGCATCGAGGGGCTATTCACTCTGATTTTCTGTAATTCTTTTAAGGGGTATTAACGGTTTTTTCGTTTTACCACTGATAAAAAATACGCATCGTGGGCTACTCACTCACGTTTTCCGTTCGTGTCACACTATGTTAAATATAAAAGTGGTAAAAAAATTTAAGTAATAATTTTAGAACAATAATCAGTTATTGCTTTCGTTTCCCGTAAATTAATCATTATTATACCATTCTTCCTATTTAATCAGTATTAAGCTCTTGACAGCGCCTCATCAGGTGTCGTTCTACGATAATCTATGACGTTTGAACTACATCACTTCATGACAAGCTCTCAGTAACCATTGACAAAACTTATGGAACATATCTTATTAACTTATGACGTGACGTAACCCAGCAATGCATAGCTTCAATTGAAGTATATACATAAACGGTGCAGATTATAAAAGTATCAATCGCGACAACTTTGAGGAATAATAGCAAGGCTAAAAGCATGTAGTTTCTTTTTCACTCACTCAAAACGTAAAAATATTTCCGTGCCTTGCTTAGCAGCAGGAAATAAAAATTAGAATTTAAACTTTAAAGCTCACACCTGACCTCTCGGTTAATTTGGAAAATAACTGATATATGATACGTTAAAGAACAAAATCGCAAATATTTGTTTATTTTTTTATTTTTTAAAAATCAAAATTAAAAATTGGGCCCCCCTTCCGTTTTTGAGACCAGGACGCGTCGCCTCGCAGGCTTTGTACGAGTGACCCACCACCCCACATTTGAAGCATTTTTTCAGCTTTTGCGGTCGGGGCGCTGGCGGACGTCTAGGTCGGGGCGCTGGCGGACGTCTAGGTCGATGCGCTGGCGGACGTCTAGGTCGATGCGCTGGCGGACGTCTAGGTCGATGCGCTGGCGGACGTCTAGGTCGAGGCACTGGCGGACGTCTAGGTCGAGGCACTGGCGGACGTCTAGTTGGAGGCGCTGGCGGACGTCTAGGTGGAGGCGCTGGCGGACGTCTATGTGGGGGCGTTGGCGTCCGGGGGGCAGGTCTCTGATTTTAAATGTACCGCTTCCCCGGACCTTCCTGCGTCCCTTGGTGGGTGGGCGGAAATTGGCGGGCGGCAGGTCATCGGCGTCAGGTGGTCGGACATCGGCGGCGGGTCATCGGTAGGCGGCAGGTCATCGGTAGGCGGCAGGTCATCGGCGGGTGGCAGGTCATCGGCGGGCGGGCGGACATCTGCAGCTGGTGGCAGATCATCGGCGGGTGGGCAAACGTCGGCAGCGGGCGGCAGGTCATCGGCTGCGGGCGGCAGGTCATCGGCTGCGGACGGCTGGACATCGGCGAAGGGCCGGCGGTTAGTCCGTTCTTGGTTCCCCAATTAATTAATGACTAGAGGTGGTAGCAACTAGTTAATATGTGGTATTTCTCGACAACCCTGTCTCTCTTTTTATAGTGGATTTCTCTACCCCTAAAAGAAACCTGCACTAGTGAAGTAACAGTGCTTGGCAACGCGGTGTTTTTTTTACTGTCAGCTTGTCCCAACTAGTTAGGTAGTAAAAAAACAGTTGAAACTCAGGCTGGGGGGTTGAAAGACAAGATATATCATATAGCAGAAGTAGATTAAAGGCACGTTCAGTTTACCCAACTTTAGTCCGCTGACAAAGCCGAACTGACCAGTCAGGCCTGATTGTCAGGCAATATGAACGTTTCACCCAACCGTCTGGTCGAAGCACGGATTTTAGTTGGGTAGGAAGGCGATTGGAGTCGGACCGACTGAAGTCAGAGAGGGAGCAAACCAATCACTATAGGCGAAACTATTACGTCATGGGACACGTGTCGTTATTTCTTTTAGCTCGAGAGAGAGAGAGAACCGGGAGTAGCGGCCATTATTTTTTTGCCGCTGAAGAATTAATAAACGATTTCAGGAATTGGCCATTTTTTAACATGGATTAATTATTAAGTTATAATGGTTGTTCCTCATTGAGTATTATCAGAAATAATATAATAGGGAAGTTTCTTATACAGGGTGGAAGAAATCAGACCAACAGCTACCTTTGTTGACGGCCCCCAATATTGCCGTCGGAAGACGTCACTATACTACACTATACAGGGTGTAAATAAACGTAGCATTGTAAGCAAAAGAGATGGTTTAATATGGAACATGTCTGAAGGCTACCAGCCTCGGAATTGCGTGATTTCATGACTTAACCCCAAGCTACTTAACAACTTTAATACTACGATATTCTCTTAACTTAACCCCATAGGAAGACATCAAGTGGGGTAACGCCAGGAGACCTTGCTGACTACGGAATTGGTCCACCTATCTAACAGTTATGTAAAAGTTCTTTCGGCCACTAACGAACACTGACCGCCCAATGTGGTGGCAAAGCTCACGAATTACTGCTAATGGTAATGTGTCTATCGCTCCTCTAAACTCGTGACGCAGGACGTCCAAGTACGTTCCACCAGTAATGTTCTCATCGAAGAAGAAGGATCCGTTAAGTCGGTACCCATGAATGCCAAGTCACACATTTACCTTCCATCGCAGTTGATGGTAATGGTGTCGTAACCAATAGGCTTTTTGATGGGACCAGTAATGTATGATAAGACGGTTTACCGTACCATCCCTGTGAAATGTCGCCTCGTCAGAAAGTACGTAGCGCCTTTTGCCGTAATAGTGGATCGGCTGCAATTAATAGTTCACGCATGGTAAGACAAATGTAATGCCGTCTTATTAAATCGTCCTCTTTTAAGGCTTAATGGCGGTGGATATGATAGGGCAGGAAATGGTGTCGATGTAATATGGCAAGAATATCTGTATGGCTTAGTCCAACCGATCTACCACTGTTACGAGGATTTTTTTCAAATGGTGCTAGAATACAGTATTCTCTTCTCTGTCTTCATTATCGATTACACGGATCTCCTACGTTCACGGTCCTGCACGAAGAAATCATTACTGCTATGCTGTGTACATTAATTTATCTTTAACAGGGTGTTTGTTGCAATAATACTATCACGGCCGACGTTGTATCTCTAAAGAGCCGGCTATACCTCGCCATTCAGTGTAACATTACTGTAAAAAGCATACCAGTAGATAAGACATCCATACGAGGTTTCTTTAGAAGGAGTACTGTAGATCAGAGTTACTCAGGCAATTCTGACCTACAGTTTACCACGGGTTATTTTAAAGATCCCACGTATGGGATCCTTATCTACGGTAGGCCAAAACGCGGTCTATGTCTATGCCCATAGCCGGTAGTTTGGCCTACTGTACTGTAGATAAGGAGAGCTACACACATTCTGTAATCACAAGTGCGCGAGTTACGATGCCGCTAGTTTCTTATTAGTTTTGTTCATTCTGTCACGTAGAATGCCAGCCTATTCTAACAGCGATAAACTGGACATGATGTTTATCATGGGTGAATGTCGCGGTAATTTGCACCAAGCGGCAGCATTGTATGCCGAACGCTTCCCAGACCGCCAACATCCGGTTCGTAGCACATTCGTTAACATTAGAGATAATCTTCGTGATTTCGGTACTTTCATCGTGCACGACCGTGCACGTAGACGAGACCGTATAGTCGGTGATGAAGGTAGGGAGGTGGACATCCTAGCACGGTTTGAAAGTAATCCTCACACAAGTAGTAGAGCGGTCGCACAAGAGGTCGGACTGAGCCATTTCACCGTTCTTGCTATTTTACATCGTCACCACTACCGGCCATATCATATCCACCTCTATCAAGCCTTAACGGACGATGATTACTTAAGACGGCAAGATTTCTGTCTGACCATGCGTGAATTAATTCAAGCCGATCCGTTATTCTTGCGTAAGGTCCTTTTCTCTGACGAGGCGACATTTCATAGGAATGGTACGGTTAACCGGCATAACGTCCATTACTGGACCCAACAAAATCCCCGCTGGCTAAAACAACATTACCATCAAATTCGATGGAAAGTAAATGTTTGGGTGGGTATTATTGGCACTAGAATTATCGGTCCGTTCTTTTTCGATGAGAACATCACCGGGAACACGTACTTGGACTTCCTGCGTCGCGAATTTAGTGAAGCGATTGACGAGTTACCATTAGCAGTGCTTCGAGACCTGTGGTTTCAGCAGGACGGAGCACCAGCACATTTGGCGGTTCAAGTTCGTCAATGGCTAGACGAACACTTTCACAATCGTTGGATCGGCAGAGGCGGACCAATTCCGTGGCCGGCTAGGTCTCCTGACCTTACTCCACTAGATTTTTTCTTATGGGGTTATGTCAAGGGTGAGGTGTACAGCAACGAACCGTTAAATGTCGAAGATTTAAAGAACCGGATTCGAGCGGCAATTAATAGCATCACACCACAAATGCTGGAAAATGTGTTGCAGGACCTGGACAGCCGCCTTGAAGAGTGCCTTCACCACGATGGAAGACACATTGAACATCTACGCTGATATGTTTGCAAAACAGATTGTACTGTACGTTTCAGTGTGCGGCCTAAGTTCATAGGCTAAAGTGTAGGGCTATGACAATTCAATGTGTGTAGCATTCAGACATACCCCCCAATATCACGTTTGTACTTTCTTACTTTAATAAAATGATGTGAATGCGTTGTTATTTACACCCTATGTAATAGGTCTAAATGTAGTATACAGGGTGTATCTGAAATGGACGTAGGAGCGGAAGTATTTGGGTTCCTGGGGCCAATATAAGGCGAAACTGTTCTATGACATTTTGTCGTACGCCAACCCATTTGGAAGTTAATTGAACCTAACACTTGCTAGTTTGCATAAATCACAGCATGTTGACTTCGTCTAAAACAGTAGGAATTAAGTTCAAGATAGGATGATTATTGCAAATTAGTGGTTGCCAGATAAAACAAAAAAGCCTCATAGCCATAGAGTTTATAGTAAATTTTTAAGGAGTAGAAAGTTTAACAGTTGGTGACTCATAAAAGAACATCAATGTAAAACAACATGTTAGGATTTAGTGTGTTGAAACAACTGACCAATACTAACGGTAAACTGACAGCGATAAGTAGCGCAAACTAATAAGAAACACCGACATTTTGCTTCATTCTTCAAACAATCGAAAGGTTGCATTTAGTTTAAAGATTAGGTTAATGTTGCAACTTATCGAAATCGGTATTCGTGAATAATTGTTAGTGGGCGAATGTTTGGGATGGGATGTTGGGCAACGCCTGTTAAAACTGAGCAGTAAAATGCATAATTTGTAAAATTTAATCCTTATAAAAATCAAGAAATAATGATGAAACCTAAATGTTGAAAATGAATTAAAAATTTTTATGGTTCAAAGTGACCAAAAAAGGGAACATTCCTTTCTTCAAAAAATTACAGTGAGGGAGTAATGGAGTTTTTCTTGGGGCCTCATCCGAAACTTCACCCGTAAAAAATTAGGTACGCTATGTTGAATAGCGTACCTAGGAGTGGGCTTCATGAAACTTGGCATGCCTTCTCAAGGTCACACACTACTAACTTGTTCAAGAAAGGGTTGAAAGGCTCGTGATTGGCCTACACTGATTACGAGGTACAACCAAAAGTAATAGCAAATAAAACTAAAGAAAATTTGAGAAAAAACAAAAGTGGAGGGTTAACTTAAAACTAAGAAAAAACTTCGCAAATAAATTTATAAACGATTAAACCTTAGTAAATTTGCAGACCACCCTCAAACTTTAGACTAATGACCTTTACTAACTGGTAGCAATCTGCCAGCGTTGAGAACGACAGGATACATAGTGCAATGCGAGATGCAATGTAATGTACCCATAAGAAAATGTACATTCTTATTCCTTAGAATTATTCTATAAAAATTGCCAATAAAAACGGTAAAAAAGGTACTTCTTTTAAAGGTTCAAAGTGTTTTAAAGCATGTAAAAAATAATTTGCTAATTTAATGGAAACAAGACGTCGCCGGATATGTAGTCTTGTACACAAACCAAAATGAACGCTTTTACAACCTTTCGTTTGTTTGAAGAATGAAGCAAAATGTCGGTGTTCCTTATTAGATTCCGCTAGTTATCGCTGTCAGTTTCCCGTTAGTATCGGTCAGTTGTTTCAACAAACTAATCATAACATGTTGTTTTACAATGATGTTCGTTATGAGTCACCAACTGTACAACTTTCAACTCCTTAAAAATTTACTCTATGGCTATGAGGCTTTTTTTGTTTTAGCTGGCAGCCACTAATTTGCAATAATCATCCTATCTTGAACCTAATTCCTACTGTTTTAGATGAAGTCAATATGCTGTGATTTATGCAACCTAGCAAGGGCTAGGTTCAAGTAACTTCCAAATGGGTTGGCGTACGACAAAATGTAATACCATAGTTTCGCCTTATATTGGCCCCAGGAACCCAAATACTTCCGCTCCTACGTCCATTTCAGTTACACCCTGTATTCACGGTATCTTTCGGCAGTTTTGGGGGTCGTCCACAAAGGTAGCTGTTGGTATGATTTCTTCCACCCTCTATAACGTCGATTGGTAGCAATATTTACGAAGTAAACAGTCGGTTCCCATAATGACTTTGTCGTTGTGAAAAGAACGATCATGTGACACTTTAAATTGAAAAATTACTTATGATAAAACTAAAACCAAAGAAGGCTAGCATATACAGTTCTACAAGTTTCATCATATCCGACATTAAGCCTCCTTATTCAGTATTATGCCTCTATCTTTGAATCAGCTTTTCAAGTTTAGTGCAAAGCTAAAATGGTGGTAAATGCTGTTTCAGCGAAACGCAAACCATTTTGTATTTCAGAGCTCTTCTCTTCCACGTAACTAGTCAGGATAAAAAGATAATTTTAATAGACGAAAGGTGTTTGAGCAGCCAGCGCAAACTGACACTTGGAGTCCACTTGGCATACAAATTATTTACGAAGCATCGAAGCTATACTTTGCATTACTCGGATTGGCGACAGTGACACTCGTATTTGAAATATGTAAAGGATATTAAAATATATTCGTCGTCGTTCATATGCCAGAAATAGAAGAAAGGTTTGCTGGAGATTGTGTTTGGGTGACTTAACCCGTTCACTCGTTTAAGTTATCATATCGTACGCGTTAGATCTCATTTTTAATATTTAGAGATTAAGAGCGAATAATATTTTAACTTTACCTTACTAGAGGTTCCACGCATAAAATAACATAACCGATTGAAATGACCTGGCACTCTGGATCATTTCAGTAAACTAATATTAGAAAAATTTAAAAGTTCAATTTAAAAGAACTTCTATTTTATTCGAAAAAGCGTATGAATTGATGAATATTTAAAATTTGAACCAGGTTCCAAGAAGCCTAAACCAGGAGTTCATAATAACCCCCCTTCGAAGGGGGGGGGGAAGGACGAAACTGGCCATAGAGCTAATGGTAAACATCGCGAACAACACGATTTTGTCGTTGCGCATAGAAATCACTAGCCTGTTGATGGACATACAACTTTATAGTAGATTGTACTGGTATCTATGCTCCATGGTTTTCGTTCCAAAACTTCCGTTGGCGGGGATCTCCGTCGTTAAGAAAAATGGCGACTATGGTGGACGTAGAAACACGATGGAATTCTTATTTTATAATTTTAAAGATACAGAGAATAAATTTGTCCAAACCGTTTTAATGTTGTGTAGAAAACTAGAAACCATCGCAAAACTTCTTAGCCAAGGCTTAATTCCCACAGCGCCGAGCCGCCGACAGACACAGACGCGAGCCATTTTCGCTCCCAAAATCACAAGATAAAAATAGTGCTAAAGTGTGGAAGTTAATGCGCGTGGTCGCTAAAAATTGGGGTGACTATTTCTTTGGGAGTTAAGCAGTGTATAAATCCGCTGAACTTTACGGCGAAACTTTGTTGTTACGGGGCTAAGGGCTTTTTAACCAGTTTCGTACTCCCCCCAAGGGGGGTTATTATGAACTCCTGCTAAACATAAAGTTATAAAAAAAAACTCAAAATTAAATTTAAATGGCGCTTAAAAATAACGTAGGAAATGCGTTTTTTATTTAAGTCCAAATGGAGACAGAAGAGAGAGGCAGAAGCCTAGAAAATTCACTAATTATACCGCTGACGTTTTGACAGGTAGAAGAATATTTTCTTTGCCTAACATTTCAAAATGAAAATCAGCTACTAGATTAGAATTAAAAACAATACTCAATCATTTATTAAATATAGCAAGTAAACTTGGGATTTTTTTAACAACGAGTACTTAATTATGGGTCGGAAAATAGACATTAAAAGTGCCTGACTAAAAGTAATATTAAAAAATAGAATAGAGCAAAGATATTGTTGAAAATGATAATTAAAACTGAAAAATAAGGTCATACCTTGGAATACTCCTGAAATATAACCGGCCATAGTGCTAAGAAATTGAACACTAAACACTTCACACTTTAAAAAACAAATTAGAAACTTCAAGATTAATTAATAAAAGAATAATCCTAGTCCTAGAAATCATTGTCACGAACTTTCACTTCTTAATAATACCCCTCCACTTTTTCAATGAGAAAAATATAATTCTAAACTATTGTTCTAATTTTAATTGTTAATTTGTTATAATGGACTAAGCACCGAAAAGTATGGCCTTTAAGAAGAGGTTGGAGGCAACCCAAAATTATTTTAGAATAGTGGTTCAACCCTAAATATAAGCGGATTTTCATTGTTAACAATGGGGTGAAACTATGGAACTCAAACTATAGAGTGGTTTAGCGATTTGAGGTAGACAAATAGCGTCTATCGTAAACCTTGACTCTAAAGAGCCAGTATGTCTGCTTCCTATTCAAGCTTGGGGGAAAAATCCACGACGTGATTGCTGCCGTTATATAAATAAATTTATATCGACAATAGCCTCTATTCTCTGTGTATGATTTGGGTAAGACTCGTTCAACGACGACATCAGTCACCTGGTGAAATTAATTTTCCCAAGCTTAAAGATGAAGCAGAGCCAAAGCCAGAAGTCCATTAAATAAGCCAAGGAAGTAAACAATTACAATAGCTGGTATGGCGTACGTCTCTGCTGGGGTAAGAACTCCTTTTAACTCCATGGATGGGGGGTTAGTTTTTCCCCCTTTCTTAACACCGTTAGAAATCTCGAGCTCCTCTCTTGGAAGCCATTCTTCACGTGAGCTTGACTTGACTTCTTCAGCCCATTATCTAGTAGATCTCCAAAGGGACCGAAAAACGGGGTAGATCCCACTACGTTTCCTTTATAAAAAAATAAAAATAGGAATGGCCACTGTACTTAAATTGTTTTTTTTATTTTCCTTTTTATTTCAATAGGTTTTGGAAGAAACATAAAAGACCGAATGGCCTTGACTGTTCCCAGATTCACAGCCACCGTCCCTTCCCCTGATTTTATGCTAGAGAGGGCTAGGTTTTACAGTGGAAGGAGGCGTTTTCCGATCTCTTTAGAGATCCTACGTTCATTTGCAGCCAATAGCTGTTTCTCTAAAAATAGGGCAAATTTTGGCGTTCGAATCACACCTAAACCGGAGATCTGAGAATTCAGTATTGCTACCCACACAATGGTACTGCACCTTTTCCAAAATATTGGTCTTGTTGATTAGTTGACACCTTTTTCAAAATATATGCCCTAATAATAATGGAGCTTTTTTAAAATAGCCCTTGACCGTTCAATGTGTACCTCCTACGGACACATTAAACATTCTTTAAAAGCATTAGGGTGTTACTTGGTGCTAGTTTTGCTCTTCGATTCAATGGTAATTTAATTTCTATTCATAGGGAAAGTGCCAAATGAAATTTCTACCCCATTGGATACTGTCAAATAGGAGACGAGCGCAAAGCCCACACCTACAGGGGTCCCTATTCCGGAGTATCGAAATAAACATATTTCGAAGCCTGATTTCTCGAAGCTCTAGACCTACAGAATCGTTTTCTCTATCGTCTACGAAGAGTGAACGTTGCGTTTAATTAATTTTTAATTATAGGGGATTAATATGCATATCATAATGAACCGTAACATGGTAGGGGCCAACCAAACTGCTGGTACGACCTAGAGCATTTTTGGAAGAATTTTGGAAAGATTCTAGATAGGGCCAAACACATCATAGGTAGGGTCGGGCCCACGCGGTCCTCCCTTTGACGACGGGTCTGCTTTTTGTGCATAGGTCTACGGTATCTTTTTCTTCACAGGCCTACTTTATCTTTTTGTGGTGTAACTATCTCTTCCTCTGTGATTTGCATGTGAAAAGGTCTATGGAATCTTTATGTGCAAAAGTCTATAAAAATCTTTCTGTGTACAAGTCAATGGAATATGATGTGCAAAAGTCTATAAAAATCTTTTTGTGTAGAAGTCAATGGAATAAAATGTGCATATGTCTATGATATCTCTTATGGCGCAGGTCTATGAAATCTGTTTGTGCACAAGTCTATGGAATCTGTTTGTGCACAAGTCTATGGAATCTGTTTGTGTACAAGTCTACGGCACTTGTTTGTGCACAGGCGTACGGAATCTGTTTGTGCACAGGCGTGCGGAATCTGTTTGTGCACAGGTCTACGGATAAATTTTTAGCATAGGTCTTCGAAATCGTTTTGTGGTATAACTATTGCTTCCACATGATTTTCACGTGAAAACGACGGAAAGGCAATTTGAGTTGGACTGGCGTTGACGCAACCAGGATTGACACTTATATAATAGCCGGTTAGTTAGTTCAAACGCGTTAACTGATGGAGGGCAACGCTCTAAGACTTAAATGGAGCACCTGCATTTCTCTCTAAGTTTCAAAATACAAGTTTCTTAACAATTTTAATTCATATTGAGACTGTAGTACAGATACTAATAAAAACTGTCTTTGTAGTTAAGTTTTCATGCTTATCTTATTTTGTCTGCTATGAACGATTTTCTTTCCATTTTATTCTCCTTTTAGGGCCGAATACGCAAACTAGCTCCTGGAATTTTGGTGAAAAAAAAACAAAGAAAAGGAATTTTTTTAAATAGTTGATGTTTTATAATCATGTCTTCAAAAATTAAAATTTGAATATCTGTACTTCAAACAATTAATTTCCAACACGTATGGATCTTTAACTTTTTCTCGCCTTTGTCTACAAAGACAGTTTTTATTAATCTAGTTTGGCCTATTATTGATCTAATTTGTTTTTATCTACATTGGCGTATTATCTATCTAAAATTATTCATCTAGTTCGGCCTATTATTGGTCTATAATCTATCAATACGAATAAAGTGATAAACTCGAAAATACGGGAGAAAATCTTGACTTTCAGGTCACTGAAAAAATAGGACGATGTTAGGTCATCCCACTGACTCATCTTGCATACTTGATGTCGATTCGATAGAAAATTAAAATAATAACTGAAAAAATATAAAAACTTTTGTGAGCTGCTATCCATAATTTAAAATTAAATTAAACCAGTTGATTTAACCGATTTGCTTTCGCGATAATACAACGCGAGTTTATCAATCAGACAACTTTGGTTAACCCGCCTCCCCTCGAAACAAGCAGTTTTGGCAATAAGGATATTTTTGAAACGAGACCTTGCAACCAGTGACCCTCTAGCGTCCACAATCGTAAACTGGTCGACAATTTAATTTACCTATAGATTAGAAATAAATAAATTGGTTTTTGACCTGTGAACCTTTGCTTTTTCCAAGACTGCCAGAAAGTCTGTCAATATCGTACAACTCAGCCATAGAAAATAACAATCTTGAGCCGAGTTTGAACTACTCCCTTAATGTGTTTTTACCTCTCCGAGTGACGTATGTCACGGAGAGGTATTACACTCAACGTGTGTGTGGGTGTGTTTGTGAGTTAATCCTGGGTTCACAAAAGATAAATGTAGTCAGAAACCAGGGTTTGAAAAATCCGGATTTTTCTTGAAAAAACCAATGGTATTGCTTTTGGGGTGGTTTAAACCAAATTTTATTGGTTTATTCCGACTTTTTTAGCCACATTGTATGATGTTAATCTACGATGAGGCCCTTAGTACTCGTACTAATAGACGTGAAATAGTAGCGCCTTTGTCAGTATAACATTTATCGTTCTTCAAGGGAGAGGTAACGGAAGAGAACTGTGGTGAGGTAATATTTTTCGGTTCGTGTATTTTAAAAGGATGGTAAGTTTAAGAATAGAAAGTTTAAGCATTGGACTTAATTGTACTAGTAGTGTTAAGCATTGTGAATTGTGTTTTACCTTTGCTCGAAATATTTGAAACGAGAGAGAGGATTATGGTATTACCTAAATTTTAATGGGAGGTTTAATACTCCCTTTAAATTTCCTGTCGTCCGTCGACAATCAGGGTTTCACGCTTTCAATCCCGCTTCCCTATTTCAAAACTCAAAGAAATCGAGGGGAAATTTAAAAATGTAAAAGCAAGTATATAGCGACGTTATTTAGAATGGTCTTAAGGTGGTTTTTATTATTAGAAGTTAAATGTATTTTTCCACAAATCGAGAAGAATTTTAAAAGAAAGTACAAGCTCGTAGCCCTGAATATTGCAATTATAAGGTAAGTAAATTTATTGAAGTAAGAAATTCGAAATCGCCACCGATTATAGGGGGCGCGTCGACTCCACAAAATGACGGCTGAAAAGGGGGTTAGTGATACCGAAATGGATACGAGCGAACTGGTTTTAAGTTTGGATAAGTATTATGTATCGCTTTTTTTAAATTTTATCCTATGTCGAATTCAAAAATGGAGGAGAAGGAGAAGAAGTGTTCAAGAATAAACATATCATATGCTATGGTATTCAGAGTCGAGACGACAAAGGCTTAAGTATAGTGGGTCTATGATTGAAGTCTAGTAATTTACAGTGTGCTCAGCCACATCAGGAGCAGATGACAAAGGAGTCTCGGACGCTAGCTTCCATAACGTAGAGGGCAATGGGATCCGCGAACGTCACGGTTATTAACGAAAATCATTACGCCAGTGCCACCTCTCGTAGGAAATTTGAGCTTTATTTTCCAACCAATAGCGTGGCTGCAAAGTCTCGAAAGGAGATCTGGGAAGTCGCGTCTGGAGCCTCTCTTTAAAATTACGTATCGTCTACTTATAAGTAGCCTAGGCTTAACGAGTATTAGAGTTAAAAAATGGATTTCAACGGCTTTTTAATCTTTTTTTTTAGACTAAAATTGATAATGAAAAGCCCAGCGAGTAACGTATGTACATTATTAAAAAACTAAAATGTGTTTCAGTGCCATTTTTTTCGAAATTTCTTCTTGAATTAAATGATAGCTACAAGAGGTTGGGAAAAAAAAATCACTCACGATCTTTTAAAGCCCAAAAAGTAAGAGACAGTGATTTCGTTTCCAACCTCTTGTAGCAGTCAATTAATTCAAAAGAAATACGGAATATTTTGGCCCTAAAACACATATATAACGTTGTGTTTCGGCATCTTTTAAAACCTTGCTTTTATCTTTTGAAAACCCGACCCCAATCATTCCAGTGGGCACAAATTGTTAATTAAGCCTTACCTGGGTTTCTCTGCTAGTTTGGACTTAGTTTGTCTATTTAGTAGGTTTAAAGTCACAAAATGTAGTCTTATCTTTTATCTTAATACCAACGGTTACAGCTGTTTGAATAAAGTAATTATATTGTGTATATTTATGTCGCGATCGGATAAGACGAACCTCAGTAGCCACCGTTACTCCGTTATTACAAAACTATTCCCAGCAGACTTTGGTGCCAGATATAATCCACCAAAAGCATCGTCTGCTATAATGTCTGATAGCGCCTCTATGGCAAACGATACCGCTACAGCTGTGACGTACGCGGGTGCCATTGCCCTCTATATTGTGGAAGCTAGCGTCCGAGACTTCTTTGTCATCTGCTCCTGGCCACATCAGTTATCTTGCAAATTAAAGGAAGATTCAAACTTTGAAATATCCTGTATATGTAAGGCTGGTTTAAGTTCTAAATGTAAACATTGCATTGCGTTACTCATACTATTGATCCGAGGAGTTTCTTCGCTTGAGGATCTCAGTTGTACAGATATGAAACAACAATGGGGAAAACTAAAAGACTCTGGCAAGAATATGTATAAGCCCATACCAGTTGAACATTTATGCCATTTTAAAAAGATAGAAGCAGTGCATAAGAAACCTACGGAGGAGATAAACACTCTTATACAAAAGAAACTGTTGGCCAGCGCCCCAAAATCTGCTCTCGCTCTCACAAAAAGGTAGAGCTCGGAATATTTCAAACCTTTCCTTGGACTTCCCTTGTTCTGACATTTTAACTAAAAATACAAACCAAGCTGAAGCTCTGAATATGTTTCACAGAGTGAAGATGTTTTGATTGCTCATTCAACGACTGAAAACCAATATTTAACATCGCAACTATGGAACTTAGAACTAGCTAGATTGGATGAGAAGTGTAGAGATTGGTTTATTGCTCACGAGCGAGCCATTGTGCTTTGTAAAGAAGCGTCACTTCATGGTGATGACGAAGAAAGTCAGACCTGGCTTTGGGAACGTAAAAGACGAATAACAGGATCAGTATGCTACGCTCTGTTCACTTACGTTGAGAGAACTGAAGGTGCTTGAAAAATGAAAATAGAAATGCATTTAAAATCATATAATTTTAAGGGAAATAAAAACACAGAATATGATAGGAAAACTGAAAAACTGGCTACCAAGCGGTATAAATAAGTTTATGGACATGATTTGAAATCATTTGGAACAGTGATAAATGCATCAGCTCTCTGGTTAGCTTTTAGCCCAGACGGTGTAATTTTTGAAAATCAAAAACCTTCAATTTTGCTCGAAGTAAAATGGCCTGTTGAAGGAGAAAATGTTTCATCCGCAGAACTGGAAGAATTGAAAAAAACTAGTTTTCTAGTAAAAACTGAGAAAGCCTACAATTTAAAACAAGTTGGGAAAGCCAAAATATTACCTCTTCGAGTGGAGATGACTTTCACTACCCCTTAAACAACCTAAATATATGCATCTATCGCTTTTTTTATTCTTTGCAAGTGCAGGAATTGAATTTTAAAATAGTCAATTGTTCAAGCCTTTCCAATATCTCTCACTTGCTTTGGAAACTCTTTTCTCTCGCTATACCTCAACCGTATTCTTAGTCTACCAGTATGATTTGTAACATTTGTCCATATCAAAGCTGAATCATACCTCGCCACACAAAAAGCAAATGTCCCCAAAATATGGAAGCCACAACCCAATCACACATAAGCTAGGCTCCTAAGGAAAGTCTCTTCAAAAATGTAAAATCTTCTTCTGATCTTGGTTTTCTTATATTTCTTGTGAAACCATGAGCATATCAAACCACATAATATTGGGACGATGTCATAAATTTTAACGTTCACTTTATTTACTTTTCATTTAATTCAAGACCATAACATTCTGAAAGTACATTAGGCTCAGAAGACGGTATTTATGATATTACATTAGGCTCAGAAGACGGTATTTATAACACTTCAACAATACTTCAATATATACAAAGCAATAAATAACATAATACATTAAACTGTACAGTAAAAGTTAAATATAACCTAATTAAAACCATAAAACCCACAATACATATGGGAACAAAAGGTTATTGAAAAACCATTAACAGAACAGTATTTATAATGCTTCAACGTTTCTATCTATATACAACATTGAATATTTATTTAACATTATATATTGGAACCTTCAGTATAATTTAACATTAAGCAAAATCGAACCATAAAAACCCGCAGCGCATATGGGAAAAAAGGCTCTGGGAAAACCCATTTGGGAAAAAACCACAATCACAGTTGAATTATTAATATTAAAACACTTATTTTTAAATTGTGAGTTGATTTTTCACTCTGACGTCTGAGCTATCCACGAATAAATTTATTAATAGCATTATCGAACGATGCAATGGATGTCAAATATTCATGCCATAATACAAGCTAATTCGAGCCATAAACACCCACAGCGCATGTGGGAAAAAAGGCTCTGGGAAAACCCATTTGGGAAAAAACCACAATCAAATTAGGACTATTAATATTAAAAACTTCTTTAGACTGTTTAAGGATGAATGTTTGGTGGATAGCGTCCAAAAGAAAGCAATAACCTAGTAGATGAGGCGTAGTTCATAAAGTTTCGTTTTTTCGAAACTATTACATAAGTGTATTGGCGCTGTACGTCTCAGATAACAAAGACCAAGACGACTCCAGTTCCACAAAATAGGAAAACTCTGCCTCTTGGCGTTAAGTTTTTCTCCTTTCTGTATTTCCACTGCTAGACCGCTATGCAGCCCGCCCTTGTATTGCTCTACTTGCTGCTCCCATAACATTGAACGTGCTAGAACTATAGTTCTAGTCGATAAATTGCGGCGAAGTCCAACTTCCGCTTTGAGCGTTGGCCATTTTTTGAGGACGCTGCAGTGTTACCAACGGCAGATAACGCCGCCAGGAACATTTTCAAAATCACCTCGGCCGCGTTTTGCCGAAAAAAGGGGATTTTCGACTAGGACTATTGAATTGTCGCCGATTATTCAGCCATTTCCGCTTCGCCATACCTAAAACATTTTTAAAGTACGCTATACAAAATTGCACCATTCTTCACCAAACCTATGAAACTTGGTGCAACACTTACACTTTCTTCAGTGGTTCGCCTTTACATGAACCCACAGTTGCCACTCCAGATCTCAGTCATCTGACGCAACCATTTTAAGGTTTTCAGAGTTGTATTTCACCTTTATTATGCCTAAGGATAAGCCTTGAGATATATTTGCCGACGTATTTTCTGAAAAACCACAATACATCACCTCAACGATTCTCCCCATTAACTAATTATCACTATTACATACCTTGTTTACAATTTCGTTGACCTGGTCCTCCATGGTTACCTAAGAACTAAACCTATGCTGTAGGGTTACTCATGAATCACTCCAATCCTCTAGGGTATTCATGAACTACGTATAACCACTATGGTATTCATTAGCTACACAAATCCTCTAGGCTACTCATGAACTACGCCAATCCTCCAGGTTACTCAAAAAATATACCATAATTTTAAATGGATTAATACCAAACTTATATGACCGTCAATTCCAATAATGATACTTAACATTTTTTTCAAATCTTGAAGTCAGATGTGGGTTCTTTAGTCAAGGATCCCAAGCCTTGTGTGGGTCTCTTAGTCAAGTATCCCAAGCCTTAAGTGGGTCTCTTAGTCAAGGATCCCAAGCCTTAAGTGGGTCTCTTAGTCCAGGATCCCAAGCCTTAAGTAGGTTTCTTAGTACAGGATCCCAAGCCTTAAGTAGGTTTCTTAGTACAGGATCCCCAGCCTTAAGTAGGTTTCTTAGTACAGGATACCAAGCCATATGATGGGTTTCTTAGCCAAGGGTCCCAAGCCTATTTCTCGTAGTTTAGACCCTTAGAGCAACAGGTGGATCCATTGGCGCCCCTACCATGATGTCTAACCTTGTATATACATAAGCATTTTACCTTGCCGTAGGTAGGTAACAATGAGACTAAATGCATTAATAAAAACTGTCTTTGTAGAAAAAGACGGAAAAAGTAAGAGATAAGTGTTGAAAATTAATTGCCTGAAGTAACAGATATTCAATTTTCACTTTGAACACATGATTATAAAAGATCAATTACTTGAAAAAATTCTTATCTTAGTTTTTTTTCACCAAAATTACATAAGTAAAAATATTTAAACATGACACATATATCATTTTTAAAACAATACGCGTTTTCCATTTATTTTCTCTCAAAAATTTACAATTTGGTTGAGCCCTATGAGGGGAATAAATATAATGAACAGAAAAATGTTAATAGCTGATAAATAAAAAACCGTATCAAAACAAAAAGTGTTCGTTAATTTGAAAGTTTTTAAATTTTTAAAATTCAAGTAATATATAGCTCTCAAAAGATCACGATCAATCTACAGATCTTTTCGACACTAGTATCAACATCACAATCAAACTGCCGACGTTACTTTCCGCTTCGCAATATTTCCCATTTAAAAATATAAAAATTAAACTCATAAATCTCATTTTGTTTTAGATATGCAATATTTGAACCTTCTTAAAGACCATGTCAGTCGAAAGTAAAACGTAGTATCAAGCTAGTATCCCTTAAAAATTCTTGAAGAAGCCTTTTTCTAGAGCTAATATTGAGATCAAAATACTAGGGTAAATAATGTTGAAAAACATTTTTCGCACATGAAATTTTGGTGAAAAAAACTAAGATAAGAATTTTTTCAAATAATTGATGTTTAATAATCATGTGTTCAAAGTGAAAATTGAATATCTGTTACTTCAGGCAATTAAATTTCTACACTTATCTCTTACTTTTACCGTCTTTGTCTACAAAGACAGTTTTTATTAATATCTGTTACTTCAGTCTTAATATTAATCAAAATAGTTTAGAAACCTTAGGAGAGAAGGTTTTAGGGCGTTACACTTTTATTAGTTAAAGCTTTTCAACTAACCAACCATCTATTACATATTTTCAATCCTGACTGCTTGACTTGATAATTAACGTCCAGTCAAACTCAAATTGCTTTCCCTTCATTTTCACAAGCACATCACAGAGCAAGCGGTAGTTATACCACAAAAAGATTAAGTAGGCCTGTGCACAAAAAGATTCCATAGATCCGAGCACCAACAAATGTCTTAGAATTGAGCACCAGCACAAGTCATATGCTTATCGGTAATCAGGCTTAATTACCTGTCATCGGTGATCTAGCTTAATTATCTGCCATCGGTAACCTAGCTTAATTACCTGCCATCGGTAATCTAGCTTAATTACCTGCCATCGGTAATCTAGCTTAATTACCTGCCATCGGTAACCTAGCTTAATTACCTGCCATCGGTAATCTAGCTTAATTACCTGCCATCGGTAATCTAGCTTAATTACCTGCCATCGGTAATCTAGCTTAATTACCGGCCATCGGTAATCTAGCTTAATTACCGGCCATCGGTAATCTAGCTTAATTACCGGCCATCGGTAATCTAGCTTAATTACCTGCCATCGGTAATCTAGCTTAATTACCGGCCATCGGTAATCTAGCTTAATTACCTGCCATCGGTAATCTAGCTTAATTACCGTCCGTCGGTAATCTAGCTTAATTACAGACCATCGGTAATCTAGCTTAATTTCCGTCCATCGGTAATCTAGCTTAATTACCTGCCATCGGTAATCTAGCTTAATTACCTGCCATCGGTAATCTAGCTTAATTACCTGCCATCGGTAATCTAGCTTAATTACCTGCCATCGGTAATCTAGCTTAATTACCTGCCATCTGTAATCTAGCTTAATTACCTGCCATCTGTAATCTAGCTTAATTACGAGCCATCGCTAATCTAGCTTAATTACCTGCCATCGGTAATCTAGCTTAATTGCCTGCCATCGGTAATCTAGCTTAATTAGCTGTCATCGGTAATCTAGCTTAATTGCCTGCCATCGGTAATCTAGCTTAATTACCTGTCATCGGTAATCTTGCTTACCTGCCTGCCATCGGTAATCTAGCTTAATTACCTGTCATCGGTAATCTTGCTTACCTACCTGCCATCGGTAATCTAGCTTAATTACCTGCCATCGGTAATCTTGCTTACCTACCTGCCATCGGTAATCTAGCTTAATTACCTGCCATCGGTAATCTAGCTTAATTACCTGCCATCGGTAATCTAGCTTAATTTCCTGCAATCGTTTATCTAGCTTAATTACCTGCAATCGTTTATCTAGCTTAATTACCTGTAATCGTTACTATCCCTTCGAAATTATCAGCTAAATCGATTAATTATCACAAAGGTTATTTGTTAATTCTGATTCCTTCCTTAAAATTGTTTCATATATCAATATCATTCAGTTTTTGCAATGAAAGAGAGTAAAATCAGATGAACGTCCGCGGTAAAACGCCGTAAGTCCAACAGTATGACATATAGGGTGCAACAACGTAAGTCAAAGCATGATTAAAAAACATGAAATTAGCACTTAAACTTAATTTTTCGCAAAAACCTTAAAAATGGTCCTAGAAAAAGGTTTATATTTTGATATAAAACCGTTCCCAGACGTAACAAACAAATATTTCATTTCGAAAGGGTGGCCACAAAATGGCTAAATTGGAGAAAAACTCCATGTTATTTCTATGGGAAAGTTTAACTTTTTCACCAAAAGGGCTGAATAATTTTATGGAAATGAAATCCACCCTTAGCAACTTTATTTTTTATAAAATAAACTAATGGGTGGATCTTTTTGAAATTTTAACCACATATTGAGGGCCGGAATTGTAGTTCTGTGGAATTTTTTCGAAACAATTAATTTAATACAATAAAAACTACATCTAAACAAAAACCCTCCTTATACATTAAGAGCAGTATGAAGTCTTATCTAAGAGAGCTATCGCTCTCCTAGAATGAGGTAATCTGTTTTATGTTTAACAATGGTTTGTTTTTCTATAGACGTGGGACTTATTACGAGTAATGGTGTATGGGATGGAAGGACTAGCTAATACTTTTTTCAAGTAATATAAAGGGTATTATTTAGCCCCTCTCAGATTGAATGGAAGTGCTGTTGAGAGTTTGTTTTCGCAGTATAAATTTAACGCTAATGGTAAGTTATCAAGTGTTAATTTTGCCTGTGCGCGAAAGTCACTTTTAACAAAACGTGATGTTCATGGTCCGCATAACTCTGGTGCTAGCTATAGGAATGAAACACTCTTAGTTAAAGAAAAATGAAGCTTTAACTGCTGTAAAAACATTTTTAGCATAAATAAAGTCTTTAATTGCATTCAAAATCACGGAGATACCGTGGGTTGATTCTTTGCCGCTTTGGACGTTTGTTGTAGTCATTATCCGAATCTTTCGTTTTTTCATTGGGACTCATTCTCTTTTTAGGAGTTGAACCATAGTTTCCATTACTCTTGGGGTAATTAGGAGCTGGGTAAGAATTTACTGCTCTTTGATTATTGAATCTTGGGTTTACTTGACTGACCCCATTTCTTTCTCGGGGTTTGTTTTCCGATTCATAATTCGAGCATCTAATCATCAAAGCCTGAGCCTCTTGGGCTTTTTCTTGAACGTCGGACAACGTGGAATTTTCCGGTAACCTCATATTTTGCAACAGTTTTGGATCCCTTCCTTTTAATACTATTTCAACAATTTTGCTATTTCTCATTGTTGTGTTTAGCTGAGCGCATAATCTTTCAATTTACAAAATATAACTTAATACTGGCTCATTAAATTTTTGTTTATTATTCAATATTTTTCTTTTCAACTGTCTTTTATAATCGTTTCCTGAAAATGCTTTGCAAAACGCATCTCTAAATTCAAACCAAGTCGTTATGGTCGGACTTACTCTATTCCACCAGCAAATTAAACTGTTCCCTAACATCAGCGCAACAGTTTCTAGCTTTTTAGCTTCGGTTAACCTTCTCGTGGCAAGACATTGCTCTGCCTCATTCAAGAATCTAAGAGGGTCTTCTTCTGATTTTCCCTCAAATTTTGGCAATGATTCTCTATTAAATATTCCCGTGTTACTAACCGATTCATTTTCTCTCTGCCTATCTTCTTCGGAAATTATAGCTTCAGCCAGGATCTCTAAGAGATTGGCTTGGGCTCTTCTATCATCATTTTGTTGTTCTATTAATTGTTGTATAACGTCTATATGTGAAGCCATTGCTGCAGAGTTGCTTCGCGTTATAGGTCCTAAATTTTTATCCGCGGCTGGTGGGCTCATGTATATATCAAAACAAACTTAAATTTTCCGTTCTTCCATGCGGCGGTTTTGGCTCGGATGATGCAGTTTTATCCGTCGGCTATTTCCTTTCTTCCACGTCGATTTCGACTAAGAGAATGCGGGTACGTCGGTGGGCTTGGTCTGTTCTTCCACTCGGCGTATAGCGGTTTCGTCAGTGGGCTAATTCCGTTCTTCCACGGTGAAACATTTTAAAATGTTTCTTGGGCACGGCGGTATGGTAGCAGTTTTTGGCCTGTGCACGGTACCTCCACCAAATATTGCAAGGGACGAGTTTACGGATCGCCGACTTACAATAATAACTCGCAAAACTTAGTTATATTAAAAGTAAAAACGTAAAACTTTATTCGAAAAAAGT
The DNA here is from genome assembly GCF_054372755.1 of Phalangium opilio. Taxonomy (NCBI): domain Eukaryota; kingdom Metazoa; phylum Arthropoda; class Arachnida; order Opiliones; family Phalangiidae; genus Phalangium; species Phalangium opilio. The sequence goes on from NW_028324206.1 coordinate 1,929,821, forward strand.
ATTCTCCTTTAGCGACTTGTCGGACCCAAAAGCTAAATCTTATCTCTTTAATTCTCTCGCTCGGACCTCGCCTCTGCATCTCCTCCTCACACAATTCTCTTTCTTTTTCCCCAAAAGGGTTTTTTTCCAAAAAACAACTTTTTACAAACAAAATACTGGATAAGGTGGGTTTTCACCTTTACAAAAATACTTACTACCAAAACAACTTCGAGTTTCTCGATAATCCTTTGCAGGTGGATTTTTGGGCGTTTTTCCATTCCACCTCTTACACAAGTTAAAAGGAAGGATTAATATTACCTTTCGATATATGGGGGAAATGCCTAGCACTTCTGCAAAAGCTAATTCTCCATTTCTCGAAAGGTTATATTATAGCACGGGTGGGGCAATATTAGAATGAACTCCTCTTTTGTTATCGGAGTCCATCCACCCAATTTCCAACCCTACCACCTTTTTCTTTCTTTGCCTTAGCTTTCTCCTTTTGAAGGGTAGGAAAAATTCAGGAGAATTCATCATTTTCAAGGGCAAGAAAATTATGTTCGATTTGGATGTATCGTCTTCTCTGGCGGAAACTGCAATCTTATCAAACGAAATTCGTGAATATATAATTCAACTAGTTAAAGGTAGCGCCACATGGAAAAATACTTCAGTTTTTGATGTTAGGCTTTGAACGAAAAACCTTGAAGAGCTGGGCACATTCGTAGAGGACCAAATTTGAGATATTTGGAACTATTTTCAGACTACACAAAAATAAAGATAGCATAAATTTGAATTGCTTTTGCAAAGAATTTAAGAGTCTGAAACGGCATGTAGCAAGTCAGTTTCCGAAGGAAAAAATCTAGCATGTTCGAAGTTTTTCAGCTAGTTTGTGACTCCTTTAATGATAGATTTCCAATTTTCAGTAGGCTTTTCAATGTGTTATTAATAACCAGTCCAACATTGCTGAAGCAGAATGTGGCTTTAGTGTCTGTAATATTACCAAAAATTCACATAGGGGTTACTCAATTCAAAATAACCTACAGAATTCTAGTAGAATTTAAATGGAAAAACTAGTTGTCAACGATTTTGACTGTCGGCCTGCCCTCAACCTTTGGTTTGAGGCTGCGAACAGAAGATTCAAATCCAGAAATAAAACACCCCTCGCTAAAATCCATTCTGTATCTAAAGAGGTCAATGATGATCATGAACTTGATGATGTACCCGATGAGTTAATAGACATGTTTTGTGATATAATTAATTGTGAAGATTAGCGGTTTACTTATAGTAAAAGATTTTGTAATATAATTAATTTTAATGATAAACTGTTTACTTATAGTCAAAACTTTTGAAATAAAATTAATTGTGATTAACAGTTTACTTATAGTCAAAACTTTTGTAATAAAATTAATTGTGATTAACTGTGTACTTATAGTCAAAAGTTTTGATACTGGTAATTAATAGTTCTTAATTTTGTTAATGCTGCAAGCCTTAAAGCCAAATTCACAGAAACGAAAATTTTCTGTCTGACGCAATAGCGATAAAATTTAGTTCCTGGCTAAATGTAAACTAGTCAATGCTTTACAGACTAAGGGTATTGATACCAATTTTATGAATCCTATTCTGTAAATTATTGTAATTTTTGTAACTATGTAAAACCAAAGAGAATATACCAATTATCTTTGGTATAACAGAACAATAAAGCATTTTAATTAAAATATATGTAGTAAACTAGTAAGCTAATGACCAGAGTTCAGATATTAACTAAAATATTTTAATTATCCATTTCTGTAGTTTAGCAGACCTGGTCCAGGCCAGTGGGGGTCACTGGCTCAATGTCCAGTTTAAAAAAATCCTTATTTTTCACCCTGGTAACGCGATAAAGACAATTTTCCTAGCGTGACCAGTCTGGGAAATAGCACACTTCCTCTGGTCCAAAACCAGAATATTAATTGCTTGACTAGTTTTTTAATTCAAGTAGTGGGGGTTACTGGTCCTCGGGACCAGTTAAATAATCTATTGGAGAACAAAGGCTGGGACCAGTCTGGAGACCAGTTTATTATTTAGGTCACTAGGAGTGTCGATGGTCCCAAGGACTAGTTTAAAAATATCCTTATTTCCCAGACTGAGCGTGACACTTCCGCTCCGATGCAGGGATATTAGCAAAGGGATGAGACACCATAACTAGTAAATGCATTAAACCACAAGAGAATAAGGCACCACAATTGCACTTTTGTTCAATAATGAAATAAAATGACAGAAGCTGATTTTTAGTGTTTCAATGAAATAAAAGTTGACCTTACCTTGGTTTTCTGGTTAAAACTGAATTTTTATTTTCAATTAAAATGGAAGTGTGGGTTGAATAAAAATTATTATTTTTCATAAACAAAAACAAACTTATCTCGAAACGTTTTAGAATTTCGACAACTGCAAAGGCTTGGGGAAAATTCCAACTCCTTAGAAATCCAACCGACACCCCACATCATTTTTGTTGGGAGTTGGGGTTGGGTGAACAGAATTATTTGGGGTCAGGCGTGGCTTTGGAAATATTGTCTCTGAAGTGAACCGGAGTCGGGAGGGAGTGGAAATATATTTATATCTACTACGGAAGTCTGCTGGGATTGGATTCAATTGCCTTTGGTTTGGCGTTGGTATAAATAGTTTCCAAATGGAATTGGTGACACTGACTGAAATCCAGGTCTAAGTTTTAGAAAAAGGGTTCTTTTGAACCATTGGTACGAATCATTGCAACCTGACAAACCATTGTTTCTATAAAAGTCCTTTCGCCAACTCCTTTCCTTGGTGGTTAGAGAGTATAGTCAACCGTATACGCCAGTGAACTGGCGTATACGGTCGACCTATTTGTAGGGGTTTCAGCACTTTTCCACCCCCACATGTGTGTGTCGTATTGAGGGTGATGTACGACGATTGTTGCGCCCTCTCGTGGTGGCGTGAGATCTTGTCACTTATTACGGTGATGGCGCGAAATTTGATTATATTTTTGCTGTATTGGTATGACGTCACGTGACTTATTGATAGTGAAGACTTTCAGTGTCCCTTAGCCTTAGTGGTATTATTTTCGTGGATCTTTAGGATATCGTGCATATTTAGGGTATAATGTGTTGTAGTTCTATAGGTTCTGTATGTCCTTTCTAAACCCACCATTCCCGTAAGGCTATTATTTACATGATCTTGAGGTCTCTCCTGGTGTCTGAATATACCACTATAGACCTGTATTAAAAACTCACAACTTTTTGGAGAGCATTTAATTGAGATAAGGGTTACATTGTCAATTGCAAAAGGTACAAATTAAGCTACGTCGCGATCCTAAAGTAGGGTGTACTCATGTTTTACACTGGTTAGTAAACCAGTTACTGAGTTAAAACAATAATACATTTTAATATCATAAAAGGGGAATTACGGCCGTTTTTACACAGGTTTGTGGCAGATCAATAAGTATAATTAGTTAAAATGAACAAATATTATTACAAAACATCATAAATAAAATACTGATCTTAACATTTTTGAGTAACGTATAGACGAATATAGCTAGACTGTTTCATATTTTTTCTAATTATCACACATTTTGAGGGACATAATTACCAAAAAAAAAGGAATTACATATACCCATAAGTGAATCATATTACAGCTCCCTATAAGTACTGGACGTAGGTTATGCTTTTTTAAACAGCGTTTATTTCCAAGACATCCAATGCCACCACCTATAGCTCAGTTTTACAAGTATAGTTTTCCCATTAACCCGGATCTGGAGTTACGTTAACTTACGCAAGTTCCGGTTGATGGTAATGGCTATCAGATCGCCGTCAGTGTCGTCATTAGTGTGAAGCTTGTTGTCGCGTTATGATTTTGATTAAGAATGGCTTATGCTTCTTTGCTAATTAGGAATCAATGTAACTAACTACAGTCGTCGCATTCCCAAATGAAAGACAGATCTGAACACGATTTATGTGATATTAAAAGCACTTAACCGTAAGCGACTAAAACGTTTTGTTAAACTGAAAAATATTGACCAGCATCTTTCGCAAACGGAAAACGTTAAAGCATTGAAGAAATTTGTCAGACTTAAAAAAGGAACAAATTTCTATGTCGACGCACATAACCTTTGATTGGTAATAAATCGGTCCAACTATCCCCGCTGAAAACGTTTTTATCGGTGAAAGCTCAGTGCTGTATTAGGCATGCATTAGAAATGTTCTAGCATGATAAAGGCTATTTTGTTCACTTGAATTCATATTAATTTCCTTTTCAACACTAGCGTTTAAAAATTGCGCGAAATACCTATACACCGCCAATTGTTTTTTAAAATCGGAAATATAAAGTGGACTTCTAATAATATATTCACAACCCAACAATATGAATGGAACAACTTGTTTCCTTCCGCGCTCTTTTCTCTCAAACCTTTACTCATTGGCTATCACTTACTTCCGGTTGCTTGCCCCACTTATTAAAAATTTCTTTCGCGCCAAAATCATTCCTATGGCTTAGTTCATAAATTTGCCGCTGCGTTTCGCATATACCCTTTTCCCTTCAGTGCTGGGAGACAAAGCTGATGCACAGCGATGATATATCGACCAGTACTTCTAGGGAGCTGTAATATGATGCACTTCTAGATAAGCATATATGCAAACAATAAGGTAAAAGTGCAAATGAGTTAATTTAGTTAAACATACAGCAATCATCTCGTTCACTACAAGGGCCCCGTGGCCTAGTGTCTAAAGTGCCTGCTAGTAAACAGGAGATCATGATTTCGATTATCGTCGGAGCCTAGTTGTTATGTTACTTGAACTAGTTTTCGTAGCTATAAAATTTAGAAAAACTCCAAAAATAGTAGTTGCTCGACATATGCATATATGCAAACAATAGGATTAAAGCGCAAATGAGTTAATTTAGTTAAATTACTAAAAAGACTATTTCAGTAATTTAACTAAATTAACTCATTTTAGGTGGTGTAATTGTTCAAGATTATCGTGGAAATGTGGGTGTCAAAGTTTTTAATTTAGGTCAAAGCGAATTTCGAGTTAATAAAGGCATGATAATTGCTCTACTTATCTGCGAGAAAATCGCGTACCCAGATCTAGAAGAGTGTAAAGTAAGGTAACACATCCCATTAAATCGTCTAGAGTTAATAATTTCTGCAAACTAGGCAATTTAATATCGAAGAGGGTAATGTTATTTCAAGATAAGAGTTTCCCAATGGGAATTGTTTATTTGTTTTTGACTTGACTCCGGACTTCTCTCATTACGTGGAACATTTTCAGTTGATAAAAAACGGAAGCGTACGCTTAGAGATAAAGTTCGAAAACGCTCTTACCCAGACTGTTTGCGTTATCTACTATAGCGAGTTTCAAAATTTGATTGAAATAAATAAAAATAGCGCGTTTTTCATCGATTACTCGAGCTAAGATTATGGATACGCTACAATTAACCAAAATATTAAAGAAAGATTCCGCGACATAAATTTCTTTCGAGGCGTCTTCGCGGCCAATAAATTACATCGTCGTGTTGCTTCTTTTCCATCATTGTACGTGGTCAATACGGGATTAGCAAATACTCCGGGTGAACATTGGACAGTCATTTATTTCTCGAGAAACAAGAATTGCGAATTATTCGACAGTTTCGGCTACCCGCCGGATTTCTTCCCGTTTAACAATTTTGTCGGGAAAAATAGTTTAACCGTGACTTTCAATTCGAAGCAACTGCAAAACAACACAGGAAAAAGGTGTGGGGGTTACTGCGTATATTTTACTTTAAATTGATGTCGAGGAATAAATTTGTACGATATCGTTAGTAAATTTTCCAACGATACGAATATTAACGACCTTATGATTTCCGAATTTATGGAGAAAAAGTTTTCAAAAAAATTTTATCGCAACAAATCGTTTTTTTTTATTATTGTAATGTTGATATAGTATATTCGTACTTTGTAGTAAACAATAATTTTAAATTTGTGGCTGGATTTCTACTTTTCCATCACTTTTGCAGACCAGTAACATGTCTATAAATATGGTCAAATTGCAGTTTTAAATTTGCAGCTGGATTTCTGCTTTTCCATCCCCTTTGCAGACCCGTAACGTGTCTATAAATGTGATCAAATTACTGTTTTATACTAGCAGCTATTATTTCTACTTTTGCATCGCGTTTGGAGAATCGCGCTGCATATTTCTTCCAGTATAGACAATTAACAGTTAACAAACAGAAAATGTAGAAATGGCAGACAATTTGCAGTTCAGGAACTGCTGTGAAATTTTGGTGTTTTTCGAGCTGCAGAAAATGTAGCCTTAATGTATACCTATTACAGTGTGGTAGCGATAAAATCGCGCGTATGCAGATGAATTACAGCTTAAAATTTTTGTACGGGGAGGCAGTTCCAATTGCTTTTGCGTAACCACTAATCGTTGTGCAGATTTTACGCTTCGTCTAATGTACTTTCGATAGCTTTCACTGTATTCTTCATGTTATTTATTACTTCATCTTTGATGACTTCTCTGACTACCAAATTTAGCTGATGGGTGAAGCATCTATGCCATTTTATATTAAGCTCTTTTGTTACCGGTGCATGTACATCACTGGCATGGTCCGTTGTAATTGATTTAACTCGGTCATGAATTTTCCAATCGGTCATCTCTTGGTCTAACACCTTGGCCAGGCCTTTTGCTGAGTGGTCGGTTATCTTTTCAGCAGTAAGAGTAGCTCGTTGTAGATTAAAATTTCTATCTCCGTAATGACAGGTAATACTCATGTAATTATCTGTCGCCCTGGACCCGTCGGTAGTCAAGCCAAAGGCAAGCGCCGCATAAATATCGTTTCACATTTTTCCGGAAACGTGTTTTCACTTGTTTGGGATTAACGTGTTACTTAAATGTTTTCTCGTTGGCTATTTGTAGCCAGGGGCCGCCTCTTTCAATAATTGAAGAAAACTATCGTCTTCAATGATACTGATCGGTTAGTAATCTTGACACACCATCCTTATGATACACTCATCTAAATTTTTTGATCTTTTCAGCAGAGAGATGAATCGCTTTTATCTGCTTGGTAAACAAGCTTGAAACAGTTGGTTGTAAATTGAGTGATTTGAATTGGGGGCATCGGTCTCGCTACCGGTTGATGTCGAAGCTGAACAATCGAAATGTCGTTTCGTACTCGAAGCGCATTTCTTCGACACAATTTGAATTTAATGGATGTTATTTGAAATTTGATGTCGTTTCACTTTTAAATTAATATTGTTTTGAACAAACATTGCATAGGGCGTTATTTTTTCCGGTGTTTTAGAAATACTTCCAAACATCACTGCTTTTGTTTCCAACAGTTATTTCATCACTCAGAAGGACATGAAGTAGAGAATCTGAACCACTTTCACTAGCCATAAAAATAAATAACACAATAGTTTCGAGTTTTCGACCAAGGAGAAAAACATCTTTTTCATTACTTTTTGAAACTCAATAGAAACACTGAACTAAAACCGTATAAATGAAAAGGATGAATCTCACTGTGAAAAACCGAGAATAAAGTTCATAGAATTGAGAAACATGAGAGAAATTTAAGCAATATTTTTTTTATAACTTGAGAATAAAACAAAGTGGACGTGAAAAATATTCTTAATAATAATAATTTCTGTCTCATAATTCGAGTTGAGCGAAAACCAAAATTTTTTTCATGAAAATTTCGCTTTATATTTCAACAGAAGGACCAAAGGAAAGGGAAGGGTAAGAGTGTCTACCCCTGTCGGCCTGCTTGGTGGCAGCTAGCGAGTGCCAAAATAATGTGTCGGCAAGACGGCATCGGCCCTCTATTCTCCCGTCTCCCCCCGCCCAGTATGCGGGATCCGAGTCCGACTACGATTACTTAAAAAAGATCCGAAACATTCTGAAAAGTATTCTATAAAGATCCGAGTTCGGAACTTCGGATTCGAACTAGGAGTTGTTGGAGTTCTATCCGAACATAAAAGTAATCGTTGAAAGTTATCGTCAAGGGCTCAAGAGATCCGAATACCGAATCCTGCCGCCGACTACTTTAAGAAGTAATCGGATCCGCCCAGCGCTATGCAAATGGGGTTCAAAATTTGCGTGAAAGCATCTGGTATATTCTGGTCTGGGTCCATCGGAAATAATCTGCTTATACAATCTTTGTCATGGCATAACACCCTCGAATCTCTTACTTCGTCAGCTCAGGCCATACAATTTAGACTAAAAGATTGATGTGACGTCCGCGTAGCTCCTTTCTACCAGTACCTCTCTATTGAATGATTAAATATTTTCTATTCTACAGCATGCGGAAATAAGCTTTGAAATAATCAAGATAAAATCACTAGGCCTACTGTGTACGCAAAATTAATAAAAATTAACACAGAAGTCACAGATATTACCCAAGACCTAAAAGTGTCGATAAGAAACAGGTTAGTCACGTGTCTGAAGACCCAGAAATTGAATGAATTTTGCTTCAATTAAAACTTAAATGCTTAAGAAACAGGTACGATTATAGTTTGACGGTAATCAGCCATTCCTGACGTAAATCGCCGAGTATCAAGTGGAAACAATTTTTACAGTATATATCAGAACTTGGGGACTACCGGATACTTTTTTTTGGGAAATACCGTTGTTGAATAGACTGAATTCCAAAACCTAACCTAGCCTAGCCTCACCTAATGTGGTTAGGTTAGGTTTTGGCATTAAGTTTATGCAACAACGTTATTACTCAAAAAAGGAAAGATTTTACTATGTTTAACTAATTAGACCACGGGGAGCTCGAAAAAATAGTGAAAAAATTCTTACCCCGCCACAAGTGTGACAAAAATTGTTTTGTAAAATTTTGAAATTGCACCATTAAGACCGCCGCGCGCCTAAACGCGTTCTGCACTCAATCTTGAAAATTTACTAGGATGGTAAAAATAATAACAAGGACTCGCGACAAAAATATAGCCATGAAATTTTAAACTCCCGCTGAAAAGTTTACAATTTTCATACCAGGATAGAAAAATATTTAAAGAATGCTCCCATAAACAACGATATTTTGCTAAAATTCGTAAACTATTTCGGAAAAAATATGAAGATAAACAACAAAATTTTGGAAAAGGCGTAATATCATTTGGGAAACTAAATAAATGTAAACCTCAATATTTTGGAAAATGTATTATAATATTTGGGAAGTAAATAAAGCTAAAGAACAATACTTTTAAAAGGCTTAATATTATTTCGGAACCTACATGAAGTTAAACAACAAAAATTTGGAAAAGCCGTAATTTTATTTTGGAAAAATATTTTAATAAAATGCTTCATTTACTTCCCAAACAATATTATGCCTTTTCCAAAAAATTCCATACATTTATTTAGTTTCCCAAATAATATTACGCCTTTCCCATAATATTGTTGTTTATCTTCATTTACTTCCCAAAGAATAATACGCATTTTCCAAAATATTGTTCTTTAGTTTCATTTACTTCCCAATTAATGTTACGTGTTTTCCAAAACATTGTTGATTATCTTCACTTACTTGCAAAATATTGTTATCTTCATTTACTTCCAAAATATTGTTATCTTCATTTACTTCCAAAATATTGTTTTCTTCGCTAACTTCCCAAATAATATTATGCTATTTCCAAAATATTTATGCTCATAATTATTTGGTTTCCCAAATAATATTACACCTTTTCCAAAAAAATTTTATCTTCATGCACGTCCCGAAATAACATTACGCCTTTTCCAAAGATTTGTTCATCTTCATTTACTTCCCAAATAATATTATGTCTTTCCCAAAATCGTGTTGTTTATGTTCATTTACTTCCCATGTAATGTTATGCCTTTTCAAAAATATTAATGTATCCATTTATTTAGTTCCCAATTAATATTATTTCTGTTCCAAAATATTCTTACCTTCATTTACGTGCCAATATATGGTCAGTAGCCCTATCTTGGAACACTTTCTCAAGTTCTTTGGAAAGTCAGATTTTTCAGTACCAAATAAGTTACTGAAGTGAACAAGCAGACCAATACATAAAGTTTGAACTATTGCCGATCGATTGCACCCATTTTCAGATTGCTAAGACGCATACTTTTCCTGCAAAATGGGTTTTAAAAAGGTCGATTTCAGCCCTAACTTGGAACGGTCCGTCCTAAATTGGAACGCCCCGTCCTAAATTGGAACACCCCGTTCTTATTTGGAACACCCTAATTTAAATACGAAAAATAGGAGTTTGACAACGAAAACTTATGAAACAAGTTTTAATGAAAAACAATATTGGGTATATAAGTACAGTGTTATCATAAGGTAGACAAACGCAGATTCAAATATTTTTGGAAAATTATGTCTCAAAGTTCTTTTTGAACGGTGGGACAAATTTCTTTTTCAATGGTCGCACAAATGTGTTGTCAGATTTTATGCCCACAAGGTTTTGCGACTGCGAGTCACAGTTTTCCCCGGGGGTTGCTGAAGCCATTGCGGTATTATGGCTACCCTTAGTTTTTTTCCTTTTGGGAGCCCTTTTTTCCCTAATTCTTTTTCTCTCTGTTTTGCCAACCTAATAACTTTTCGGTTTTGTTTTTCTTGCCCTATTTTTTCTTTCTCTTGTTCTTTTCTTTTCAAATGCTCCAGGAATTCCACACTGGTTAGATGTTGGGGAGTCTCTGTTTTTTCTTTGTTTTCACATTTTCCAGATTAATTCTTCTTGGATAAGTTAAAATACCACGAAAACTTGAAGAAGTGGATGGCTGCGGATCTAACAGGTTAATGATTTGTGCTGATGTCTCAGGAAGCACTGATGTTGAAGGATCATTTTGGGATTGCGTTTCTAGTACTTGAAATTCCATTCCATCTACGGTTTCAAAAATGTCGTTTACTTGGACTCGTTGAAGATCCGGATTTGTTTTTTGAGCGATCATTTCATTTGGAGGTGTTTCTGGTACAACATTCTCTTCGCTCCCTATTTCATTGTTTACGATGTCCCGATTTTTCCGCAAACAGTTCCACGAGTCGAAGAACGGGTCTGAGAGATCGTATCCTTCCTCGGCCATAACGACAAATTCTCTGATTTTATCCGCCCCCAGTGAACTCTCCATAGCTGCAAGGGCTTTTTCTAGAGGTTCAGCCTTTCTAACAATTTTGGGGTCAGTAGCTATTGGTGGTTCCTCGGGAGGTGTTAAATTAGCGAAGTTGTGCTCAAGGAATAGATCGTCTTGGTCTCCTCTAAATTCCTCTACTTCAGCCTCATACAACAAAGAAGGATTAAGTTTTGTTGCGTCGATCGCCTGAGGATTGCATGGATAAATTCCATTAGATCTAAAGCCATTTAAAATAATCCTAGCTGACATTGTCCTTTCGAAACACTTCCGGAAGATTGAAGAAAAAGTTTTCTTGCTAATCACGTCACCTGGATTTTCGACAAGGAATTCGTGGACGGCTTTTTTCCAATTTGATTTCATGGACTTGAAAACTGATACATCCAGGGGTTGTACGATGTGAGACGCGTGGGGTGGCAGACAGAACAATTCAATCTGGTTTTCCTCGCAAAGCCGACTAATTTCAAGGTCAATATGGCTAGTGTGTCCATCGACTAATAGAACTACTGGCCGCGCTGCTGAAAGAGACGGAATGAAGTGGTTGGCAATCCAGGCGTAGAATATTTCTGTTGTCATCCAGCCCGATTTGGAAATCGCAAAGCGAGCCCCTTCCACTCCGTTTTCTAAGGGATTGAAAGTCAAACGAGTGGCGCTGTAGACTTGGAATGGAGCGATGAAATTTCCACTAGCTGAAACGGCGCAAAGAACAGTGATTTGCGACTTCGTGTTGCCAGTTATTAGTAACACATTTCTTTGAGATCTTGAAGCCAGAATTTTTCCGGTTTTCGGGCAAAGTGCGAAACCAGACTTATCTCAGTTCCAGATTCGATCCCCACATCCTTGCAGCATGTTAACAGAATTCAGGAAGTCATGGTATCCCTTGAACCACCTCGCTATTGCGCTGGGAGTACACGCTTTGGCTCGTGATATTTGTAAGGGCTCGGGAGTTTTTAATTTTACTTCTGGATTCCGCTTAAGAAATCCTTTCCACCATCGATCACCCGGTATTCCATTACGAAAAGGTGTTTTTCGACCCTCCTTCAAGATCATCTCTTTCACCTTCTTTCGTGATCTGCAATTTGGTTTGACCATATCCAATTTTCGACATTTTTACGGCCCATTTAGCCAAGTCAGTTTCTTCTTCAGCGGTCAATACTGTATCTCGGCCAGACGCCCGATCTAAATCGAACTTGCCACTCAGTTTTCTATGTAAAGTCCCTATGGGAATGTTGTATTCTCTGCTAGCCGCTCTAATGCCTTTGGCCTTCTTTTCCACATCCTCTATGGCTTTTTTAAGGCTTTCACTGTTCCTCCATACTTTATGGAGCCTTTTGATCTCATTAACGAAGCCGTCTAAGATAAATATTAATTATAAATAATGAGTCTACCTAGACATAAAGTTATAGGTTTTAAATAAGCAAAGGCTTAGGATGGTAGCATAATATTTTGCTGAGTTCTGTTTGGATATTGCTTCTTCCCTTCCCAGTGCCATTGCCTTATGCCAAGTAATGAAACATTCCAAGGAAAAATAGTTTACCTGAATAGTAACTATCTGTATCGGACATCTCAGCTTCGGCCATCTCTGAATTTCAAATTTACGCGGCTATTTTTTCAGGGTAGGTATGGTACTGCCATCTAGCGACCAATGTCTTTCAAAACATATATTTAAAAGGACACTGAGTGTTGTCTGCTTAAAAGTATGACATTTGGCGCGCTGTAGCACTGGCTGAGCAGTTCATACCGTTAATTATGCTCAACTTCGTGTAACCGAACTCTTATTTTGTTATTAACAAAAATTAAATAATTAGGTAAATCAAAAGTGCAACGATATGTTTTGTGGCGGAAAAGTCCATTCTTAATTTAAATCAAGTGAGATATGGTGTTTGGAACAATAGTTAAACCCAATATCACTCGGCCAAACAGGCTAAATCAGCTAAAATTGACATCACGTTTATGACTTAATCTGGAAACTGGGCTAATAATTCCGGTATCTTTTCCGCATTTTAATCTACTTGTACGGGACCAAACTCATTAAGCAGGTAATGAATCAAGGCATCTTCAAAGGTCTTTTTTGTTGTCATTTAGTGAGTAAAACATTAGTTATGGATGTAAAAAGATAGAGTAGATTTCCGCGTTTCGGGGTGTTCCATTTTAGGCAAATGATGACATATTTTCTAATCGAGCTTTCTCAATAATTTTTAGGCCTAACCTGGCGTTTAAAGTGTTTCATTTAAAGAGAAAGATCCGATGTTTTCAATGGAATCGTTTTCGTAAGCCTATGTTTTTCCCATTGGCCGTGAAAGCTTATTTCCCGAGACCCATAAGAGAACTTTCCCTTCATTTTGGAAAAATAAATTATGCAAAATATGAGGTTGTCTAATTATGCTGTAATTTATGATAGAGTCTTAAGGCCGCGTTTTATGTATAGAGGGGATTTCAATCTTCAAAATGAGCCCTTAAAATATTCATTTGAAGCTCTCAAACGTAAGTTATGACGATTTTAAGAAAAGTGTTCCAAATTAGAGCTGTTCCAAATTAGGGCAGCTGACCCTAATATTACGCCTTTTTCAAAAAATTGGTGTTTACTTTTAAAATTGGAGCTTTTTCAAATATTTTTCTATTCTGGTATGAGAATTGTAAATGTTTAAGCGGGTGTTTAAAATTTCAAAGCTATATTTCCGTCGCGAGTCCATGTTATTATGTTTACCCCATAGTAATTTTTCAAGATTGAGTGTAGAACGCGTTCATACGCGCAGTGGTCTTAATGGTGGTAAGCACATATAATTTTAAAATTTTCGAAACATTTTTTTCCCGAAAATCCCCGAGGTCTGATATATACTGTAAAATAGTTCACACTTGATACTCGGCGATTTACGTCAGTTATGGCAGATTTCCTTTCTACACAAAAAAGAGGGGTGGCAACCCTCAGTATCAGAACGTACGAGGGGTTGATCTTTCGCCTTCTCTTTTCTCTCTTATGACCTTTCCATCGAGCGAGATGAAAGGCAAAGTTTTACCCCCGTGTCTTTCCCTCTTAATTATATCGAAGTGCTCTATTACATAACTCAGTTTAACCTAGAGTAAAGATCATATCGCCATTATTAAGTTTGCTAACATTTCTGAAATTTGCACAAAAACGTTTTCACTATGGAGCGTAGAGGGTATGAACGGGGACATGTTGGTTACCTTTAAACGACGCAACGTCATACGCGTATTCTCTTAAAACTAATTAATGTAACTATAAAAGGTTTTGGGGGAGTAGGATTTTGGATGAAAAGCCTGGATAAGTAAATTTTCAAAATTATTGAGAGGGAATAAATTGAGTACCAGCAAAATAAGTTTGTCAATGGAATAGTGTGATGGAACATTGATTTCTTAAGCATGTAGGATTTAATTTAAAAAAATTCAATATCTGTGCCTTCAGACACGTGATTAACCTTATTTTTATCGATACTTTTTATCTTGACTAAATCCAAGACATTTTGATTAATTAGTTTCAGAGACATGTGCTTCCAAACATTGACACCGAAAACAAAGAAATAAACACGTATAAACATACGTGACTAAAATTTCAGTGGTCTTCAATCTAAGATCGTTGGTTAACCTTCATTTAGCAAACTTTTAGTTTTAAAAGGATAGAAATGACATTTTGAATTAACTATACCATCGTACGCATACTTGTGATCATTTAATAGAACATTTCTTTTTGATAAAGGTTCAATAACGTTCTTGGATTGAAGGCTTAGTTGAAATTTTGTAATTTTTCTGAACAAGATGGGCATATGTCTTACTCCGTAAATCTGACAGTTTCTTCTTTTGTTTCGGAAGCATTATCTCTCTAACTAAATATTTCAGCCCCAATTTTCTTGAAATTTTTCCACTCTGATTCACCCTAAGAACAAAATCTTTAATTTATGGCTTACACGATATATATATATATATTTTTGCAATTTTCGCCAGAAATTATGAAAGCCCATTATTCTTCATCATTAGGGTAAATTCAAGGCTTCCAACAAACTCGGCTCCACTCTCCTGGAAAATTAACTAACCTTATTACGTTCTATCATAAAGAAAATGACATAATGGTACCTACATATAATTAAATTCATTCTTGGAAGGGGACATTTTCCAATTTCGGAAACTTGTTTTTCTATAATAAAGACTTTCTTTCTAAAGATGAATTCCACAACTATTAGCCTAAACATTAAAACCCTAATGGGAAAATGTTTCGCACACTTGGCAAAATTGATCAAGTTTAAGGTGTTACCGTCGAAAAGAAACGTTTTCAGAACTACAATTGAGTAACTATTTCTATAACTTGCCAAGCTTGAAGAGTCAGGTCTGAAATTATATACGGTTTCAGTACAATTTTATAACCGAGTTTGGTTTAGAAAATGGGCAGATGACATAGTGTCGCGTAAACTTGTGCAGATAACTGCCTTTCATAATAAAATACTGTTCATTCTATATTTAGCAGGGTTGGACAAATTACTAATTGACAATTACAAATTACCAATTACAATTACAAATTACAATTGTAATTTGTAATTCAATTACATTTTTTCTGAACTTAATTGTAATTGGTAATTGTAATTTAACAAATATTGTAACTTTTAATTGGTAATTTGTAATTGTCGTTTTTAAAACATTGTAAAAGTAATTCAATTACATTTGTCAAATACAATTACAAATTATGGAAGCAAATGCGGCAATAGTATGAATCAGATTCTCTGACTGAAATGCACCATCTTAAGTGGGTATCAATTTTGTACAGCATAACGCTACGTTGAATACCTTCTTTGCAGTGTAAGCTACATTTGAACAAAATGGACAGTAAAATATTTTCTCACGGTAGCTCTTGGCGTTGGAGGATAGGGTAAGTTACCCTATAAAAAAACCTTGGTTTTTTAATTTCCTTCGTGAGTTTCATTTCTGTGATATGACTGATTTCGTAATTTAATTACGGATCTCTTGTTTATGGTACGGATTACGTGATTTTTCATTTTATCAATGATTTCGTATGAGTTTGTAGTTGACTAGTTTCTAGTGGTAGTTGTCAAAAATGTGCTTTGGGACCGTCCATAAACTACGTCACACTCTTATGGGGCGGAGGGGTTTGTAAATTTGTGACGGTCCGTGACGAGGGAAGAGGGAGGGGTCCTTCGATGCGTGACGTCACATTTAAAATTTATTTTATTACGAAGTCATTAAGAAGAAACACGTTTCAAAGTCCACCGTGAGAACGACCTCTACAATAATATAACAAATGTTTTATTCCATCATCGCTTAAATAGCAGAAACTGAAAGCAATGATCACATACTTACTCGTTACGTGTAGCCAATTAAAATAAAGAGACCGATTCACTGCAGAACTAGCTACACGAACGCATTTGGACTGCTAAATGTAGTGTCAGCTTAAACTCTCAAGTGTCACTGTTTATTCGCCACTAGCATTAGCAAGGATGAATCGGATCCGCTATCCGATTTAAACGGTTTCGTTTCTTTCGCAAATTTTTAAAATCTGAATCCCAAGCTCGATTAGCCTAAGTTTTCAAGTGACAATGTCGAAAACTATTAAGTGTGCCCTTTTAACTAAGCTTTATGGAAATATTTTGGAAGGTTATGAAAAAGCACATCCAGACAATAAAGTTCTAAAACTCAGAGGCAAACGATATTTGTGAAAGCTTAAAACGGAAATGAACTTTGACTTTCAAGTCGAGCAAAAAAATTTCTGACTGGAAAAGAAGATAGAATCTTTTTTAAAATTAATCAAAGTAAATTGCTAAATTAAGACAAATCGTAGTCCGTTGGGGGGGTAAGTGTGACGTTTTTTCAGGGGAGGGGTCTTAGAAAACGTGAAAAAGCGTGATCTGGGGGGACGGGGGGGTCAGAAAATGCCATTTTTTGCGTGACGTAGTTTATGGACGGTCCCAATTCGCTAGAAGCGTACGGCATATGCATATCGTTGAAATTGATAAAGGATGAAATTAATGCATTCCTTCGATCTAAAATCACTACGCTACATAATTTCCCCCATGTCAAGCAATCATTTCTAAAGTATAACACTTTGTAATTGTAATTTATAATTTGTAATTGAATGATTCGAAATCTGTAATTGTAATTTATAATTGAATGATTCCGAAATTGTAATTGTAATTTACAATTTGTAATTGAATGATTCCGAATTTGTAATTGTAATTTATAATTTATAATTGAATAATTTCGAATTTGTAATTGTAATTTGTAATTTGTAATTGAAGGTTCATGTAATTTGGCCAAACCTGATATTTAGTAATTATAATCTCCATCTTTGAATAACGAGGTTTGTTTTTAGAGAATTTTTTACCTCTCCGAGTGAAGATGACGATTTTAAATATAATATAAAACATCCACCAAATACAACACGATTAACAAATTACATTATTTATGCACTCAATTTCAAAAGTTCTCCTTACCATCAAAACTTCCTGAATTTAGTGATAATGCCCGTTTTTTGTGGTATAGGGGTAACCTTCTATGCATTGTAAATTAGTCACAGGCCTAGTGTAGATATTCCTTCATAGCGGAAGCTTAGAATATTAATAATGTAGTGTTTTAAAAAATATTGGACGTTGATAAGAGTTATACCCGGAAGTCATAACCCTCATTGAAAGGCATTATTCGGCTTGTTTCTCAAGTGATGTCTGGGATAAAATTGACATTGTCCAAGAAAGGTATTAAAACGTCAGTTATCGTGTCACGTGTAGTGTATATGCTGCGTAAATTATTTTCCCTCCTACAGTATGAACTGTACTAGTGCAGCCAATGTTTTCGGTTGGAAGTGTTCTGATTATATTTTTTTGATGGATGTGACAACTCTATGATTTGGAAATTAAAATAATCTCGCTTAAATAATATGAATAAAATTATGCTAACTACAGTAAAACTTAGTGATTAGCACTACCAATTTTAAGGCCAGTAACAAAAGGTAGCGTTGAAGACAAGGCTTAGCAACTGTGAATATTCGGTATGCAATTATTCGAAATTACTTGGCATATATAAACTTTATAAATATCATTCAACGACACGTTGGGGCAACAATTTTTCGCGGAGCCGGTTGTTTTCATATGGAAATCTCTCTTTCCGTGGTAACAACAAGAGGCTCAGTATGTTTGGAAGTAACTGTAGCAGTTCCAGATGACTGGGACATAAGTAACGTCCTCACGGCTATGGATCCACGATTACAGCGAGATTAGTCCAAGGTCCGTAAAATCGCAAAAGCTCTATTTAGGTTAGCTTATAAAGCCTTATTGTACAGAGGAAAATTCTCAAAATCACCGGGGGGCAAGAAAACGATGTATTCCCTGCCGCGTGACGTAGTTGGCTACGGAATTTTTAGGAATAAGTAGTCGTTTTTTGTGGAGAGCCGCGTCGAGCCGGCGACGGCAATCACGAGGCGAGAGGGACAGGGATTACGACGAGATTCACGGGCCGGCACGCCGCCCGGTGGCCTAGGTACCGGGCTACCGGCAGCTTGACGACTTGTATCCGAAATGGTTATTTATTATAAGTTAAATTTCAAGATGGGATCTGCTCAGATCATATAGCTTTTGCGATTTTACGGACCTTGAGCTCAGATGCTGATGTGTTATTCAAATATCAGGTTCAACTTCAACACTCGGGCAAAGCAAAGGCTTAAACTTATCGCTAATTCGGTATTGGATTTGTATAAGGCAAACAACTTTCTTGTCAATCAGAATTCAAGATGTGTCTTATCATAGATTCCCTTCTGATAACATTATCAGACATTCTTGCTTAAGTAAATGCAACTTGCTATATGAAACAATCAATTTCAAGTAAAAATGCTAGAATATTTTCCCATCATTTTACTCCTGTTGATTATGAAACAGACCTGAAAGCCGACTTTATGTATATTAAACAAGAGAAAAACACTGTTAAATTTGTGATTATAATGTTCCTAATTTCAACTCGAGAAAAAAGCATGTTCTATTCTTTCTCCCTATAATAGATACTTAAAAATTAGCATTTGAAATTAAAATATTTCTAAATTTGTCAAGTTTGAATTATTTTAATTTTATACTATTTATATACTACCAAAATCACAATCCTCTTAGCCTTATCACTGCTAACGGAGTTTAGAGACAGACAAAATTGCCAACATAATAATACCACCAAAAAATATACAGTACGTCACTGGTTACTAGCAGCGCACGTCATTGGTTTCTAGCTGTATGATTTCGGAAGTTTCTCTCTTTCATTCGGCGAATGCGCCCCCGTTGAGATTAGTCCCCCACTCTCATTTACCCGACACATTGTAGCAGAGGTTATATGGCTATAACTTCAAATTTACACGCATAGCAAAATATTCAGTTTGTTTCATTAAAATTTACTATATAGAATATATTATCTTGGACGGTTTTATATATTCTACTATAGATTTTGCGGACATACAAAATGGGAGCAAATGAAATGGAATTTCTTGGAAAATATCGCTTTTTTAAATACAGGTATGCAATTGATAATAAGACGCATCAGTATTAAACTTTAATTGAATTTCAATTAAATAGATACGCGCAAGAGTTCCCAGCAAATTATGGCACAATCGCGGTACTTAAGTGCAAGTTTAAACATAATTTTGAAACGAAGTTTTTATTTTAAAATATGTTCCGAAGGAAACATGGACAATGTCTAATCAAGTGTCGAGATACGAAAACACAGCGGATTACTTACGAAGAACCTTCAACATAAGGTAAATTCCGAAAAATATGTTATCGAATTATAAAGTATTCGCCATTTTCAGGACGCTTTTCAACGAACACAAAATTGGCTATTTTGATTTGTTGCAAGGTTTGGAGAATCCAGAAAATTTCTATGTAAATGAAATAAATTTTCGGTTACAAGGGCTCTACGATAATCATAAATTGAACTACCACTTTTGTGTTTTTTTAGGATAAACATTGCGTTTTGTTTCCGGTACCCCTTTCGTACTTCGCCGACCTGGTGCCTAATTACAGCCCATCTTCGCCTTTCGAAACCGCGAAGACGATCATCGTGACGACTGGTCCCAAAAAAGTCGTTTCTACTTCCCTATCCTTGCTAGCTTTGGATAATATAGTAAATTGTACTTTCCTTACGTGAGCTAAAATGCGTAACAGTCTCATCAGAGTTTTTCTAGGTGGTGGCATTAACCGGGTTGAGCATTCTTATGGTGTCAGTTTTGCTTGTATTTTATTTCTTCGCGATGAACCGATACAAATTCTTGCCTCTCAAAAGTATGGCACACGATACAGTGGAAAATATCTGGCATTACTCGGCCTTAATGTGCAATGAAGGTAATTGTCACTTTCCTACAAATCAACGTAACTAAACGAGTATTAAATTTTCGGCTCTTTGTCTAGCACTTCCTGTCGTTTTGCCCCAAATGACACCTCGTTTGCTTGCTTCGTCTTGGATTATCGGACTGACTTTCATTCTGTTTTTCTTCGGTTGCTACTTGTGTACGGAATTCACGATCGAGAGTTACAATTACATCGATACCCTCTCGGACCTAATTGAATCGGGAGTGCCTCCTTTAATTATTGAAGGAGGCGGGGCTTTCGCTGCTCTTAGAGTTTTGGTAAACACTTCTCTCTCTCTAATGAACCACTTTGACATTATAGCACAAGTGCAGGTTTTTCTTATATTTTCATTACATTTGTCTATTCTCATATCGAGTAATGCAGCGTTTTTTTTAAATTTTCATTGTTTCTCGTTTCTAGGCTAACGAAGACCAGGTTGTAAAGAAATGGTTTGAAGGGTTGACTGGAGAAAATTTCATTACTCTGATGGACCTTCTGGATTTCGAAGGCTACATTCCAGTTATTTCAGGGGAGAAAGCCTTGATTATAAGCGAAACCTATCTAATGTGGCTATTCGGAGAAGTTCTGAACTCTGATCCCACTAACAAAGCGTTTTTTGCTGAACAAGGGGGCTTTTACTTTTCTAAAGAACAAGTCCGGTTTGATTACTTGAGTACAATTTACAACACCTCTTGGATCAATAGCGTTCCTCAACTCAAGGAATTTGGACAAACCAGGTCAGCATTATTTTCACTTTGATTCCTAGTAAAAACCAATTTTAAGACTAATCGCAGGGAAAACCGTTAAGCGAAAAACCAGTTCGTGATAATCCGGTTAAGTTTAAAGCGCAATACCTTATTTTACCAAATATTATATAATTAAATTGACGTTAGATTAGTTGTTTATCGCGTATCATTTCCACGAAACACGAATAAAAATACTAATGATTAAATAGCCTGATCTCGCTCTCATTTAATTTGACTCTTTATCAAAATGAAATGAGAAATGGTTAGATTTTACTGATGATTAATATTATTGTAGTAGTTTATTTTAAAGTATATGATACCAAAAATGAGAGAATGCCAATAGAGCAAGTTTATGACCGCTGAGGAAATTCTATGTCGAACTTACGTGATTTGGTTGAAAGGTGATTATAGAGCATGCAGGTGGCCATTGTGTCTAATGGTCTTTCGTCCAACATGATTTACAATTACCGACATTGTAACAAAATTCTACAGGGCCGGTAGGCCCTTGTAGATATGACTTGATACTCTTTTGTAACGTTAAAGCAAAATTCACATGCTTTTGCCAATTTTCCTATGGAGATTAACATGGGGTTTTTCGTGATATTTAGCCACCACTAACCGAAAAACTAGAGCGAAGTTACTTTTCGGAATACTCTTAATTTAACAATTAAGTATTCAGGGTGTGCGATCCGCTAGTATTATCAGAAACAATTAAGTCTAAGTATGTTAATTTTAGTTAATTACGGAAATACAGCTCTTGAGTTAAACGTCAGGTTAACCTGTTAGCGCGCTGATACCCATTTCTTCAATTATCAAGCATATTGAGAACAAGGGAGGGCCTAGCTTTGTGCCTAATAACAAGTTAAGTTGACATTTTCAGTTTGATTCATTCTGTGGAAGTTGAACCATGGAGCCTGAATCTTAAAGAGATACAGGCTCCATGGTTTAACTTGTTTTTGAGCAGTCGACGCTTGTTTAGTATTTTACCGGCTTAAAATATTTATTTCATTTTATAAATTTTCTGTAACACTCTTGCTAAGAAACACTTTGCTATCAGGTCGAAATTTTGTTTAATAAAGCAATCCAGGTATAAAACTAAAGGTAATTGATTTCATTATATTATAAGATATTGGTTTTTGGATGTTATTTAAGACCAAGGCTTAGGTTGCTTATGTATTGTATTTGTATATATTCTGGATTCTCGGAGTCGGGACTCGGGAGAACCCAGTTACACTTAGCCAGCTTCCGAGCCTCCAGTGTCGTCTAGTTTGGCTTACGCTCTCGTCACGTTTTTAAGCTGAAGGTTATGTTGCAACGTTTTTGGTTTACAGACTTGGATAATTTTAATAATAGTGATGCTTCTTGATCTTTACTCTTTAGGATAGTAACAGTATGTTGTAGAAAAAGAGCTGCTACTTGAAGGACTTATCTTTATTTTATTTTAGAAGTATTATTAAAATTTCAGAAGCTCCGCAACCGTTACAATAACTGTTTCTATAGCAGTTAATTCAACATTCCTTTGAGGTATACAGGGTTTTAGTATTTGTTAATCTCACTAAAATGCTACTAATTCAGAAGGTGTGTGGTATAATTCCTGAAACTCAACCAATGTAGAGGACGACATGATTCGTTAAAACAATTTTTTCCTGTTGCAACAGTCCGTATATGATATTTCGTTTTATAAATTGTTTGTTACCAAGAGAGGATTGTTTAATTCAGAAATATAAGTAACAGTGGTGCTGGTTAATCCAGGAGAACATTGTCTTTACGTAATTTAATTAGTCAACGTAACCATGTGGGAAACAGAGGGTTACGTTCGCTATTTCCACAGTCCTCATTGCTGTTTGTTTATATGTCAGAATTGCTATGAATTGTTTAGGTATTTGATTTAATTACTGGTATTTAAGCGAAACTATGGAATCACATCATTCATTAACATTGTAACCTTTGTAGTGATCCGTTGTAACGGGCTCCCCAGTACAACATATTTTATTGTTAATCTTCACGTTACCGCAAATTTATCACGGGGCTATGTGTTGGAACTAATTAAAAACTCATCTAAACAAGCTCAATTTATAAGCTAAATCAATATTGCCAAACCATAATCCATCATTAATTTCAACTCAATTAAGCCTAAAACCTTTAAATTAAACTTAATCAAGATTAAACCTTTAAATTGAACTTAATTGAGATATACCTTCAAATTAAACTTAATCAAGATTAAACCTTTAAATTGAACTTAATCGAGATATACCTTCAAATCAAACTTAATCGAGATATACCTTCAAATCAAACTTAATCGAGATATACCTTCAAATCAAACTTAATCGAGATATACCTTTAAATTAAATTGAACTTAATCGAGATATACCTTTAAATTAAATTGAACTTAATCGAGATATACCTTTAAATTAAATTGAACTTAATCGAGATATACCTTTAAATTAAATTGAACTTAATCGAGATATACCTTTAAATTAAATTGAACTTAATCGAGATATACCTTTAAATTAAATTGAACTTAATCGAGATATACCTTTAAATTAAATTGAACTTAATCGAGATATACCTTTAAATTAAATTGAACTTAATCGAGATAAACCTTTAAACTAAACTTAATCGAGATAAACCTTTAAACTTAAATAAAATTAAGGTGAAACTAACCCAAAACACGATTTTTTTGGTTCAATTCATGGATACCTTATTTAATTAAAATTAAAACTAAATTTATCTTTCACCCAGTCTCAATTTTCCATTTTAATCTTTACAATTAAATGAGGATTATTATTATATTATTAATTAAAGTTGATATTTACACCCATTTCAAGTCGATATTTACACCCATTTCAAGTCGATATTTACACCCATTTCAAGTCGA
Organism: Phalangium opilio; assembly: GCF_054372755.1. Lineage (NCBI taxonomy): Eukaryota > Metazoa > Arthropoda > Arachnida > Opiliones > Phalangiidae > Phalangium > Phalangium opilio. Next base: position 1,953,825 of record NW_028324206.1, read on the forward strand.
TATTTACACCCATTTCAAGTTGATATTTACACCCATTTCAAGTCGATATTTACACCCATTTCAAGTTGATATTTACACCCATTTCAAGTCGATATTTACACCCATTTCAAGTCGATATTTACACCCATTTCAAGTTGATATTTACACCCATTTCAAGTCGATATTTACACCCATTTCAAGTCGATATTTACACCCATTTCAAGTCGATATTTACACCCATATCAAGTTGATATTTACACCCATTTCAAGTCGATATTTACACCCATTTCAAGTCCATATTTACCACCCATTTCAAGTCCATATTTACCCCCCATTTCAAGTCCATATTTACCCCCCATTTCAAGTCCATATTTACCCCCCATTTCAAGTCCATATTTACCCCCATTTCAAGTCCATATTTACCCCCATTTCAAGTCCATATTTACCCCCATTTCAAGTCCATATTTACCCCCATTTCAAGTCCATATTCACCCCCATTTCAAGTCCATATTTACCCCCATTTCAAGTCCATATTTACCCCCATTTCAAGTCCATATTTACCCCAATTTCAATTCCATATTTACCCCCATTTCAAGTCCATATTTACACCCATTTCAAGTCGATATTTACACCCATTTCAAGTCGATATTTACACCCATTTCAAATCGATATTTACACCCATTTCAAGTCGATATTTACACCCATGTCAAGTCGATATTTACACCCATTTCAAGTCGATATTTACACCCATTACAAGTCGATATTTACACCCATTTCAAGTCGATATTTACACCCATTTCAAGTCGATATTTACACCCATTTCAAGTCGATATTGACACCCATTTCAAGTCGATATTGACACCCATTTCAAGTCGATATTGACACCCATTTCTAGTCGATATTGACACCCATTTCTAGTCGATATTGACACCCATTTCAAGTCCATATTTACCCCCATTTCAAGTCCATATTTACCCCCATTTCAAGTCCATATTTACCCCCAATTCAAGTCCATATTTACCCCCATTTCAAGTCCATATTTACCCCCATTTCAAGTCCATATTTACCCCCATTTCAAGTCCATATTTACCCCCATTTCAAGTCCATATTTACCCCCATTTCAAGTCCATAATTACCCCCCATTTCAAGTCCATAATTACCCCCCATTTCAAGTCCATAATTGCCCCCCATTTCAAGTCCATAATTGCCCCCCATTTCAAGTCCATAATTGCCCCCCATTTCAAGTCCATATTTACCCCCCATTTCAAGTCCATATTTACCCCCCATTTCAAGTCCATATTTACCCCCCATTTCAAGTCCATATTTACCCCCCATTTCAAGTCCATATTTACCCCCCATTTCAAGTCCATATTTACCCCCCATTTCAAGTCCATATTTACCCCCCATTTCAAGTCCATATTTACCCCCATTTCAAGTCCATATTTACCCCCATTTCAAGTCCGTATTTACCCCCATTTCAAGTCCGTATTTACCCCCATTTCAAGTCCGTATTTACCCCCATTTCAAGTCCATATTTACCCCCATTTCAAGTCCATATTTACCCCCATTTCAAGTCCATATTTACCCCCATTTCAAGTCCATATTTACCCCCATTTCAAGTCCATATTTACCCCCATTTCAAGTCCATATTTACCCCCATTTCAAGTCCATATTTACCCCCATTTCAAGTCCATATTTACCCCCATTTCAAGTCCATATTTACCCCCATTTCAAGTCCATATTTACCCCCATTTCAAGTCCATATTTACCCCCATTTCAAGTCCATATTTACCCCCATTTCAAGTCCATATTTACCCCCATTTCAAGTCCATATTTACCCCCATTTCAAGTCCATATTTACCCCCATTTCAAGTCCATATTTACCCCCATTTCAAGTCCATATTTACCCCCATTTCAAGTCCGTATTTACCCCCATTTCAAGTCCGTATTTACCCCCATTTCAAGTCCATATTTACCCCCAATTCAAGTCCATATTTACCCCCATTTCAAGTCCATATTTACCCCCAATTCAAGTCCATATTTACCCCATTTCAAGTCCATATTTACCCCCATTTCAAGTCCATATTTACCCCCATTTCAAGTCCATATTTACCCCCATTTCAAGTCCACATTTACCCCCATTTCAAGTCCACATTTACCCCCATTTCAAGTCCATATTTACCCCCATTTCAAGTCCATATTTACCCCCATTTCAAGTCCATATTTACCCCCATTTCAAGTCCATATTTACCCCCATTTCAAGTCCATATTTACCCCCATTTCAAGTCCATATTTACCCCCATTTCAAGTCCATATTTACCCCCATTTCAAGTCCATATTTACCCCCATTTCAAGTCCATATTTACCCCCATTTCAAGTCCATATTTACCCCCAATTCAAGTCCATATTTACCCCCAATTCAAGTCCATATTTACCCCCATTTCAAGTCCATATTTACCCCCATTTCAAGTCCATATTTACCCCCATTTCAAGTCCATATTTACCCCCATTTCAAGTCCATATTTACCCCCAATTCAAGTCCATATTTACCCCCATTTCAAGTCCATATTTATCCCCAATTCAAGTCCATATTTACCCCCAATTCAAGTCCATATTTACCCCCAATTCAAGTCCATATTTACCCCCAATTCAAGTCCATATTTACCCCCAATTCAAGTCCATATTTACCCCCATTTCAAGTCCATATTTACCCCCATTTCAAGTCCATATTTACCCCCAATTCAAGTCCATATTTACCCCTATTTCAAGTCCATATTTACCCCCATTTCAAGTCCATATTTACCCCCATTTCAAGTCCATATTTACCCCCATTTCAAGTCCATATTTACCCCCATTTCAAGTCCATATTTACCCCCATTTCAAGTCCATATTTACCCCCATTTCAAGTCCATATTTACCCCCATTTCAAGTCCATATTTACCCCCAATTCAAGTCCATATTTACCCCCAATTCAAGTCCATATTTACCCCCATTTCAAGTCCATATTTACCCCCATTTCAAGTCCATATTTACCCCCAATTCAAGTCCATATTTACCCCCAATTCAAGTCCATATTTACCCCCATTTCAAGTCCATATTTACCCCCATTTCAAGTCCATATTTACCCCCATTTCAAGTCCATATTTACCCCCATTTCAAGTCCATATTTACCCCCATTTCAAGTCCATTTTTACCCCCATTTCAAGTCCATTTTTACCCCCATTTCAAGTCCATATTTACCCCCATTTCAAGTCCATATTTGCCCCCATTTCAAGTCCATATTTACCCCCATTTCAAGTCGATATTTACCCCCATTTCAAGTCCATATTTACCCCCATTTCAAGTCCATATTCACCCCCATTTCAAGTCCATATTTACCCCCATTTCAAGTCCATATTTACCCCCATTTCAAGTCCATATTTACCCCAATTTCAATTCCATATTTACCCCCATTTCAAGTCCATATTTACACCCATTTCAAGTCGATATTTACACCCATTTCAAGTCGATATTTACACCCATTTCAAATCGATATTTACACCCATTTCAAGTCGATATTTACACCCATGTCAAGTCGATATTTACACCCATTTCAAGTCGATATTTACCCCCATTACAAGTCGATATTTACACCCATTTCAAGTCGATATTTACACCCATTTCAAGTCGATATTTACACCCATTTCAAGTCGATATTGACACCCATTTCAAGTCGATATTGACACCCATTTCAAGTCGATATTGACACCCATTTCTAGTCGATATTGACACCCATTTCTAGTCGATATTGACACCCATTTCAAGTCCATATTTACCCCCATTTCAAGTCCATATTTACCCCCATTTCAAGTCCATATTTACCCCCAATTCAAGTCCATATTTACCCCCATTTCAAGTCCATATTTACCCCCATTTCAAGTCCATATTTACCCCCATTTCAAGTCCATATTTACCCCCATTTCAAGTCCATATTTACCCCCATTTCAAGTCCATAATTACCCCCCATTTCAAGTCCATAATTACCCCCCATTTCAAGTCCATAATTGCCCCCCATTTCAAGTCCATATTTACCCCCATTTCAAGTCCATAATTGCCCCCCATTTCAAGTCCATATTTACCCCCCATTTCAAGTCCATATTTACCCCCCATTTCAAGTCCATATTTACCCCCCATTTCAAGTCCATATTTACCCCCCATTTCAAGTCCATATTTACCCCCCATTTCAAGTCCATATTTACCCCCCATTTCAAGTCCATATTTACCCCCCATTTCAAGTCCATATTTACCCCCCATTTCAAGTCCATATTTACCCCCCATTTCAAGTCCATATTTACCCCCATTTCAAGTCCATATTTACCCCCATTTCAAGTCCGTATTTACCCCCATTTCAAGTCCGTATTTACCCCCATTTCAAGTCCGTATTTACCCCCATTTCAAGTCCATATTTACCCCCATTTCAAGTCCATATTTACCCCCATTTCAAGTCCATATTTACCCCCATTTCAAGTCCATATTTACCCCCATTTCAAGTCCATATTTACCCCCATTTCAAGTCCATATTTACCCCCATTTCAAGTCCATATTTACCCCCATTTCAAGTCCATATTTACCCCCATTTCAAGTCCATATTTACCCCCATTTCAAGTCCATATTTACCCCCATTTCAAGTCCATATTTACCCCCATTTCAAGTCCATATTTACCCCCAATTCAAGTCCATATTTACCCCCATTTCAAGTCCATATTTACCCCCATTTCAAGTCCGTATTTACCCCCATTTCAAGTCCATATTTACCCCCATTTCAAGTCCATATTTACCCCCATTTCAAGTCCATATTTACCCCCATTTCAAGTCCATATTTACCCCCATTTCAAGTCCATATTTACCCCCAATTCAAGTCCATATTTACCCCCATTTCAAGTCCATATTTACCCCCATTTCAAGTCCATATTTACCCCCATTTCAAGTCCATATTTACCCCCATTTCAAGTCCATATTTACCCCCATTTCAAGTCCATAATTACCCCCCATTTCAAGTCCATAATTACCCCCCATTTCAAGTCCATAATTGCCCCCCATTTCAAGTCCATAATTGCCCCCCATTTCAAGTCCATAATTGCCCCCCATTTCAAGTCCATAATTGCCCCCCATTTCAAGTCCATATTTACCCCCCATTTCAAGTCCATATTTACCCCCCATTTCAAGTCCATATTTACCCCCCATTTCAAGTCCATATTTACCCCCCATTTCAAGTCCATATTTACCCCCCATTTCAAGTCCATATTTACCCCCCATTTCAAGTCCATATTTACCCCCATTTCAAGTCCATATTTACCCCCATTTCAAGTCCGTATTTACCCCCATTTCAAGTCCGTATTTACCCCCATTTCAAGTCCGTATTTACCCCCATTTCAAGTCCGTATTTACCCCCATTTCAAGTCCATATTTACCCCCATTTCAAGTCCATATTTACCCCCATTTCAAGTCCATATTTACCCCCATTTCAAGTCCATATTTACCCCCATTTCAAGTCCATATTTACCCCCATTTCAAGTCCATATTTACCCCCATTTCAAGTCCATATTTACCCCCATTTCAAGTCCATATTTACCCCCATTTCAAGTCCATATTTACCCCCATTTCAAGTCCATATTTACCCCCAATTCAAGTCCATATTTACCCCCATTTCAAGTCCATATTTACCCCCATTTCAAGTCCATATTTACCCCCATTTCAAGTCCGTATTTACCCCCATTTCAAGTCCGTATTTACCCCCATTTCAAGTCCGTATTTACCCCCAATTCAAGTCCATATTTACCCCCATTTCAAGTCCATATTTACCCCCAATTCAAGTCCATATTTACCCCATTTCAAGTCCATATTTACCCCCATTTCAAGTCCATATTTACCCCCATTTCAAGTCCATATTTACCCCCATTTCAAGTCCATATTTACCCCCATTTCAAGTCCATATTTACCCCCATTTCAAGTCCACATTTACCCCCATTTCAAGTCCACATTTACCCCCATTTCAAGTCCATATTTACCCCCATTTCAAGTCCATATTTACCCCCATTTCAAGTCCATATTTACCCCCATTTCAAGTCCATATTTACCCCCATTTCAAGTCCATATTTACCCCCATTTCAAGTCCATATTTACCCCCATTTCAAGTCCATATTTACCCCCAATTCAAGTCCATATTTACCCCCAATTCAAGTCCATATTTACCCCCATTTCAAGTCCATATTTACCCCCATTTCAAGTCCATATTTACCCCCATTTCAAGTCCATATTTACCCCCATTTCAAGTCCATATTTACCCCCATTTCAAGTCCATATTTACCCCCATTTCAAGTCCATATTTACCCCCAATTCAAGTCCATATTTACCCCCATTTCAAGTCCATATTTATCCCCAATTCAAGTCCATATTTACCCCCAATTCAAGTCCATATTTACCCCCAATTCAAGTCCATATTTACCCCCAATTCAAGTCCATATTTACCCCCAATTCAAGTCCATATTTACCCCCATTTCAAGTCCATATTTACCCCCATTTCAAGTCCATATTTACCCCCATTTCAAGTCCATATTTACCCCCATTTCAAGTCCATATTTACCCCCATTTCAAGTCCATATTTACCCCCAATTCAAGTCCATATTTACCCCCATTTCAAGTCCATATTTACCCCCATTTCAAGTCCATATTTACCCCCATTTCAAGTCCATATTTACCCCCATTTCAAGTCCATATTTACCCCCATTTCAAGTCCATTTTTACCCCCATTTCAAGTCCATTTTTACCCCCATTTCAAGTCCATATTTACCCCCATTTCAAGTCCATATTTGCCCCCATTTCAAGTCCATATTTACCCCCATTTCAAGTCGATATTTACCCCCATTTCAAGTCGATATTTACACCCATTTCAAGTCGATATTTACACCCATTTCAAATCGATATTTACACCCATTTCAAATCGATATTTACACCCATTTCAAATCGATATTTACACCCATTACAAGTCGATATTTACACCCATTACAAGTCGATATTTACACCCATTACAAGTCGATATTTACACCTATTACAAGTCGATATTTACACCCATTTCAAGTCGATATTTACACCCATTTCAAGTCGATATTTACACCCATTTCAAGTCGATGTTTACACCCATTTCAAGTCGATGTTTACACCCATTTCAAGTCGATGTTTACACCCATTTCAAGTCGATATTTACACCCATTTCAAGTCGATATTTACACCCATTTCAAGTCCATATTGACACCCATTTCAAGTCGATATTGACACCCATTTCTAGTCGATATTGACCCCCATTTCAAGTCCATATTGACCCCCATTTCAAGTCCATATTTACCCCCATTTCAAGTCCATATTTACCCCCATTTCAAGTCCATATTTACCCCCATTTCAAGTCCATATTTACCCCCATTTCAAGTCCATATTTACCCCCATTTCAAGTCCATATTTACCCCCATTTCAAGTCCATATTTACCCCCATTTCAAGTCCATAATTACCCCCATTTCAATTATTGCTTATTGGAAAATATTTCATGGCATAAAAATTTTATTTTTATTTTACAAATCGATATTTAATATTAGGTCATTACTAAACAACGCGTGAACGCGGGCCTTTTCCAAAAAAAATCGTTTATTTTTCAAGGTCCTTCAACTAAAAACGTTGAATATATTGCTTGTTTTATAGGTCGGGTTAGGTAAGGCATATGTTAGTTAGGTTACGTTTCATTGAGACACAAATTTAAAGCATTGTGCCTCTTAATAGTAGAAGTATTTATCCTATAAATGCTATAAATTTAATAAAAAAATAGTTCAATAATAACAAACGTTTTATCGTTGACAGCGTTTAAAAATAAAAATATTTGCTTTTAATAATATGTAATAATATAGGCACTATATTACGTTAGAAAATTGTTTTTGGGAACTCATTCTATGTTCAAACTTCGTTTAAGTTCGTTACAGTGTTACGTAATTTGACTTAAAAATTAAAATAAGCGAATCGCTTTATAACGGTCCATTTCTGCGACTTAAAAATTTTTCATTCTTCTAAACTATAAATTTTGCTTAATGTTTTACAAAATAGATGGGATTTTTGCTCATTTTACGTAACCACTCAATCTTTATAAATTAATCAAACCTAAATGGGTCAATAGGGCCTTAAAACGGGGGAAATAGGGTCTTTAAATGGGTAAACAGGGACTTGAAATGTTGTATTAACGGGTTTGTTTTACACCATAAACGTGGTGCTAAATATGGAAAAAAAAATATTTAACAACTATTTCACAGTTTTTCACTTGACTTGGTTTAATAATGTGTTATAGGTAGCGTACTTTTTCCCTACTTTTAACACCATTAAACTAAGTAATATTAGAAGTTCAACAGATTGCCTAAAAAAGATGTTAAAAACCACTGTAAATGGTGCATAAATGCCTAATATTTCCTTAATACTTGCAAATAATATTAGAAAATGGCGTCAATTGATCATAAAAATGGGGTTAAAGTACACCATAAATGATGTCTTTTTTGGCACCGGAAAAAACAGCATAAATGGTGTTTGAATGCACCGTTATATTTTAGAGTGCAATGGTATGACGGTAAAGCAAACATAATTATTCAAAATTTAATTACATTAAGACTGAAGTGACAGATATTATAAAAAAATGTCTTGGTTTGGACCAAGGCCGAAAAAACAAACGATATGTGTGAGGTTTATCAATTGACTGAAGTTTCAGATATTGAAATATTTTTCTAGTTATTTCTATCCACTCAATCTTTAATCAATATTTAATTCAATCAACTGATTTTACTGTTAATCGATCTAGTCCCTCTAAATTAATTGAAAAAATTACATATCTACGCTTTTTCAAGAACAATTACATTTTCCGAAAACATTTTATCATGAAATTAATTATTTTGAAGGGATTTCGTGTCGATGATCACTAACTTGTAAGCACCTTGACCGACATAGTTTTAATTGTTGCTGGCTTGACAAATTTTCAAGTTTGCACCAAAAGAAGTTTAAATCTGTTTTAAATTGTTGATAACTGTCGTTTACAGTGAATGTCGTCTACTTAAGGCAAAGCAAAAGTTTATGCTGTGTGGTAAAGGGTAAAGATCACATAAACAGATATACTTCTCAGTACCAATGACTTGTTATATTCATTTCCCGCGGAAATAATATGGTTAAACACATCATTCACTACTAGTTATGCCAAGAAGGTCACATTTAACTCCGACACCCCTTCCCTTCCTCTATTTTCCCAACATATGGCGTTTTATAATAACCAGTGGTTCCAGTGTATGGGTCATCTGAGCCGTCGCAACACACTCAGCCAATAGATCGAAACCTTTTCACATTAGTAAACGGTACATGACACTCCGGACTTGCCCACCAACCTTATTAACCCAACACTATAAAACATTCGTGTACATGAATGATTATGGATATGGCTTGACACTCGCTAGCGCCCGAACGACCGATCACTCAGTGTAATCGGTGTACATTTGTAAGTGAGTAGACCATTTTGGAAATTACATACAGAGAAACTAAAACACAGGTGTGATCCCGCCATTGGGGTGTTTTCTCTCATTCTCTCGCTCGCTTAGAAACACCGCTATAGGCAGTGCTAGTTGACTAGCCTCCTGCCCGTAGTGAACTTTGGCACCGTCTGGCGATGACCCTTGGTGCGAGGGAGAATACACCTCGCCCCTGATCTTTGCGCTTGCTAAAATGATTACGCGTAATACGTAACCGGTGTAAAAGTATCGCCAACAATGTAGAAAGGGGTGGTGACGTTTCAAATGAAGACTGAGTTATGACCAAGAAATTCTAAAGTACGGAAATGGAAGTTCCAGTGCAACTTTACCTTCATAGAGGCGGCAATAGAAATGAAGAATTTCTATATACGAAATTAAATGTATAAATTCGCGCAACACCCTGCTTTGGCATCTATTAAATATTTACATTTTCCATTCGAGTTATACCAAAGTTCGCTTGCTCTTTTTAGACATCCAGTAGAACATTTCAAATATTCAATACTAATCCCTCAACACGTACTCCCTTCAAAATAATTAATTTCATGATAAAATGTTTTCGGAAAATGTAATTGTTCTTGAAAAAGCGTAGATATGTAATTTTTTCAATTAATTTAGAGGGACTAGATCGATTAACAGTAAAATCAGTTGATTGAATTAAATATTGATTAAAGATTGAGTGGATAGAAATAACTAGAAAAATATTTCAATATCTGAAACTTCAGTCAATTGATAAACCTCACACATATCGTTTGTTTTTTCGGCCTTGGTCCAAACCAAGACATTTTTTTATAATAAAATATAGACTCGGCGACAGTGTAGCTATTTATTAGTGTAACAATTTTTAGAACTTTATGAGTCAGAAGTTTATTTAATTACACCTACATACAAGCAAACAAAAACGTTTACCTCTTTATAATATTGGTATAAAGAATACGATTAATGGTTTTAGAGTAAAAGTCACTGATAACGTTTTTTTTAGGTAATGTACTGTTCTTGGAAACTTTCACCCTTATTTTTATTTGAGTAAAATTTAAATATTTTAGCGTGCAAACTCTTTTCGAAAGTAAAACTTTCAACTATCTGGACTTTGAATCCCGTTATCCCATGGACTTTGTCACCTGGAAGAAACCAATGGAGACATCGACTAACATTGACATTAGTAGCATCGCCGTTCCGTTCTACATGCTCTTTTTGTTGCTCTCAATATCTTTCGCCTTATCTTTCTTCGAGATATTTTTCCAAAATTTATTTTAATTTCAATCACTAGAACCTCATATGGAGACTGATTGATCCAATGATAGAGAATATTTCCTTATGATTATATCCCGTTCTTATTCATTTATATTTAAATATAATCTTCTTGTTAGTTGTTCATGTTTGTTACAAAAAACCTTTTATAAAAGTTCACCGTAATGCTACTACCAGAGGATTTAATATTTATTAAACTAAATTATATCCTAATTTGATATGGGAATAAATTAATTTTCTGGATTTGGCACTGAAAGAAACTCTACTCTTATTGTTAAGCATTGAGTTAAGAATCTCTTCTATGAAATGTTTCAATATGCTTTTCCCAAAAAATATGTAAAGCAAATTTTTATTATAAAACTGGAAAACTCTCGTGTTGTATTTCAAATGAGCAAAAGTTAAGAAAATTTTCTGAATATTCAAATTTAAAAATTATACACATTAAATACGCCGAATGTTTTATTAACACGATATCTTCAGATATCATCTTTATATCTTCAATATTAATATTAACATTGATGTACAAATGAAACCTTTCTTGGCGCTGCACGGTTCTTGTAAATACAAATAAACTTTTTGAAAAATAATTGCCATTTTTATTATTGAATTTTGCAACATTTTATGTATCACTGTGGATTCATCAGACTTTTTTGGCACATTATATATTTGTTTATCCGGTACATACGTGCTCTGGTTAGTTTGGCTACGATAGCTCTGACAGGGCCTACAAGAAATTAAGTGTTGAAACTCGTCGATGATCAATATAGTTCAGGAAACATCATGTGGACTTAACCTGCTTCGAACATTAATGATTCACTTTAAAAATCAATTACAAAGAGATTATTTCACTTCCGTAATGAGTTTTTAAAATTCTCCGTTTTCGAAGCAGTTGATGATGTTTTCAACTTTTTGGAATAAATAGTGACTGTGCGTAGAGGAACTACAATCCTCTGTACTTGCAGACCTTGTTAAACGCAAGTGTTTGACAACGAAAACAAAATTCCACAACTCTCGCTTTCGACGCTTTTATTCCACCTATTTGCTAGCGTTAATTTTCAGGATAAGAGAGTGAGATAATAATTCATGTTATGTATACATATAACCTTTCTCTGATAATACTCAATCGCTGAGATATTTTGAAATAAAATGTGGAATATAAAAGTTAAAGTTCGATAAAGGGAAAACCGAGAAGTTACTTATAATTGACCATGTAAAATTATTATCACCAATCCCGTCCAGAAGGCCTATTCCTCCATTCTTAAGCAAATTAAAAATTAATCAATATAAATTTTTTAGGCTTTTTAATCAATATGACTGGAAACCATGCCTAATTTGACAAACAATTTTAACTCCACTTTTTCTTCATTTCACAATTTTTAATCAAAACATGACCTTAATCAATAAATTCTGGGTTCCACATTACGTATTTGGGGAGTGCATCTAATGGCAGTCTACCCATTCAACCGAATACCATTGGAACGAATCCCATTCGTCCGAAAATTTCTAGCCAGTATTTTAAAATCTAGCCCAATGGCGGTTTTCTATTAAAAAGGAATATTTTCCCATTCAATTCCCATTGGAACGAATTCCCTTCAACCGAAAGTTTCAAACTAGTATATTAGTTTATTTGATTTCGAAGTGGTCTGCGTCCCACCGTGGTCTAGTGGTAAAGCGTCGGATCGTCCCGCAGAAAATCTTCGTTCGAATCTCCATCAGGAAAGTGAGTTTACTAAAATATAATTAGAAGTATAATTCTGAATAATCGATAATAATCGAATTTAATTTCCTTGCAGGTGCTGAATTTAGATTCGAAATTATAATTCAGCAGTATTAAGGATTTCATGTCTTTGTCACGCACTAGAAGTTTCGATACAAATTTATCCATACTGGTTGTGTATAAGAACCTTAAGATTTGAAATATTAGTATAAACATGACTTATATCCATGTCGTAAATTTATTTTATTAATGTTAATTATGAACATGGAATTGTATTATTGACGTGTCTATAATCAAAGTGAATCAAATTAAATATTATTTTTAGCAAAATTTAATTCTTCAAAGTTGGAAAAGCAACAAATCAAAATTATACCATAATAAAAACTGATCTCTGCCTAATGATGTTCGATATTCATAATAAACATGTTCATAGATAATGATACTTACTCTCAACAATTTTTTTTGGGATGGATCGAGGAGAGTGGCCATATTGTAATATGGGTCCTTCAACATTGATTAAAACCGTTTTTGGAGGTTTTCCAGTACTCCGATCGTTGAATTTTTTGTTTCCACCCTGAAAACGTCTTGGAAAACGGTCAAAAGAGCCCCTATAACACTTGAGGAGAGTGGACCACTCTTCTGAAAGAAGTCTGTTGAGACCTTTAAAGGTCTAAGAATATCGAGGAATTCTTTCGCGTCCTCGACGTCTTCTTCCGTTGGTACCGGAAAGTATATCTTTGATGGACATTTGGCGTCTATTTTAGCTTTATTCAAAGCATTGCTTTCAACATATTATCTTGGAATATATTTGTTTATTGTAGAAAATATTCCCTGCTAGAACTTGCTTGTCTAACTTTTCAAATTGAAGTTAGACAAAAAACATTCAGAGGTTCTTTCTAGAAAAGATGGACCCTTAAAATAAACTGACCTTCGCAAATCGTTCCAATCCAAGAAAAACAGCACCCCAGCGAACACCCCCTATCATTTTCAATTCAACCCCGCCACTTCTTGATTTTAATTCTTCCGTCCATTTAGGCGACTTTCGAAAAAGGTTTATCCAGTTTTGGACATTTTCGAGTAACTGTTTCGATCTGTCATTGGCCTTAATGGCATCATTTACAACTAATTGTAGGGAGTGCGCTATGCAACTTTTTCCCTCCCAACCGTCGTCATCTAACGTTGCCTTTAAGGCCTGTTCAGACTGACACATTTTGCACGTTCGCATCTTCGCTTTGCTTGTTTGCAAGATCGCGCTACTGTCCACATTGGGTTTGCGCTACTTTGCGTCCTCACCTCGCGAAGATACAAATTTCTTGCGACTAGGCCAAGAATTTCGCGCCTTCGCGAGAAAAGCACCAATCACAGACGAGAGGAAGGCTGGGGCGATTAGTTTGGTTTTTCTCTTTGGACAACGTCGTTGGAGAAGGGCAGATGGCGCAATGATTGCTCAAACTTTATTGGCTCTAAGAATGGGAAAAGTAAAATTTTTAAGTGTATAAGAACAGAAGTGCAAATGTTTTTTATGATCTGTTGCGAAGATGCGAATATACGAAGGCGCGAACACGCGAGCGCGAGTTCAGTGTGGACAAAGCTTTAGTGTTTGGTCTTCCGCTTCAGAATCCGAATCCGAGTCTTGTTCTTCGAAAATTGTCGCCAACGAATTCCAGGCTGGGATTAAATAAAATGTGCACAAGGTGAAATATCTATCAGCCATGCAAAATTACTATGATTAAAGGGCGCCACAATAGACTTGCTGAGTGAAAATATTCACCGGCCCGCGGCGGAGCTAGCATCTAACAAAGTGAATACCGCAAGTCGAGGTGGCTCCCGTTTAGGTTACATATAAACCAATTGAATAAAAAAGCAAGTTTTTGTTTACCTCCTTCGAGTTTGCTATCGGGAATCTGTTTTGGAATCGCTGCTTCGATTTGATCGTCACAGATTAATAAGTTGATGCTTAATATTAAAATTTGTAATTTTATGCTTTACATTAAAATTTTTTTATTTTATGCTTATCATTAAAATTTTTTATTTTATGCTTAATACTTAAATCCGCAATTTTATGCTTAATACTTAAATCCGCAATTTTATGCTTAATATTGAAATTGTCCGTAATTTTATGCTTAATATTGAAATTGTCCGTAATTTTATGCTTAATATTGAAATTGTCCGTAATTTTATGCTTAATATTGAAATTGTCCGTAATTTTATGCTTAATATTGAAATCGCCTGTTATTTTATACATCATATTAAAATCCATAATTTTATGCTTAATATTGAAATTGTCCGTAATTTTATGCTTCATATTAAAATCCATAGTTTTATGCTTAATATTAAAATCTTTAACATAATTCACATATAGGCCTAGGTTTAATATTTCATTAGGGCAGAAAGTTAGTATTTGAACTCAATAGAAAAAACCATAATTGTAATCACTTCATACTAGTGACTTAATAAATTGAGAATGTTGGGTGATCATCATCGATTCAATCAAATTCATATCTTCAAATACAAAATATTTTCTTTGGTGGATTAGCATCATCTACCGATAGTTTCTCGTATTTGATTTCATAATAGAGCTGTACTACCTTACCTATCAGAACTTCTTTCCCATTGAAAGAAGCCTTAAAACCTTCCGCGGGCTGTTTACATCACGGAAGAAAAAAAATTCCCTTCTTGGGCAATGCCTATTCCCTCCCTCCCCCAAAACTTCCCTTCTTTGCCACTGTCCCTTCCCAAAAAATGAAGGTAAACATCCTTCTCCAGCCAGTTGCCTTCATTAATTCTGAAGAGATTTTTCTTCCCAAAAAAGAATGCTCGCCTCCCTTCTCGAGGGAGTGCCTTCCGAATCTTAGAAGGGAGGCTTGCGATAGCTAAAGCTCCATTCCATGCATTTTTCGGTCTGGGGAAGGAAGGTAGGGTAGTAGGAAGGAAGTTGTGCCTTCTTTTACCCAATCTTCTTTTCAAAGAAGGCGCCCTTCAGCTTCTATAGTGTTTCCCTCTCTTCTACGGAAAAGAAGGGTGAGAAGGCGTGATAGCGCCCTTCTAAGGAAGATTCTTCTGAAAATTTCCACCACTGGTCTAAGGTGAGAAAGACTGAGTCGGTGTAAAATACCGCGATAAAACCCGGGGGAAAAAGGAAACGTGAATCTTACAAAAATATATTGAAATATTTTTACAAAATAAAAAACCCTAAGGGTTTTCAAAACTCAGTAATGAGTAATGGAAGAAACCAAAGTGTAACAGAAGTAAATAATATATGTGGCGAAAGTGCCTTGCTACAATGAATTCGTAATGAATTTGAGAGAGGCGTGTCTATGAGGAAGGAACAGCTACCTAATTTAACGCACCGAGTACCGTTACAGTTGTAGCTACACCCCTTTCGTTTACAACCATTTTAACGAGATAGCATCCTTCTGAAAGATTATTGGCTAGAATTGTACTCGGTGAGGTTTCCGAGGTGGCGTTTCGAATCGTACTCGGTAAAGTGTCAGGCATACCAGCTCGAATCGTACTCTATGGATTTTTCGATGGCTTCTCTGTTTGAGCTCTTTTGAAAGTTAAGGTAAAAATCATCAATAATTTACACTATGATGGCGCAAAAAATTCGTAGTAAATTTAATAATTATTAGACACACAACAGATTTCATTTTTTTCTTTATTTTCCTTACTCCTAAAATCATCAAGATCTCAACCTGAAATTAACCATTTATAGAAATTTTTATATGTTAATGGACGCTATTGTACCTTCATACTGGGAGCAGATATTTGTATTTAGATTGTTGTTAAGAAATAGTCAGCGCTTCATGAGAGACCTTAGAAATTTTACCCTTACAAGCACATCGTGGTAAAGAGTTTAAAAAACCTGATCGGGCCTTGGTATATTCAACGGTGGATATTGCCTTACTTCGTCCTTTGTATTTCGTCAAGCAATTTAAATGAAAATATATCACTAACTAAGCCCAATCCTGATTTTTTTACGGGACTGATGTAAAGGAAATCTCTTCTGATTTAAAACCTTTACACTGAATACCAGAAGATTAGCTGTTATTTGCACTACACATAATTTATCTCCGTACACGCGATTAATGAGAGCGAATTTTAGAAACTCCCGCAGGAAAGCGCTAAAAATAGAAATACAAATATTTTTGGGAGATGGGTATCGAAAGTGAATTACGATTTTAATGACACGACTCCTGAAGTGAGAGAGCAGCTGGAATCCGAGGTTGAAGGGAGTTCATATGTTAAAGGACAGTGTGATTTCTCGGTACCAGAATAACCATTTTCCCGAAGAAAACTAATAAAAAAATTAGAAATGAACACTTATCGTTTATGTTAATTCCTGAAATATACCAACCGCTTGTTCCGAAACAATGTAAGATATATTTTACGTCTATGGAGATTCTAGCAAGATCGGAGGTTATACTCTTTTATTTTAAACTATTTTACGAGTTTATATGAGAATTTATTTCTAGAATAATCCATTGTTTTTCCCCAAAGCAATTTCGTTATCAGACTTTATACTTAAAATATTTTGAAGAGTATACGTGATTCAGATATTTTAATTTATTTTACCACTTAAGAAATATTCTCAAGATGTATAACACTTGATTTGATAAAATAATTGTAATACCCTCCTACCGCTCGATGTTCACGTTTTCAACTATTTAAAACTATGAAAACCTTATCTTAATCGAAATTAAAGGTTACTATCCCTTTAAATAGAAACTTAACATATACTACAGTCGTATAACATAGCTTTAACATGAATGATTATTCCAGGAAATCATAAATCTACTTTTAATTTCAGCAACTTATTAGAGATCTTTAACTTCAGATGCTACCCAGAATTATGTTTGGAATAACCACGAATATTACGAGCCAAGCCTACTTTTGACAAACAAGCTGCCTCAGCAGAAAGGACACTCGTGCCGGATATGTAAGATAATAAAAATTTAAACAATAGGGGCTAAAAAAGCGAGCATTAGATAAAAATTTCTTTGCTAGACGCCATACCTCCAGTTGTGACTGCAGACTTAGAAATAGCACACGTCCACTGGTCCAAAACCAGTTTATTAATTGCTTGGACTAGTTTTTTAATTCAAAAAGTGGGGGTTACTGGTCCTCGGGACCAGTTTATTAATTGCAAATCTATAGGAGAACAAATGCTGGGACCACTCCGGAGACCAGTTTATTATTTAGGACACTAGGGGGGTCACTGGTCCCAAGGACTAGTTTAAAAATTATCCTTATTTCTAAGTCTGGTTGTGAGAGTCTAATAAATATTAACAGTAGAACTCGCAGCAGACAACTCCTTCTAAAGACTTAACTTCACTTAAGCTATCCACTAGCAACATGCCTAAACTACCGCGCGCCACCATCCTTAACCCACCGCACCAACGCGTGCTTCGGAGGAGACGGAGTCTATTTATCCTTTTTTGCGGCTTCAACTAGAGTTCGTTCTGGTGGAGTCACCAAATAAGTGTTTACTTTAAAAAATCGAAATCGGAATGATGCGGATGAAAAGCCCGAACACACGGTATTCCTGTCGTCATGCATTGCCAAAGCTGTGCTAGAGAGACTTTGAAAACCGGGACCAATACTCGTGCGAGGGGGGATTCTCCCACGCACGAGTAAAAAGGATTGAACCAAGGTCACCATCTCGGAAAACGTTTTAGAGGAATTTATGGAGTAGTGGACGGAAACTGGCGACTGGGGTAATTATCGTTACTTAAACTTGAAAATAAAAGTAAACGTTTTGGAGGGGAAGATAGCATTCGACGATGGTAGCGTCTTTACTCTAACAACGGCCGAGGCAAGGAAACTGAACGACAAATTTGGTTTCAAGAAATTTCACTACAATCTTTAAAATGATCAAGCCGAAGTTATTAAATGCATGTTCGAAGCTATTGTAAAACGCATGAATGATATATATATATAAAATATTGTATAAGTCGAGGTACTATGTCTTACAATGATAACGACCGCGTAAAAGATTTCATAGCAGCATGTATAGCTCCTTCGAGCATTTTCGAAGATTTTTACCTCTCCGAGTGACGTATGTCACGGAGAGGTTCTGTAACGATCGTGTGTGTCTGTGTGTCTGTGCGTCTGTGTGTGTGTGTCTGTTGTTACACCCACGTGACCGCGTTCGCAGTTTCCAAATCGGAGCAAACGTGTTCGCCATTTCCGAACTGCTTTCACAGTCACGGAAATGGCTACTCTACTTGAGTTCTCACACCACCATCTTCTGGTCTTTGTCCATCCCACACGGACACCAGTCTGTACTTACTGGCTTCTAATCACCACCATCTTATGGCCTTCGTCCATCCCACATGGACACCAGTCTGTACATACTGGCTTCTAACCACCAACATCTTCTGGTCATTGTCCATCCCACATGGACAACAGTCTGTACACACTGGCTTCTAACACCACCATCTTCTGGTCTTTTTTTTGTCCATCCCACATGGACACCAGTCTGTACTTACTGGCTTCTAACACCACCATCTTCAGGTCATTGTCCATCCCACATGGACACCAGTCTGTACACACTGGCTTCTAACCCCACCATCTTCAGGTCATTGTCCATCCCACATGGACACCAGTCTGTACACACTGGCTTCTAACACCACCATCTTCTGGTCTTTGTTTTTGTCCATCCCACATGGACACCAGTCTGCACACCTGGCTTCTACACCACCATCTTCTGGTTTTTGTTTTTGTCCATCCCACATGGACACCAGTCTGCACACCTGGCTTCTACTCCATCGTCATTGTTGGGATTAAGACATTCGCGGCGATCAGTTAGGGTTACGAGAAACGTCTAGCCTCCCTAGGGTGGGTTGTCCACGATAGGTTTTCGCAATTGCGGTTGTTCTTGCTTTTAGATGTAGTTCGACACCCTTATATACTACCTATTTGATTAAGGCGAGGCAACCGGCGTATGCTTCATTTCAAACGCCAATATAAGTCAAGTCTCTCAAGAATGTTTAATTGTTCTTTTTACCTCTCCGTGTGACGTAGTCCAGGAGAGGTTCTGTAACGGCCGTGTCTGTGTGTGTGTGTGTGTGTCTGTGTGTCTGTCTGTCTGTTGTTACACCCACGTGACCGCGTTCGCAGTTTGCGTATCGGAGCAAACGTGTTCGCCATTTCCGAACTGCTTTCACAGTCACGGAAATGGCTCCTCTACTCGAGTTCTCACACCACCATCTTCTGGTCTTTGTCCATCCCACACGGACACCAGTCTGTTCTTACTGGCTTCTAATCACCACCATCTTCTGTTCTTTGTCAATCCCAACATTGACACCCGTCTGCACTTACACTGGCTTCTAACACCACCATCCACTGGTCTTCCGTCTATTCCACATAGACACCACTCTGTATCATTGGCTTCTACTCTATTATCATCGTTTGGTTTTAGGATATACGCGGCGATCAGCTAGGGTTACGAGAAACGTCTAGCCTCCCTAAGGTGGGATCGCCACCAAAGGTTTTCGCAATTGCGCTTTTTCCTTACTATTATAATGGAAACGAATCGTATATATACCCCAAATTTGAAAAAAGCGGGCAAGAGGGGTACCCTTCACTTTAAACGTCAATATTAGAAAAGTTTGAGAAGATAATAGGTATAACTTTATTTTAAACGATTTAACTATTATTAATGTTAATTATTGAAGATTAAAATAATTAAAAATAATTATATTTATTTAAATATTAAAGATAAACCTCTCGTGCAAAGAAAGAGATTATCATTGCCTCCTATATCTACCAAGGCCCGTGCATGCGATATATTTCCTTCATTGCCTCCTATATCTATCAAGGCCCGTGCATTGTGATATATTTCATTCATTGCCTCCTATATCTATCAAGGCCCGAGCATTGCGATATATTTTTCAAAACAACAACAAAAATGGGAAACCCCAACTCAGAAACATAATAACGTTTTTATTGGATAATTAAGTTTATATAATCTTCTTGACACGGAGAGGTAATATTTTGGTTTTCCCAACTTGTTTAAAACGATGTAACGTTCAATAAGGCGAATAACTAACGAAGAAAATATTAAATATTAATTATATTTATTTTAATATTTAAGATAATCTTGTTTCTCAATTCAAAATTAATACGGAAAGAGTTAAAAAGCAGTCTATGTTTTTGTCTGTGTGTGTCCGTCCGTTGTTACAGTAGTGCGCTGCGTTAGAAGTTCGTTTTGTTTTGATGTGTAAAGGAATCCTACAGAACCATAATATTCCCTTTATCCTTAATATAAAGTGAATATGTGGAAATATTTTTCGTAATTATGATGTATTTAGTACTTTTGTAGCTTTAAAGCTCTATTTCATTTTGATATTCCAAAGATTTTTTTTTAATATTATTATTTAAAATGGATGTTTATATATTACTTAAGCTATACTACATCTGTTTATAGCATAATCCTTTCTAAAGTGAATACAAGCACAACGCTACCATCTTGGTCAAATGAACTTTTATTTGTCAATAGGCCTAGTGAACCAAAAAGTAAACGCTTGGGTTTGGTTTTCGTTTCTGTAATGCAGAGACATTAACGGTTCATAGTGAGCCGAAAGTTAAGTACACTTTTAAATAATTAGGCTTAGATTATATAATCATGGTGGCAATCTGGGCCGCGTTCAGCAGAGCCCAGCGCTATGAGCAGTGTCCTACATAACGGGATTTTGTTTTTGAATTTTGACGTCACGGTGCTTAGCGCTGAGCTGGCGCGGTCTTCAAAGGAAATAGTCGGCTCTTTGGATAACGTGAGTAAAACGCATAGTTCTCAGCTTGGCGAAAAAACCATGGAGGAATTATATCTCTATGGGACTATAACTATTTAATTGGCGTGAAACCAGTTGATCACGCGAGAATTTTAAGAGATATGTTAGTTTCTAATTATAATTATAAAAGTTGTTATCTATCTCTATAAATATGTTATCATACAATTTTTGTTAAGCCTTGGTACCTTGCACGCTTTATTGCGCTAGCGTCATTTATAAAACGCCGATGACCGGAGAAAAGCTATGACGACAGACCTCACCGGTAAACATTTCCAAAATCCGCCGTCTTTTTTGGTGAGCTCTGCTGAACGCAGCCCAGAGTCCCAGACCAGTGAAAGGTCTGATCGTAATCGAATAATAGCTTCGTGTTTTCATGCTTTTTATGGTACGCATTTACTTTCAGTGTGTGTAGCCACAAATAAGCTTCGGTGTTATGTAACGTTAACAGTCATGTTGACAAACTAAGAAAATCGTTGAGATGAAACGAGAGGATAGTGTTTACATGGCAACCCTGTTGTGAATATGGCTTTGAACATAGAGGGCATACAGTTGAGGAGTAGAAAATTGGGCCTTTACATCACGTAAAGGTAGTATCCCTCCAAAGTTTTATCTCTTCATTTCCCGTTTTTCCCCCATCGGATGATTTTAATGTGTAGAAGTATATCATTATTGGATGTAAAATGTCGTCTGATTTACAGTATTTTTGCTATGCTTTGTATACTGCTTTAATATTTCATAAACATTTCCATATCTGGGTAAATAAGTTTGTAAGTAGTCGTCTTGACTCGGAGAGGTAAGATTTTGGCTTTCCCAACTTGTTGTAACTTAATTCGTGACAAAAACTTGACGCGTAAGCTACAATTATATAATTTATTCTACATTTGCTTAAATAACAACGCGTGCATTCGCGAATCTCTTGGAATTGATTGTGTTTATTAAATGTTTCTGACTAAAATTCTATTTCATTTACTAGAATAAGCCTATCTTTTCAGGATCTACCATAGCATAAGCCTATCCCTACAGCTATCAAAAGCATGACGTCATCCCCCTGCCACCAGGCGGTGAAACAATCGACCACATGTACCACCAAGGACGCTAAAATTCCCTGCCAAAAAAAAACCACCACCAGGTGGCGCAACAACTCAAATTTCACGCCAACACCATCACGTGCTGCGGTCTTACCCAGACAGTGGAGCTCAGTACGATGCTGAACGAAATGGAATTTCTGGGAAATAATCGATATTTTAAATACAAGTACCTAGAATTTGCATTCTAAAATCTTAAATGTGATTTGTCGATTTGTAACTTAAATAAAATTATAGATACGCCCAAGAGACTCCCACGTCACGACACTGGAGGTGTAGCCCAGGACTTTTAGGGTTTGACCTAGAACATTTGAACATGAAGTTGAAAATTGGTACATGTGTTATTTTCGACCCAACAAAAATTGTACTAAAAGTCCCCTGCTGTAGAGCGCGAGCTCTCGCCGCCATCTTGGAAAATGGCCGCCGGGAATGCCAGCTACAATTTATTCCACATTCTTCTTCAAAAATTCTGAAAATTGGTACACATTATGACTGGGACCACATGATCGTCATAGAAAAATTTTACAGCTCTGTGTTCGATAGTTTGGTCGCCATATTGGAAAATGGCCGCCGTGAATGCTAGTTACAGTATATTTCACCATGTTGTTGGAAAATTATGAAAATTAATAGATATTATAATCAGAGCTGTGTAAACCGCATAGTAAAATATTGAAGCCATTCATTAGATAGTTTGGCCGCCATGTTGGAAAATGGTCGCCAAGAATGTCATTTAGATACAGTATATTATTCATAAATTATGCAAATTGGTAAAAATTATGTTGAAAACCGTCTAAACATCATTATTGAATATTGAAGACAGATAGTTTGGGCGCCATCTTGGAAAATGACTGCGGGAAATACAAAATATATTTCAAACATATAAATCTTTTCGAAATTCCTATATTGAGTAGATGATTTTCATTAACGTAATAAACACCAAAAAAGAGCCATCTCCAAGTCTATATTATCGACGCCATCTTTAAAAATGGCCACTCGAAAATTATTACCCTAAATTCTGAAAGAAAGAAAAGCTATTCAAAGCTGTAATTCTCAACATGTTGATTAGGGTATATAATTTAATATGGGGGTTTATACATTCTCGTGTTGTTAAAGATTAGATTTAAGACAAATCTCTAACTGTTCGTTCATATTCATCTCGTCATATTCCTAATTGAACCTGCGGAAACGCCATTAAGGCACACGGGATCGGCCAGCCTTCCCGACAAACGCCCCTTGAGCAGTTGACAGAAGCTGGACACCGTCAGCGGCGAGCCCAGCCAGAAGGTGGTCGGTGACAGGGAAGGATTAAGGCAGCAGGAGGCTCGAGGGGACGGAGGATTTCCCTCCAAGCACATCAGTGCCACACGACCGAAGTAATGTATCCGCGACCCTCAGAGGGTTGCCAATAGCGGGATGAGCCAATTAAGGCAAAACCTGGGCGTGGGCGAAGCGGCCGAGCAAAACCTTCAGGGAATGGGGCAAGGAACGGACTGAACCAAGACCGAACCCAAGCAACTCCCGAACCGGCACACCGAACTCGGGCCCCCTCCGCCACAAGAAGCCCTTGTGCTCTGATCCATCACAGCTAGTACAGCGACAATGTCCACGCAATGCTGAGCAAACTAATTCGGACCGTCTACATCCACAGTTCTTTACACAGGAGTTCCGCAGTTACAGATAATGAGTATTAATCGTTGTTTTTGAGTGGCATGAATGGGACTTAGGATTCGGAATGGCGAACCCATCCACATTCTTCGCGGTTTAAATGGTTTCCTAGCTATTGTATAGCGGAATAGCTTGGTTCTTTTGCTAGACTATTACACCCGAATAGGAACGTCTTCATTCTTAAATCTGAAACCAAAACGACACCAAGAAGAGAATCTCAAATGGAGGCATTAGAGAAAAAAGGTTAAGAGAACACTTCTTTCATTTACATGCTGTGTCTGGATGTGGTTATGATAAGGCGAGGTTTAAAGTAATGACAGATAATCAACATCTAACAAATACGTTGAGAATTTTAATGAAAATATTAAGGAAACGAATTAATCCCAAACAGTGGGGATGGGTTCGCTATCGCTAAAGTCAAAGACCCATTCACACCTCTCTGATTCCTGCATCTGAAAAAGCTTAACTTTTCTTTGCTTCAGATTTTTGGATAGTAATCTTTCAGTGACCATTTTTAAAGAGGAGGGCGATAACTTAGACTTAAAAATAGTTATTTTTATGGTGTTTAATACGTTTCATTAAAATCATCTACTCAGTAAATAAATACCGAAAAAATTTGTATATCGGTAATATATTTGGCATTTCATGCAGTCATTTTCCAATATGGCGCCCAAACAATCAGCAGCACGTCATCAATATTCAAGTATGATGTTTAGACGGCCTTCAAAGAAAATTACCAATTTTCTTAATTTTCGAAAAGTATATTGTATCTAAATGACATTCCCGCCGGCCATTTTCCAACATGGCAGCCAAACTATCTCATGAATGGCTTCAATATTTTACTATGAGGTTCACACACCTTTCATTATAATATCTATAAATTTTCATAGATTTTCAACAACATGGTGAAATAAACTGTACCTAGCATTCACGGCGGCCATTTTCCAGTATGGAGACCAAACTGTCAAACACAGAGCTGTGAAATTTTACTATGATGTTCAAGTGGTTACATTCATAATATGCACCAATTTTCGTAATTTCAGAAGAAGAACGTGGAATACATTGATGCTGGCATTCCCGGCGGCCATTTTCCAAGATGGCGGCGAAAGCTCGCGCTCTACAGCAGGGGACTTTTAGTATATTTTTGTTGGGTCAGAAACAACACATATACCAATTTTCATCTTTATGTTCAAATGTTCTAGGTCAAGCCCTTTTTTAGCCTATCTGTCCTGGCCGAGTGAGTTTATAAAGGTTCGGTGGCTTTTGGTAATTCAACTTTAAAATATTAATATAATAATTTCATGTTACGTTGTATAATTTTGTCGGTGGTGTTTAGGGTAATTAACGAAGGGAATAAAATGGATTTTGATGAATTTTCCTAATTTATGACTACGCACGCTTGAGGCTTTCAGCGTAAGTGAAAGAGAAACGAGACCAAAATTTATGTCTACTTGTGAAAAAAATTCTAATAATCTTTAATCTTGTTTTAGAATTCTACTTTTAATCTGTTTCCCTTTCCACACTCATTATTCCATGGTTGACAGGAATATGTCAGTCCCTCTCCGGTGTACGAAACGGTTGGGACGATTATAATGTCCGAACGTAAGTGATTGAGTACTCGCTTACATTTGAAAAGAATATGTCCCATTATGACGTAGCGAAAGACAGTTCTGAATGAGGGAGGCAAAAGCTTTAAATAACCGGATGTTATAATGTTCCCTACAGCGATTCCCTCCGTTTTGCCCCACATTACTTGTCGACTGCTGGCTGCGTCCTGGCTGATGGCTGATCGGAGTGACTTTCATTCTGTTCTTCTTGGGTTGTTTCTTGCGGACGGAGTTTAAGACTGAAAGCTACAATCGCATCGTCACCCTCTCGGACTTGATAAAATCGGGAATCCCATCTCTAGTTGCGAAAAATGGTGCAGTTTTCGGTTGTCTGGAATATTTGGTGAATATCGTTTAAGTGTTATGTTTCCTTGTTCTTCTTACGTCACTGGTTTCGTATCTACAGGCAACCCTGGACCCAAATGTTAAGAAATGGTTTCACGCACTCGATCAGGAGAATAATTTCACTGGTGTTTGGGATTACATGACACGTAATGGATGCCTGCCTATTCTTTTTGGGGAGAAAGCTTACATCGCAGAGGACACGTATCTCATTTGGCTAACGGGAGAAACTTCAAATTAGTTCCCGCGAGTAAAAAGTTCTTTACGGACAATGAAGGATTTCACTATTCTGATCTCCTAATTAGCTTCGAGTATTTACACTTCGTTTTCAAAACATCTTGGCTCAGAAACAGTCTACAATTAAAAGAAAACCTCCAACTGAGGCCGATACAGGTTTTATGTTAAACTGATTAAAGGGCGTGACGACTGTTTTTTATTACAGCCTGGAACCTCTGTTCGAAACGCAAGCCTTGAATTATCTGGAATTTGTGAAGTATCACTTAATTGAACAAATCAAGCGACTGTCGAATAGCGTGACTGATTTGGACCTGAGTAGCGTTGGCGTTCCTTTCTTCTTCCTCTTCATGCTGCTGACAGCAACAATACCCGCCGTCATCGCCTAAATAATCTTCTACTAATTAACTTGAAAGATGAAAATTAAATTCGTCACCACTCGAAATCGAATTTTGCGAAAACACTATACAAACCTTTTGTGCATCGAATTGTAATACACTTGTTACATAAATTATAATCCACTCTAACTTATAGGGAGTAGGCCTTAGTAATGCACTTTATTGTGAACTTAAAATTGTTAAAGATATTATAGTTATGATTGAAGTTTCATCAACAAACTTAATAAAATTGTTGAAGATATAATAGGTATGGTTTACGTTTCATCAACAATCTTAATAGAACAGTTTGACTCGTACGGAAAAATTGCGGTTATAGTTACCGCTTGCAACTTGGAAAATGACACAAACTAAAGTTTAATTACTTGGTAACGATAGTTACAAACAAAATTTGCATTTTCAAATTTTAAATGTTATTAAATTCTTCAAGTTCTTGGAGATTAAAATGTACCAAAGTCTAAAATGTAATACTCAAAACCTGTTTCCCAATTATTTTGCCAAATCAATACATAACGTTTAGAAGCCGATATGCATTACTGCCATGTGCCGGAAATTCCCACGTTCTACCATTTCGATCATTGAAGAAAAACGACCAAGCGTTTGCTTGATTCCAACCTTAGAAGGGGCAATTATCCCCGTAGAAAACACGTTCTTTCCTATTTTAAGCTCTACTCCTACTAACGTTGTGGCAGAGTTAGAGTCATTATCCACAACATTGGTAAAAATATTGACCAGAACTTTCAGGTGCAAGGCTTCACATGAAAAACAAAGTAATTATAATAATTTACTTCTATATCTGGTCAAGCCTCAAGATTTCTCCCGATTCGGCCATTTTGATTTACACTTCAGACGGTTTTCAATGTTCGGAAACAGAGTGGTTAACGACAAGCGCAGTTAACACTGTCTTAAATGGCAAATTACCCAAATTCAGAGTGGTAATTGCGAAATATACTTATGTAGAAATAAAGGATTTCAACCACTCAAAGGCAAATACAATTCTTATGACTTTCTTTGATTATTATCGTTAAAGTACCAATCTTGTTTATTTTTCTCTACCTCTAATCAATTCAAAATTCCCCAAATTTTGCATAAAGTTAAACTTCTACACAGGGTGGGTTAATAAATATAACTTACATCAGGGATAGAAGTAGGAATGGAGAACGGTTAGTATTAACTTCAGTCCGACTCATAGCCCAGTATAGAGCCCCTCCCTCCAACACGTAACTAAAATTTTAAATTATATTATTGGCTAACTTAAACTACGTTTTGATGACGTTACTGACGTGGACGGCGAAAAATACGTGACTCGTTTTTACCTCTGTCGCTATGAACCGCCTCTTCTTTCATACCACCCGTCCCGTGAAAGGGGGTCCGGGACTTTGACACGCAAAGATTACTCTGTTCTCCACTACTACTTCCAAAATGAAATCTACCCTGGTTACTTAATAGACCTTTTCGATGTAAAAATGGGGGTAGGCAACCCTCAGTGTCGGTACATACAAGGGGGTTGAATGGTTGATTGATACATGCCATATCTGCGCACTCTCATGACACAAAAAGACTACAGCGCAGGTGCCGAAAAGCGAGATGGAATGCAAAGTTTTACCCCCGTCCAAGACTTGGATTTTTCACTATTCTTCACCAACAAGTCCAATATTTGTACCTGAAGTAACTCACCTATAAACTAGTCAAACCTAGAGTACTCAGTACTTTCTGGCATTACGTCACATAACAAAATCAATGAGCTTAGACAGTAGGAAGCCTCTTGTTTAAAATAGCAAGAATGGACAATAACTTCCGTTTTAACAATGCTTTTAATTACGAAAAATGGGAAATATATTAGCAAGTCTTTACAGCCTCCGACGGTTCCGCTTAGTACAAACTGGGATTTTCTGGTTATTCCAAAATGGCGCTGAACGAAATGGAATTTCTGGGAAATAATCGATATTTTAAATACAGGTACAATTTACATTTTCAAATTGTAAATGTAATTGTCGATTTGAAATTTAATTAAAATTATAGGTACGCCCAAGAGACTCCTGTAAACGTGACGACACTAGAGGTGAGTTTATCAAGGTTAAGTGGCGTGTTTCTGAGAATTGTTTCCTCGATGGCAATTAAACTTTCAATATTTCATGTTAGGAAACGTGGGCGATGGAGAACCAAGTGTTACGATACTCTATCATGACGGATTACATGAAACGATCCCTTAACATAAGGTATTTTTCGAATTCCTTGAATTTCCATTAGAGTAACTGAATCAGCTCGCTAGTTTTCACTCGTTGGCCAATGATTGTGCAAATATTCCCGAATTCGAATAGTACTCGCCTGATCGACTCGTTAAATTTGATACATGAAAAACTAGTGATTACTCGAAATTTCTAATCATTAATCTATTTTCTGCTAAATATTCGATTAATTATATCTGTTTTCGATTGATGATCTTACATTTCCACATCAAAAAAAAAAACAATTTTTTTTAATAATAAGTTAATTTCTTACTGTAATATAACTTTGTCTATGGTGTTAAGGTTAATTTACGAAGGGCATGAAAAGAACTTCGATTAATTTTCCAAACTAATTACAGCTGCTGATGTTTTCAGCGTAAGTGAAAGAAAAATGAG
The DNA here is from genome assembly GCF_054372755.1 of Phalangium opilio. Classification (NCBI taxonomy): domain Eukaryota; kingdom Metazoa; phylum Arthropoda; class Arachnida; order Opiliones; family Phalangiidae; genus Phalangium; species Phalangium opilio. Next base: position 1,983,095 of record NW_028324206.1, read on the forward strand.
TCCAAAACTTAAATCTACTGATGAAAAACTTTCTAATTATCCTTAATCTGGTTTTAGAACGCTACATTTATTCTGTTTCCCGTGCCACGCTCATTATTCGATGGCCGACAGGAATATTTCAGTCCCTCCCCGGTGTTCGAAACTGCCAGGACGATTATCTTGTCCGCCGCCCCGAAGAGAGTCTTGTCCACTTCATTGTCCTTCTTAAATATGGACACTCCAGTAAATTTCGCTAACTTACAATCTATTTACTACCAAATCATTGTATTACATTCCTCTTTCAATTAGGTGTTGATTTTAATGGGGTCAGCATTGGTCATTTTGTCACTTTTGCTCGTCGTTCACTCCGTCGTAACCAACAAATACAAGTCAATGCCCACAAAGAAAGTTGTCAAGAAAATGGCCCAAGAAACCCTGGAAAATGTCTGGGAGAACGCGTCGCTCTTGTGCGCCGAACGTAAGCAATTGAGTAGTCGCTTACATTTGAAAAGAATATTTCCTATTTTGTTCCCAGAACGACAGATGGCTGGCGCTTTAACCCGACATCATTTTGTTCCCTATTTAGCGATTCCCTCCATTTTGCCCCACATTAATTGTCGTCTGCTGGCTGCGTCGTGGCTGATCGGAGTGACTTTCATTCTGTTTTTCTTGGGTTGTTATTTGCGGACGGAGTTCACGACGGAAAGCTACAATCGCATCGACACCCTCTCGGACTTGATCAAATCGGGAATTCCACCTACAATGACGCAAAATAGCGGAGCTTTCGACTATCTGAAATATTTGGTGAACATTCGTTTCAGTTTTAAGTTCCTCTACTCTTCTGACATCATTGATTGCTTATCTACAGGCAGCCCAGGATCCAGATGTTAAGAAATGGCTAGACGCACTCGACCAGAATAAAATGTTCAGTATTGCTATGGATTATCTGACTCGTGATGGATACCTCCCTCTTCTTTTGCGGGAAAAAGCTTTCATCGCGGAGGACATTTATCTAACTTGAGTAATGGGAGAATTCCTCAAATCAGATCCCGAGAGTAGAAAGTTCTTTTCGGACAAGGGAGGATTTGACTATTCCGAGCAAGTAATGAGCTTCGAGTACTTACACTTCCTTTTCAACACTACTTGGCTAAGAAGCAATCCGCAATTACAAGAAAACCTTCAACTGATGTCGGTACTAATTTATTATAGTAAACTGATTAAGGGGCTTGACGACCGTTTTTGTTGCAGCGTGGAACCGATTTTTGAAACGCAATTTTCGAAGTATCTAGACTTTGAACAGGATTACTTCATTGAAAAGCTCAAGTGGAGGAGACCTTTGAAAAGCACCGTTGCCTTGGACCTGAGTAGCGTCGTCGTTCCTTTTTACATGCTCTTCTTGCTGTTGTCCGGAACAGTGGGCGCCGTCATCACCGAAATATTCATCAACCAATTTGCTTAAAAATAACTCAAAATACGAAATAGTGTTTTGCGTAAACAAGTCAAGTGGTAGAGATCGTTGAAAAGCAAAGCTGATTTGGACCGGAGTAGCGTCCTGGTTCCATTCTTCTTTCTCTTCGTGCTGTTGTTGGGAAAAGTAGCCGTCGTCATCACCGAAAGAATCTTCAACTACTTCGATTAAACACTAAAATTTAACTATATGTCACGAAACAAACTCGAAATTTTCGATAATACAAAAAACACACGCACACATTTTGAGCATCTAATTGCAATACACGTCTAACATTATTACATAACTTATAATCGACCCTAACTTATATGGGGTATTAATGCATTTATGATGTAAAACATTTGCACTCTATTGTGAACTAAATTAGCACTTGAAATAAGACTAATTTGAATTGCCGTAATTAAAACTGTCAATAATGTAGTTATGGTTTTCGTTTCATCAACAAACTTAATAGAGTAGTTTGACTCGTACGTCAAAATTGCCGTTGCAGTTACCGCTTGCGCCTTGGAAAATGGCACAAACTAAATGTGAATCACTTGGCAATGATAGATATAAACAAAATTTGCATTTTCAAATCTAAAATGTTATTAAATTATTCAAGTTCTAAAATGTTATACCTGTTGTCCAATTATTTTGCAAAATCAATATAACATCTAGAAGTACACTCTTTTTCAAAAGTCTTTGTCCGTTGATTTTTTTCAGTAAAATCTCAATAATTCAAAAACCGTTGATCACAGAGAATAGATAATTGACACTAAGATACATATTTTTAGTTCCCCATCAAATGATAGAAAATTTGAAGGCGTAGGTCCAACCACGTGCTTTAAAACGCGAATTTTCCGAAAATCTGAAAATGTTCAACTTTTTAAATATTAGTTTTTTTAGAAAATAAATGCAATTTTCGTAATCATCGGGGTCGATTTATATCGAGAAAGTGTCTTCAATTTCCTTGTATCTCTAATATTTTGCAAGATATTTCAATTAGTTTAAACTTATACAATTGAGAACCCTTTAAGTTCCACAAAAAGTGAAAATGAAAACTTTTATCCAGATACCTAGGAAATTCCATATAGGGTGTTTCTACCTATCTTTTTGCTGATATGACGAATTAGTAAATTCCAGCTAACTTTAACTTATGTTTAATGGAATACATAAATGTTCTGAGTTTTATGAATTAAGTCATCATTTCAATATTACAACTTTCCCATTGGTTTAGTAGCAAGGCCGGAAATAAGGTAAAATTGTTATATGACGTGTGCCCAGTGACCCCTCCTTTGACTGGAAAATATATTGGACACTGTCCTCCTGATTTTTAGAAATACTGCCGAAACTTAATAGTCAAACTATCTCAACTTCGGAAATATTTATTGGTCAAAATGTCCAGTGACCCCCTTAAATTTTTAAAAAAAAATTATGGCATAAATTCAAATTTAATTGGACAGTGTCCTGTGTCCTGTGCTTATTTCTGGCCCTTTTTAGTAGTGTTTACTGTGTTTGGATTAAATCTCGTAATCTAAGCTGCTGTTAATTACCAAGCTCCACGATATTTTGGCTTGACCAATTGGACACTGTCCTCCTGATTTTTAGAAATACTGCCGAAACTTAATAGTCAAACTATCTCAACTTCGGAAATATTTATTGGTCAAAATGTCCAGTGACCCCCTTAAATTTTTAAAAAAAAATTATGGCATAAATTCAAATTTAATTGGACAGTGTCCTGTGTCCTGTGCTTATTTCTGGCCCTTTTTAGTAGTGTTTACTGTGTTTGGATTAAATCTCGTAATCTAAGCTGCTGTTAATTACCAAGCTCCACGATATTTTGGCTTGACCAATTAGCTGTGATCATATATTTGAAAATGAGGTTTGTTTATGCACAGTCACGATCAGTTACACAATTTGACCACTAACACTTGAGGGTGGCTTCACATGTGGTTTTCTCTAGGCAAAATCCACCGGTCGTTTTCTCCCATCCTAGAAGAGAGTAAAAAATCCCCCATCGTCTAAGCAACATCCGCCGGTTATTATCCCCCATCCTAATGATTAATGTACATTCCGTCTTCTTCTTTCGGATTGAAGAAGCTATGGTTTAAGTGGAGCTAAGAACGGCGCTGAACGAAATGGAATTTCTGGGAAATAATCGATATTATAAATACAAGTACATAGAATTTGCATTCTGAAATCTTAAATGTAATTTGTCGATTTGTAACTTAAATAAAATTATAGATACGCCCAAGAGACTCCCACGTCACGACACTGGAGGTGCGTTTATCAAGGTTCGGTGGCTTTTTGGTAATTCAACTTTAAAATATTAATATAATAATTTTATGTTACGTTATATAATTTTGTCGGTGGTGTTTAGGGTAATTTACGAAGGGAATAAAATGGATTTTGATGAATTGTCCTAATTTATGACTACGCACGCTTGAGGCTTTCAGCGTAAGTGAAAGAGAAACGAGACCAAAATTTATGTCTACTTGTGAAAAAAATTCTAATAATCTTTAATCTTGTTTTAGAATTCTACTTTTAATCTGTTTCCCTTTCCACACTCATTATTCCATGGTTGACAGGAATATGTCAGTCCCTCTCCGGTGTACGAAACGGTCGGGACGATTATAATGTCCGAACGTAAGTGATTGAGTACTCGCTTACATTTGAAAAGAATATGTCCCATTATGACGTAGCGAAAGACAGTTCTGAATGAGGGAGGCAAAAGCTTTAAATAACCGGATGTAATAATGTTCCATACAGCGATTCCCTCCGTTTGCCCCACATTACTTGTCGACTGCTGGCTGCGTCCTGGCTGATGGCTGATCGGAGTGACTTTCATTCTGTTCTTCTTGGGTTGTTTCTTGCGGACGGAGTTTAAGACTGAAAGCTACAATCGCATCGTCACCCTCTCGGACTTGATAAAATCGGGAATCCCATCTCTACCCATGTAGCACACGACTGTCGGTTCGTAGTCGGCAGAGAGTCTGGCAGTCGGTTAGTGGTCCGGTTGGCTTTACCGACTACTGCCAACCTCTGCTCGACTTATTAAAATATTTTATTATCGGGTCTTCTTTTCCTACTCTTTGCCGACAGTGAATAAGATCGTTATAACGGCGTTGGCCTTGCCGAAAGTTCTATTTCCAAAATTATTTTTTTAACTCAACTCATTTTGATAACCATAGAGAATCGTTAGTAGCGACGGTTGCTTAATTTATCTATTTTGTCTATAGTCGGCATTACTTACTGTTTTACAGAGGGAGGCAAGGGTTACCTTATAGAGTCGTTGGTACCGACGGTGGCTCCATTTAATTTTGTGTATTGTCGGCATTACTAACTGTTTTACAGTAGGAGACAAGGATCACCTTTAAGAGTCGTTGGTACCGACGGTGGTTCCATTTATTTTTGTCTATAGTCGGCATTACTAACTGTTTTACAGTAGGGGAAAAGGATTACCTTTAAGAGTCGTTGGTACCGACGGTGGTTTCAATAAATTTTGTATTTAGTCGGCATTACCAACTGTTTTACTGTAGTAGCTTCTATACATGAATAAAAGAAACGTTGGAACTCGAGTTGGGGGGTTTGCAGACAGTAAATGTCATGTGGCAGAAGTAGATAAAAATAGCGCTAACCTTTTATTTCTGCATTTGGGTTTCAATAATCACTTCGTTAACGGTAAAAATATATTATTTATTTTCTAGAACAGTTTTTAAAAATGTTAGATAATACTAAGTGTGTTTGATAGTGTTTTTTTGCGTTGTTATAAAATAAATGTAACAAACATTTGGTAATATTCATTCCATTTACTTCTAAGGAGAGAATCTCCGTAACCGACTTTAGGCGGAAGAATAAACAAGGGTAAAATACAAAACGGAGAAACTATTTCTTCTGTACTGTGGGGTCGGACAATTATAAAAAGAAGCACTCTACATTAAAGGTTCTCAGCCTAAAATTATCACGATTGTTTTTTAAAAAAAAACATAAATCACTATTTACTAACTAATCCAGGAGCAGTCAGCGCAAAACATTTTATAGGTCTGAATCTCTCTCATGCAAATGACCGACCCCTCGTTTCCACGAAGCAAAGCGTGAGAAAAACGGTTATTTCTCATACTCTATACTGAAGCGGTGACGATAACACGCGCGGTACGGTGAATCGCATTTGGTTCGCGACGTGAACGACATACTACGCAGTCGGACAATTTAACCCCAATTACTAAAACTACCGGTTTGCTAATTAAAATTAAATAGTTGTGACGCGTCCAAAGATAAAGGTGAGCTGTGATACTTTTTTATCCTGATAAAAATGACACCCAAATACGGTAATGTGAAACTGGCTTGGCTTGATACTTGGGCCTTGGCCCTTTTTTTACAAGATTTGAATAGAAATTGATTTTAAAGCGAATATTAAATTATTTTTAAGATGGATAATAAATTAAGTAGTGATAGCTACCTAGATATGCAGAGATCCAAGATGGCCGCCACCCCAAGATGGCCGCCATCCAACCAACTCAAACTCAAACCAAACCAAGATTAGCCTATTTTATCTAACCTGACATACCCTGCCTTCCAGCATGCTTTGCCTCCTTTATGATCCTTTTAATGGATCAACCCAGACTTGTGTTATTTTGCCAGATCCCTGTTTGAATTTCCCGCCATAAGCCCATGTCTGAGAAACAAAGACAAATATACAAATAAAGATTTTTTAATAACAAATACCAAATAATATATACAATAAAATAGAGAATAACAAGAATATAAATATAAACAAAGATATTGCCATTGTTTGTCATCAAGAAGGTAAGTACTTCTTTTCTTTGAGTTGGGAATGATTTGTTCGGCATCTCCATGAAAAAACGCGTTACACGCTGAATCCTAAATTAAAACTAAAGTTATTTACCGCTGCTTCCACCGGCCTTAACAATAGCACCGGTGTAACTATTAATTGGGCAACTCTATCGCCCCGCCGGACAGTGTAGGGGGTTTCCCCTACGTTGGCTATGACCACTTTCAGGGGGCCCCGATAGTCGGCGTCTATTGTTATTCTTTAGAAATATTATACTGTTGGGCATTATAAAATAGGTAATAAACATACCTATAGTCCCTTCGGCGACAAACAGCCCTTGGACCGTTAAGCTACTACGGCCGACAATGCGACCGTAGCTGTTCGCCGGTAGCATAACGGCTAACCCGGTCGACAAGATTTTGACACCATGCGGTTCAATCACGGTATCTACTGGACAATATAAGTCCAGTCCGGCCGACTGGGGAGTGGCACGACGAGGAGTAAGCGCTGCCGGATGAATTTTGACAAACGACAGGGCGGGTAATCGAGGAGCGGTAGAGAAAGACATCTTAAAGTTGTTGGGATTGGTGTTTAAGTAACAGAAGTTAAACAACTGATAACTTTCACCTTGAAACACTGGGCTTATATAGTAAATTATGGAGGTTAAATCTAATAGTGTCTAGCTTTCAAGAGTCTTAAGAAACTATTTTTCGATAATAAGGAAAAAGTTAATTAGGTATATATTCATAGAATGAGAAATCTCTCCAAGGTCTAGGTTTATTTTTCTATATGCAAAACTTGTCTAGTCACGATTTAAATAATTCAAATAAGATCGTGTGATATTAAAAATTTATGCGCGAAGGTTAAGAAGGAGTTACCTTGACAGAAGGCCGAGGGGTTAGGTTTTTATTGGTATGCAAAGTTTGTTTGAGCCTGTCTGGCCTTAATTTGAATAATATATTTTGAATAATATGTATAAGATTTCCTTATAGGAAAATTTTTTGATGAAGGTTAAAAGTAATTATTTTGGGAGGAAGTGAAATTATTTTTAACATGATTTAAATATGAATAAACGTATATTAATATTAAACTATAGAGGTGTTTTTATATGCGTATCTACGCTAATATCCTTCATAATCTCCAGTATCAACTCGTCAATAAAAAATGCATTTAAGGTTAAATTAACAAATCGCTTGTTGATACACTTAATAAAAGTAAAATAAGGTGGTTTTATAAAAAAAACCATATCTGGGCCTGTATTCTAAAAAAATGGCCCTGAGATTTTGGTATAAAAGCTGGAGCATCGGCATTGTATTTTCACAATCTAACTTGCCACCATGAACAAGTATCAAGAATCGCAGTCTCTATCACAATCGCTCCTTAATTCACCGCCGTCGTCGCAAGAAGATTTTCCAGCCCCTTCTACCAGCAGTGGAAAAAGAACCATCACCCAGTTCCTGAAGCCAGAACCCATCGAAATACTGCTGGACTCGGACGACGAAAGCTTTGTGCAGGACGTCCTGCAGAAAAATATTGTCGGGTCCAGTGGTATTGAGGGTTCCTTTCGCGTTAGAAAGGAAGGGCAGTACTACGAAACTAAAGTCCCCCCACGCCAGGGGGATTACTTTATAGACGCGGCAGTCTATAAATTTTTCGATATTAGAAATTCCCAGCCTGATAAGGTCTGGGAGTGTAACCACAAAAGACTGAAAATAGTTTTAAAAAAAAACAACAAAGAAGGCGTTAAATTCCTTAACGCCTTCAAGAAGCTGGTGGAGACCGTCAAACAGGACGAGGAGGCTAAACAGCAGCCTCCCAGCAAAGTACGTATCTATTTAACAATGAATCTGCAAGCCAAGTTTTTTCTAAATTTTTTATTTCTGATAGAAATTCAAAAAATGAGTTCGAGCAGCAGCAGCGGCAGCGACTCGGAGGGTAGTGAGAGAGAAGAACACGCGCAGGTAAACCGGTACTACACAATTGAGCGGCAGATTGGCAAAACGAGTCGCAAATGGCACTGTAAACAAATCGATTTGCGTATAGCTTTTAAAAATTTGGATGACATTCCAACGCGAGATTTTTTTCGAATTTTTCGAAAAATTCTCGACGAAGTTATACGTAAATTAGTAACCGAGAATCCCGGGTATAATCGGGTTCGATTTGTTTTAAGCTCCCCCGGATTGACGACCCCCGTGAATATTAAATTTATAAAAATTGATAAATTCACCAGTAAGCGAATTATGCGCACCATCTATAGAGTGACGCAATCTAGTCGGGACTTTGTCTTTAATGGCGAAGATTTTCAGTTTGACATAATTTTTTTAAACCTCGATGCGAATATAGGGACTTATTATAAATCCATTTAAAATAGAACTTTGGTTAATTTGGATTATTTTGTAAAACAAAATAACCAGTTTATTTTTATGGAGAATAATGATAACCTCTGTTTTGCTCGAAGTTTAGTTCTGGGTAAAGAGATGGCCGATCGCCAATTTTACCAACAAAATAAGCAAGGTCCGCCCTTTAACCAGGACAATTTTAACAAACTGAAACGCAATAGTGCCCTTCAAGGTAATATTGCGAAAATCTTGCACAGAAAAGCCGGAGTCCCCGAAGGTTTCGTTACTCTAGAAGATATTCAAAAATTTCAAAATTACTTAGCTCCCCATTATAGGATCGTAATAGTTGATGCTGCGAATAATTTTACCCTATTTTTCAAAGGACCCCAAGCTCCTAAATTTATCTATCTCTTAAAAATTGGCGACCATATCCACCCTGCAAAAACTTGGCACGGCATGATGGGGGGTTGTATCTCTTGCGATTTATGCTTGAAATCGTTTTACAAACGTGAATTGTTAAAAGAGCATAAATGCCCCGAGGATACAAAACCCTATATATGTTTTCGGTGCCAAGGAGAAGCTTTTCATTCAACCAGCGAGGACGTTTTAAAACGTTGCGACGAATGCCACGGCTACTTTTTCCCGGGCCCCTGCTACGAAACTCATTTACTTAATGGCACCTGCGCGAGCCAAAAACGATGTTTAGAGTGCGGGCGGCTGATGGGCGAGGATCACGACTGCAATCCCGAATGCTCTCAGTGTAAAATAGTCCATCCGCCTGGCGAGCATTTTGTTATGCCTTTGGAAACCAAAATGAAAGCCTCGCGGTTTATTTATTACGACATTGAGACTATTCTCAGAAATAATATCCACGTCCCCATTTTACTAGTTTGCGACGTAGAAACTGAAGCTGGCTTTGAAACCAAAATTTTTTACGGCGCCAATTGCGTCGAGCCATTTTTAAATTATTTATTTAGCGTAGAGCAGGTAGTTTTGACTGGACAGAAGCGTAAGACGTACCAACCGCGCTTTACTAACACGCAAGTCGTAGCTCATTACGCGAAAGCTTTTGATAACTTCTTAATTCTCAACGCTTTAATTCATAGACACGTCACCCCTGCCGTTATTTTTGATGGCAGTAAAATTTTAATGATTCATCTCGAGGGACCGCAAATTAGATTTCTCGATAGCTTTAATTACATTAGTCAACCTTTGCGTAATTTCACCAGCATGTTTAGCCTCGGCGATGTGGCGAAGGGATTTTTTCCATTTGATTTTCATACCGAAGAAAATCTTAATTACATTGGCGTCATCCCTGAAGCTTTGTACTTTAACGTGGCTCAAATGAAGGCCAATGATTATCGGGATTTTCAAACTTGGTACGCGTCAATGGAAGGATCTATTTACAACATCAAAGAGGAGCTTATTAAATATTGCATTCAAGATGTCCGAGTCCTAAGACAAGGCGTCGAAGCTTTTAGAAAAATTTACGTAGATCTAAAAAAATTAGACCCTTTCTGCTTGAAAAATATCACTCTGGCGGGTTTTCTAACAACTATTTATCTTAACAATTACTATAAACCTTACAGCATGGGTATTGTTCCTTCTAATGGCTATAACGCAAAATTCAATCACAGTCAGATTAGCTTAAAATATCTCGCTTGGGTGGAGAAAACGGAAAATATTAAATTGCGAACGGCTTTAAGCTATGGGGGTGAATATCGCGTGGGTCGCTACTTAGTCGACGGCTATAGTGAAACTCCGCCCAAAATCTACGATTTCCACGGTTGTTACTTTCACGGTTGTCCATGTCAAAAACTTAATGTCTACAATACCCAACTCAAGGTCAGCAACAGATTTCTGTACGAGCGGACTTTAGATAGAGAGTTGTTTATTAAAGAGAAGATGGTCGGGTATGAATACACTTCCATCTTTGAGTGTCAATTTGCTAAGCTTTTAAAAGAAAACGCCGAAGCAAAGGCTTTCTGCAAAAGTTTAACTTTTCGACCTCAAATATCAGCCCGTAGCGCTCTCTATGGGGGACGAACGGAAAATTTTGTTCTCAACTGCCACGTGCAAGGCGAGGAGAAAATTTTCTACAAGGATATTATTTCTTTGTATCCGAAAGTTTGTCGCGATTGTCCGTACCCTAGCGGCCACCCCATAATCTATAACAGAGATTTTGACAAATCGCCAGGCTGGTATTTTGGCGTTATGAGTTGTCGTCTGCTGGCCCCTCAAGATCTCCACATCCCCTTAATTCCCTTTCGCAGCGGTGGTAAATTAGCTTACGCCCTCTGTCGCACGTGTCTAGAATTGCGAGCGGAAATCTGCGATCACACTGTCAATGAACGGGCTTTCGAATCAGTCTGGCCAACGGTCGAAGTCTATGCCGCTATGGAGCATGGTTATAAACTCCTCGATATATTCGAATATATATATATATATATATATATATATATATATATATTCGAAACGGAATATTTCTTCGCCCAGTACATGACTGATTTTATCGCCTTGAAAGTGAAGAATTCCGGATTTCCCGCTCACGCGCAAACACCTCTGCAAAAAGAGGCGTATATCGCTGATATAAACAAGAATGAAAAGCTCTCGCTGACGGTGGCGGATATTCAATCAAATCCTTCCCTGCGTAATATCGCAAAAATTAATTTAAATTCTCTTTGGGGTCGCATGGCATTAAATACGGGAAAGATTCGCAGCATCTTTATCAACAATTATTACGAACTGATACGATACGCGAGCGATTACACTCTGGAATTAGTCGACTTACGGCCAATCACAGATTCAATCGCTCTCTTATCGTACAAAGCCAAAAGCGATTACGTTCTAGACTACAAACTGGGGTCGGCCATTGTGGGTAGCTTCGTCTCGTGCTATGGGCGACTCGAATTGAACAAGATGCTGCTTCAATTGGACCGCGCAGCTTTGTATTGTGACACCGACTCGATAATCTACCGCCATCTACCGGGAAAGTTTGACATTCCAACTGACAATCATATTGGTTGCTGGGCAGACGAACTCGGCGGTGATTTTATAACTTCCTTTTGTAGTACCGGTGCCAAAAGGTACTCGTTTCGCACTAGCAAAGGAAAAGAAGTCAAGAAAATTAAAGGGTTGACGTTAAATCGAGAAAATCTTGAAAAACTTGACTTTGAAACCTTTGAAAGTGTGGCGATGAATCCGGAAAAGGAAGTTACAGTCAATGTCCCTTTTAATTTTAAACGGGATAAATACAAGCTGCAGCTAGAGGCCGTTAAAATCACCAAAAGATTTCGCCAAACTTCGAATAAGAGATTGTTGAACGCCGATTTGACAACCAGTCGACCCTACGGTTTTAAAGAGTCAGCATCCGCTTCAACATCTCTCGGGCATGAATTACGAGGCTAGGCGAAGACATACTTTCGAGGGCTTGTGGGAATCTTGCGTTCCCATCGAAGCCCTGGCCAAAGACGGTTTCTATCTTGCAGATGTAGAAACACAGACGACGCGCTGCGCCTTTTGCGGCATTGCCCTGTACCAGTGGCGTTGCACGGACAGTCCATCGAGGGAGCATCGCAAGCATAGTCCATCGTGCGCGATGGTTTCCAAAAAACCGTGCAACAACAAACCACTGCGGCAAGGGTTTCCCGACTTCCCGACCAACGAGGGCACGGATGTTTGCGACCATCTGGTTCAGACATGCCCAGCCACCAACAAAGAACAGTCGGGAACCGAAAAAGTGCGCGTGCGCATCCATCCGTCGTGTTTGCTACTGTAGTGCGTGTTTACATCCTACCACCCTCCGAGTCGCGCGTCAACTTTAACCTCCTCAACGCCCAACGCTTCCGCCAGCGTTGTCTGGAATTAGAAGAGAAACTTTTTAAAAAAACAATTACTTAATAGGGGAATTTTTTTTGGGTAAAAGGGTTTCGTTTATATTGTTTAAATATTTTCTACTTTGTGTTTATTAAGGGTCTTTGGGTTTTGGGTTAATTGTATTTTTGTTTATATATATTATATATATATAAACTGTTAATTAAAATAAAAATGTTTATTAATCAAGATGAATCCAGCCGAGTCAGTCTCGCATTCTTTAAAGTTCCAAACACCCGCTCAGTTTCTAATCGTGGGGCCAACGCAAGCGGGGAAGAGTTTTCTTTTAAGTAACTTATTGCAAAATCATCAGCTTATGTTTGACCCACCGCATAAAAAGGTTATTTATTGCTACGCGGCCTGGCAGCCAAACTACGAAAAATTGAAACAATTGATTCCGGGAATTCAATTTATTCAAGGCTTGCCAACGGCTGATCCAGACTTTTGGGAAATGAATCGCGATTCCTACTTGATACTAGACGACTTAGCTAGCCAATTATTTAAGCAAGCTCATATTGCCGATTTAGTGTGCGTGACGTCGCATCATTTAGGGTATACGGTCATTATTATTACTCAACAACTGTTTCCCAAGGGTAGCCAATCGCGGATAATTTCTCAAAACTCATCCTATTTTATAATAATGAAAAATCCTCGAGATGTTGCCTCTATTAGATATTTAGCGCAACAAATAAGTCCAGATAACCCGAGACGTATTACGGATGCGTACAGGCTAGCCACTAAAGAACCCTATAGTTATTTGTTAATTGATTTAAAACAAGAAACTCCGGAAAATTTACGATTAAGGTCGCGTGTTCTACCTCACGAATCGCCTATGTATGTCTATGTCGATTAAATTTAATTGTCATTTGAATAATGGCCCCGCACGTTAAACATCGATCAGGAAAACGCTCCCGACTCGTCGTAGCCTGTCCCTCGACAAAGTTTGCCAAATTTGTCCCTTATTTACAAAGTTTGCGTCAAACTAGCTGTAAACAACGGCGAACCCTCTTAAACAATAGTAGCACGCCTCAATTAAAAAGCATTCAAACAATTTGTAAGAATTTAAAGGGCGGGGGAATTTTTTTAAGTAAAGACCGTAAGAAAAGCTTAGCAAAGTACAAGAAAATTATTAGACAACTCGGATCAAGTACCTTGTCGCAGAAAAGCAAAAAAAAGCTGTTGTTGCAGCAATCAGGTGGTTTTCTTACGACGCTACTTGCAGCAATTTTGCCTTCAATTGTCCAAGCAATAGCTGGTAAACTATGAAACAAATGGTACTTGTACCGGCTAGCGCCGTAACTTCAACAGCTGCCCAAGAACACTCGGCCTTGGACCGAGAGATTGATGATATTTTAAAATCGCCATTGAATGCTTACGATAAATTATATAAATATTTAGACGCTTTTAAGAAATATTTAAGTATCGAGAAACAAATTCCTTTACCTAAATTTGAGGTCGTCAGTCCTACAATGGGAAATGTCGTCACGCCGCCATTACCGGTCACCCCTAAAATGCCGCCTCGAAAAAAACAATCTTCATGGCCAAGTTCTGCCACGTCATCTCCCTCCTTAAGCTCCTCAGGTAGCGCTTTTACCACGCCGCCACGCTATAAAATTAAGCCTCGGGAGAGAGTTTTAAAAAGCGAAGCCGGAACCCCTACACCTGATGAACTTTACCAGCAATTTGGGCCAACCTATGTTGGCGATATGGTTAAGCGTCAAGCTGAAATTTTGGCAAAAAGTTTGCAAAAAACATTTTTCACGCCAAAAAGAGAGGTAGAAGAAGAAGAAGGCGCTGTCGGATATGCAAATCGCAATGACGACGGCAATTTTCAAGAAGAAGTCGTCGATGAACAGGAAAATATACCAGAAGACAACGCGGAAAGTTTAACGGACCTGGAAAACCTGTTTGAAAGCGCCTCTGCCAAGCAAAAGAAAAAAAAACAAAAAAAGCCTCGGAAGAAAAAAGATGAACTTCAAAACTTAGGACCGTTGGTTCCATCTAACGAGAGGAGAAAGAGGCACAATAAATGGCGCGATATTAATTAAATGTAATATTTAGACAAAATAAAAATTGTTTTATTGCGAACAATATCTGTGTACATGTTTTTTTAAATGTAAAGATAAATATAATAAAGCGACATAATCGTTAAGTTTAAGATTCTGATCATAGATGGCATCTAATATCGTCTTCCTTGAGATTCCATCGGCCCTTAGTGTTAGGTACAGCCAACAGTGGATGCCGCACAGTTGAAAAAAAGGGTGTTGAATTTGATGATTGTTGTAAACAAATCTTTTCCCGTATCGTTTTAAATTAACCCTATAGAATCGTGGCGAATTTCCATATGTGCAGAACATTTCCACCGTGTTATTGCTGCAATAACACGCAATCCAATGCTGTCCAGCCTGGTCAGATGGTTCATTGTTAAATATGAAGCAAAATTTAGATTGTTTCGGTCGGTCTGGTAGCCTATCTACCGGGAAGCAACCCAGGTAATAGGGTCGCGTCCTTTTGTCGCAAGTTAAAAGAGCGCTTATTTGCGAAGTGTTCATAATTTAGTCTTGACGAGGCCCGTCTCAGGTAACGAGATTTTTTGCAATTCGGTGGCGTAGAAGACGCCCAGAATTTCTTCTCCCTTCAAATCTGCTACTCGATACACGGGTGGATACCTTGGTATAACGTCAACAACGCGAAATATTTCGTCAGTAAAAGTCCCACCAGAGCTAATTTTTCTAAAAACCCGACTGGCTATGGACAAACGCACGTGATCGCCAATTTTAAATCTTGGTGCGTATCGATTAATTCCGTTAGATTTACCGTACAATTTATTCCAAATAATTGATTCGTTATCTATATTAACATTAGCCGGCGCTATGCCGGTAGTTGAATGAACCCGTTCATTATAAGCTCGAGTTATTAAAGGTAAATATTTAACGTAATTTTTATTTCCCGTGGCCGTTATAACCCGGGCAATCTGCTCCTTAATTGTTCTTATAAAACGCTCGGCTAAACTGGCTTTATGCTGACTTCGGGCAAAATGTATTTGCACAGTGTGACGTTTCAAAAAGGAAGCAAAGTTGCGCGAACTGAATTCCCCACCAAAGTCAGCGTATATTTTCAACGGAATCCTCTCTCGAAATATTTTTTTAAAAGCTTCGATAACCTCGCCAGATGTTTTGTTTCTAAGAGGTATTGTCCATCCGTAGCGGCTTAAGACGTCAATGACGCACAAAACATAGCGAATATTTTTATTAAAACGTTTTAATTTCGGTAGATCCAACAAATCAGCTTGAAAAACGTCATCGATAGTCGAGGCGTACACCTGGTTGGTTTTGAATCGGAAACGTCGAAATCGGTGTTTCGTGTAGGCCGGTTGTTTCTCGAGAAAGGCGACTAATTTTGCTTTTGGCACGTGCGGTAAGGCCTTTTGTAATCTCGCTAGCGACCCATAGGTGGCCGGATTAGCCACGTCGTAATAAATTTTTCTAATTTTAGCGTCCATGTCTTAACAAGTATAAATAACGACTAAATGGTTTCCCAATAAACAACTTTATTTAATACACACAAAGGTATTTTGTAAAAACAATATCAGTTAAACAAATACGCTATATCAGTACATTTATTTTAATAGCCATAAATCAAGGCATTCTTTAAATCGGCAAAACTGTTGACAAAATAAGCGTAAATATCCTCTTGATCCTCGATCCATCCGTGTTCAGTCTCAAATTGATGCAAAATTTTCTCACGATCCAATTGAGGCAGCGCTTCGTGCAAATTACGTTCGACTCGATCGCTGAAATTTGTGTCAAATTCCGAGCAGCTTTGAGAGTGGCATATTTGTTTTCGACACTCGACGTTGGCGCATATGGAAGTGACGTCAAACAAAGTGGTAGTGAGCTCGTTTAAAATTAATTCGCGCATGCGACAGACAGCTATCCCTTTAGCTTTGAGATCCTCGTCAATCAGCGGCTTTAAATCAATCAATGTCTGCCATCCTGTTTTGTTCAGGCTGAATCCTTCGCTGGTGCTAAAGTTCAGGAAATAACGACTGCCGCTGCCTCGTTCATAGTATCGAAGATCGATTATACGTTCATCTTTCGAGTTGACGAAGCATTCCAGCTTGAGGCGCTCTTTGACGGGCAACCAAATATGATAGCGAGGTATTTTTCCGTCAAAAAAGGACGTGAGTTCATTTTGAAACCGAAACAAAGCGTACCAGGCGTTAGGTTTTAATATAGTTTTTGTACGCGTATCCGATCTTTGAATTAATATTTTAGGTTCAATTGACTCAATGACGCAAATGTCGAGCTTTGGCGTGACGGTGTGTACTTGGTGCATATTGGCTCGCGACTGATATTGTATTTATAAAGTTTTAGTCTTTTATACGTTGGGGTGATTATAAATAATTTCTCTGTTTTTAGATATTATTAATTGGTTGTTTGGAAATTCGGCCATGACAATACACGTGACGTTTTCGGTTAGCGGAGAGCTAAATCTTAACGATAACCGCAAGCTACCAGTCTGGGGCATGGAATTTAAACCTAACGAAGCGAGATGTTCTCTACTCAAATCAAAAACAACGACAAAAAAGCCCTTCTTATATAAATCGTAAGAAATTATATTTCCCCGGTCAAGACCTAATATCTCGAGACCCTCGAATAAAGAATTGTAACATCTAACGTATTGATCGTCGTCAAAATTAGGCGTAAAGGGAATATCAGGATAATTTTGAGAATTTAAAGAGAATTGCATGAAATCGAGTTTGAAGTGTTGGAGATCCAGGGGGTTAGAAGTTGCTTCCCCTTCAAATTTTTTATTAGTAACGAAAGCCACGACAGTTCGCGAGGGTAATTGCCCCGTAAACAGGCTGTCCCTAATAAAATCTTGCGTTCCGGTGGTTATTAAGAAATTTTCATAACAATAGAGTTTACTTCGTAGCGAGCGTTTATTCCCGAGTTTAACATCTGAGCGTGAGCTAGTTGCAGTTCGGGATTAGCCTCAATTTCGCGCGTAAACAAGGTGCATTCCGTTAAATCAATCTTATACTTTTTGCCCGTTTCATTGTGAATAATACCGAAATCCGTGGAGCTTCGATGAAGTCTAATTCGCACCTCGATATTATCTAGTAAGAATTTGGGCGTTTTGAACATATCCAGAAATAATTCGCCAATTACATCGCACGTCTTTGATTTTGCCACGCGTTTAGCGCGACGACCAATACCATTATCTTCTTTGTTAATATTGGCGTCATCTAAAGCCGTCGCCGGATCGATAATGGTATCCAAATAATATAACATAGAAGTTAACCAGGAATTGGCCGCCGTTTGTCCATAATTTAAAAGTATTTTAAAATAGGCCATATATGGGTACATATTATTAGGTTGTTGGACAGCGACGCCATTAAGAAATAATTCTACTTGACAAAATAGCGAGGCAATTATTAAATTTGTTACCGAGACTTTCTTTTCCGCATCTGGAACGGCCGTGCCGTCCTCGTGTAAAACGCGAAATTTTAATCTCAAAAGAGTTTTAGTCAAATCATGATAATTGTTAGAGGGAGGAATGATAAATTCTACATATTTAGCATTAGTTAGTGGGGCAATTGGATAATGAGCAGTCGTTTTAGTCCCCACAATATTATTATTCACCACTGGCTTTTCAAATACTTCAAAATCGGATAGAACACTTTCGTAGGTCGACATGTTTAGTCTAGAAAATCGCGTTTAGTGCGTCGCTTAACACGTTTGCTCCGGCTTGTTTTAGCAGTCCTCTTTCGTTTTCGGCCCGTCCCGCTCTGAGTGTTGACGAACCGGTCCACGCCTTTATGTAGTAGGGAATTTATAGATTGTTTGACATTTCGTTTAATCGATTCTCGAGGTGATATTCCGGGGTTTTGTGCATCGCTAATTACTCTACTCGTTAACCCAACAGCTTCGGACGCTAAAGTATTAATGGCCGGCCTAATAAAGGGTGTAATTTTGCGCAATAAAGAATTAAAGATGCCGCCAACACTAAAACGACCCCCCGATTGGAAAACGTTTGCGTGTAAAGCCGGAAGGGACGATCCTCTTTGGAAATACAGAGTGTATCTATTAGGCACCATTGCTCCTGTTCTATTGACGTCGACGCCTAAAAAACAGTTTAATATACACTTTGCCCAAATTAAACGGGATATTTTCCCCGTAATCGGATTTCAATTCAATTTCAATTTCTTGTATATCGCTGGTTGAAATTGGATAAAAGTCGATATTATTAAATATTTCCTGGTTCTCTTCGTCTAGCAGCGAAAATGCCGGCATTTTTATGAAACGTAGCAGAGGGGCTTGACCACCACCCACCACTTGTTGACGGATAATATTGGTATAAACAAACATGGCATCGACGCCTCTCATGATATCAGCGGGGTACTCCGAAGTCTCGTTATTAAGATACCGATCTAATTGATTGGCACTAAAGCCTAACAGCCTCCCGAGCCCTCTTCCGGGTGTTGTTTTGGGAAACAAAATTGAGACCGTATCGTTTAATTTTGAAACCGTCACGGTTCCGTCTACATTCTGCCAAAATTTTAGACTTTTCCTATGCGCCGGGGACATGGCTTCGCTCATAGCACTTAAAACATCGCTAATATGATAATAAACCCCGGGAGGAATCTCGCACGCGTAATTGTCAACTCGTTTGCCTTGAAGGTTATCTTGTTGATATCCGGGTAGGGACGGCTGGTCAGCCATATTTGGATCTTCTGGAAATCTATCAACATCGTATTCGCTAGTCCAAAAATTATTAGCCTCTGTCAGTGTCATTGATCTCAATCGGGGGTTAACCAACGCTACACCCGAGTGGCTATGTTGCAAAACTTCTCCCTCTTCGGGAATGTTAAATAACTTGGCCATCGGTCCAGCTACCGATACGCGAACACCTCGCTCTATTTCGAGACGCGTGTAGTATCTATTTTCTGGCACCGTTTTGAGAATAAAGATTTTAAAATGACGGCGAGTCATAAATTGCTGAACTTCTAATAATTTGTTAATCACTTTCAAATGTAGCGAAAAGGGGATTACCGCACCGGTCGGGGTAAGATCACAGGTATATTCACGCGCCGGTATTTTGATTTTCGTTGTCTCCGTCTTTGTAAAAAGATACATTAATGAAAAGTGGACGCGATATGACACGCCTGTACTGTTAGTAGTTTTAAAATGCGTAAAATTACGCTCTAGAGGCCTCTTGGATAGAAACGTCCCCCCAACGTATTCATTTTCTAAATTTAATATATCCTGCAAATCCGGCGAAAATTTCATTTCAATTTTTGCCGGACAATGGACTCTAAAATAATGCTCCGCTCCTTGTTTAATAACGCTAAATTCAGCATTGTGCAATCTTAAAGGATCGTGGTTGTTCGAGCTTATTTTGAGCTCTTCGGCGATTTCATAATAAATTTTAAAATCATCCTCCAAAGATTGTTTCGCTTTAAACTCGCCTGACACCGAGAACAATAAATAAATCCATGGCTCCTCCCCGGCGGTATAATGCTTAATGGTTCTATTGACTCGATATTCTAGATAGGCATTGTTTTCATTTATGGTATATTCTTGTATCGTGAGGCTTAAGGGACCGCATTGCTGCTTTCCGGTATAATATTTATCGGGGTCGAGGTTTAGCAATTTAGCTAATTGGGAGAAAATTTAATTTCCACCCATTCCGGTGTTTTGAAATTATACACGATAGCATAGCCCCAATTATCTACTACGTGATATGTGAATTGAATTTTATTTATTACTATTTTTTCTAAAGTGTTGGCTACGGCTCGATAAAGCCCTTCGGCGTTTTTCTCTGGCGTTTTACTGGCTTTAAAAGTTTGAGGTAAGAACAATATTTTATAGTTATCATAATCTTCGGGGTTAATTTGCTTAGGCTTTTCAGAGATAATTGGCTCGGGTTTTTTCTTTGGCGGATCAACCGGCTGCGGAAACAAGGGTTTTTCATCAACCGATGGTGGGGAGGGGGTCGGTAATACGGGTAGCTCAAAAGTAGAGGATGTTGTAGAGTCTGGAGATTTTGAGAGATCAGGCTTGGATAGGTCGGGTTTCGATAGGTCGGGGTTCGGTAAGTCGGGTTTCGGTAAGTCAGGTTTTGAGGGGTCTGGAAATATATATATTTCTTCAACCTCCGTTGGCGAGGGGGTCGGCGTCAGTGGTTCGAAGGTAGAGGGTTTCGGGGCCTCTTGTTTTGATAGATCAGGCTTATATGGGTCCGGAGCTGGAATTTTGGAGGGGTCCGGAAGTTTCAGGGGATCTGGCTCCGGCTTTGATGACTCGGGAGCAGGAATCTCAGGGGGTTCTGGAGTAGTTAGCTTAGTTGGGGTAGTGGAGGGGGGCTCCGCTGCTGATGTTGCAGTGGGGGTGGGCTTAGCCGCTGTTGTTGTTGTTGTAGTGGAGGCGGGCTTAGCTGTTGTTGTTGTTGTTGTAGTGGAGGTGGGTTTAGATGTTGTAGTTGGGATGGGCTTATCTGTTGTTGTTGTTGTTGTAGTGGGTTTAGCTGTTGTAGTGGGGCTCGGCTTAGCTGGTGTTGTTGTTGTTGTTGGCTTAGCTGTCGTAGTGGGGATTGGTTTAGTCGAAGTTGGCGGCATCGGTTTATTTGAACTTGGAGGTATTGGTTTAGTCGAAGTTGGAGGTAACTGTTTACCTGAAGCTGGCGTTTTAGAGGGGTCAGGCCCTGAATATGTTGGATAATAAGGCTTTGGAGAGGTTTGTTTTGGAATAGTTATTTTGGGTGGTGGTGGTGGGGGAGGGGTTATTTTGGATGGCCGTGGTTGTACAAATACTACGGGTTCAGTCGTAGCAATAGGTATCAGAAGAAAAGGCGTAGTTCGCGGTAAAATAGGTATAGATGGCGGTACAGGTTTATATTCCGGCTGGGGCTTTTTTCTTATCGGCGGAACTTCGTGGCTTGTTTTACGTTTAATGCCTGCCTTAGGAATGTACTTGTAATCAAATTTTTTTTTAAAACTATCTCCAACATTATCAATTTCGATTTCCACGTAATTATTAGTGTAATTTAAACTTATATTTTTAGCATGCTTTGATACAGGATATTTGGATATATATGGAACATCTTCGTAATTATTCTCTTTAAATTCAAATAGCGTGGCCAAGGGGGAATCAGCTGGTATTTTGAACCGTATGTTTTCCTCTCCTAAAACTTGCAGGTAAACGGGAAAGTTTGTATCTAACTGTTTTCCCAGGGCCCCGTCTTTATATTTATTCACTAATTTAAAAGATAATTTGCCTTTTAAATACGGATGACTGTTTACATCATCATTTAACAGCTCGACAAAATTTTGGGGCAGTTCGTACTCTTTGGTCTTGGTATAACGATTGACAGGTATCTATAATTTTTGATATTCAACAGGCTCTCTAACAGCTGCATAGTTGTCACGGTTTGGGTCACTTACGACCTGAATTTCAAACTTGTTAAACTCTTCGCTTATATTCACCCAATGATTTGGAAATATGATTTCTGCCAACCCAACTTCATAATCACTAGTCAAGTTCAAAGGTTGATGCAAATAATTTTTAAAACTTGATTGGGTATTGTTTGGATATATATCGAGACACGTATTAGACGCTAGAGTTAAAAAGACGTCGTCATTCATGACTAACGCCTGTTTATCAACTAACCCCAACTTCTTAAACAAACCTTATTTTATACATAAAAAGATCGTCCATAGCTCGGTAGACTGGCCGGGATTTGAACTCGCCACCTTTGGGGTATCACATTAGTAAACCCTGCCTTTATCCACTGAGCTATGGACGATCTTAAACAACAGGCCGTTTATCTTCATCAAAAACTTTAAAAATTCTTAAACTTTTAAAGTCGTTACCCTTGAAAAATCTACGTAAATAGTTAATTAAACCCTAACCGCTTCCAATAAAATATTTTCCTCAAAACAAGGAAAGTTTTAAGTCGTCATCCTTGAAACATCTACGTGATATTCTAGTATATAAGAGTCGTGTTTTAAAGAGAGAGTTACCAGTTACCTGGCTACGCTCTCCTGTTTAACCGTGTGCAGTACCATCTCTACTAAGATGACTTTACCCGCCGATCGTGGATTCACACAGCTTTTGCTCTGTGAAAAGAGACCAAATTCGATTTTTCCATCCGTCTCTTTTCAGGAATAGCCTGAAAAGAGACCAAATTCGATTTTTCCATCCGTCTCTTTTCAGGAATAGCCTGAAAAGAGACCAAATTCGATTCATTAGAACCCGACTTGTCGGGTTCTAAGTTGGCTATCAAGTAAGATTTTCGGAATCATTTATAACAAAAATTTAGTTTTTCATAATTAAATAAAACATTATCGATTATAGTTTGGAAAAAGAATGTAGCCCTGATCCAATTGATAGCCAAGAATCGACCTTCATTGCGGTGTCATATGCGTCCATACAACTGACTACCGCAATGAAGAGTGGGGAAGTTCTGCGTACCTTGCACCAAATGGAACCCGTTCTCTTCAGTGGGTCTCTCGATGTCCGTCTCAAACTTAACAATTTCACGACATCAACTTAACCCTCTAAACGCTTGATACAATTTGGACACAAGAAGTAACGAAAAAACCACCAAGCCTCGGCCCATGATCTTCGAGAACCAATGGAGGACTTTACTTAAAATATCTTTCTCTAACAATCCTCGATTACCCTGCTTGTCTTTCATCAAAATTCATCCGGCATCGTTTATCTTACGCCACTTGACGTCAGCCATCAGAATGCATGAAGAAAGCTAGTGGCGCTAATTACGATTTAAAGAGCGGCTTTCAGTTAAGATTTCGACTAAAATATCAAGTTTTGAAAATCGAAATGTCACTTTGAACAAGATGCTTTTACACTAGAGATAAGAACAATAAAATCTTTATTTGTATATTTGTCTTTGTTTCTCAGACATATTTAAAGGTTCTATGGTGGGAAATTCAAACAGAAATCTGGCAAAATAACACATGTCTGGGTTGGTTTAGACTTGTTCGGGGGCATAGCATAGTGGAAGGCAGGAATACCCATAGCACGGTGGAAGGTAGGGAATATCAGGTAAGATTTCTCCATAAAATAACACAATCTAGGGTTGGCAGTTCATCAATCTAGGGTTGAAAAATAACACGCCCGAGCTCGGGCCAGTCCGGACTTGTCTGGGAAGTTTGGTTTGAGTTGGGTAGTGGCGGCCATCTTGGGGTGGCGGCCATCTTGGATCTCTGCATATCTAGGTAGCTATCACTACTAAATTAAATATCTGAATTAAAATTCTAATAGCTGAATTTTATATCAGATGCAGTGCGCAATACCACAAAACTCAATAACACGCGGGAATATGATATTGAAACTGTCACGAAAGCCTGGATAAAGCACTCGAAGGATCGCAAAGGAGGTAGGAGTGAATGGCAACATCAAAAATAGTCAACAGTCAACAGATGAGATCGAATGAATAGAAGATGTATAGACAAAAGTGCCAAGTCTCATTCATTTTATTTGATCTCATATTTAAGTAGTTGAACTAGAACTGCATGTTCTTTAATAACTGAAACCGTTTTTGAGCTTAATTGGTTTTAATGGAATTTCACGCCCAAAATAAGTATTTTAATCAATAGGTTAAAACAATTAATATTGATAATTGAAGAAAAAATTTGAGCGTGAAGTTAACTCTTTTTTTTCTGCTTCTAATCTTAATTTGTTCTAAATGAACTTTTTACTGTCGACATTAAAGGCTGATAAGTAAACAGCTATTATGAAACCAAATGTGACATTTTAAAAGTGAATAACAAAATGTGAGAGAGCAAAAGTAAATAAAATGTTACTAAGACGCATTCTTTAACTGAGAACTTGATAAATAATTGTTGTATTTGCGAACCATTTGTCAAATCAAAGAGGACTTTAATAAATATATTTTGTAATAACGTGAATTCAGTAAAATAATCATCATGTTCTAAAGCTATCTTCGGTAAATGGATCTCTTTTACCAGCCACATAGCTCTCCAAGAAAGGGTCGGTAAAAATATCTAATACCGACCACATCTCTTGGGTCGGTAAAAAGATCTCTTTTACCGACCACATTAAAGCGGAAATCTGATCACGATTCGCCCCTAGAGTTGTACTTGTCCGCACAGCTTCAAAAAAATCCAAGAATGTGCTGCCACCTTTAATTTTTAAGGTTGGTTTATGATCAGACCTTTTTTTTTCTACCAGTGCTGGACATAAGTTGCCATTTAACAAATTAGACTTAGAGCAGACGACGGTTTGAAGGCGCGGGCTGTTTATTATTCTAACTTCATGCTGTGAAAGGGTGGTTTGTTTTTGATTATTTAGATGGTCTAAACTGAAATGAAGGTGTAAGATTTACTTATTATATTTGAGAATGTTCGGTCACTCGGGAAAAAAATAAAATAGTTTTATATTGAACGCATGTTTTATACTCTTTTTATTCCAAAATTTTGGTTTGCGGATGTGATCCTACATAGCCACGATATTGAAATGCATTCGTCCTATTTTAGTAAGTATTTAATTTAGTTCAGTGACTTAAGGCCCGTTCACAGAAGAGCTGAAAGCGGAAGCTGAAGGTGTATAGATGAAGCTGAAACTTGTTTTTTTGACAAGCGCGACCGTTCACAAAGGCGCGAGAGCGGATTTGTACCAGCTTTTTCTGAGAGTTGAAGCTGATTTTCGCGATAAGCGGGTGATCTGCCGCGGCAGATTCTCTCGCGCAAGTTGAGCTCTCGCAAAACCACACGTGACTTTGATTAGCCAATGAGGTGATGCGTTTCGAAGGTAGCCGGAAACATTCCGTAGTTGCGCAATAGTTAGGGTCGCTTTCCCGTTTAGGTCTGTTTTGGACGTTTTTTTATCCGATTAATAGCGTTTAATTTTGAGTTAAAAATGTCACTGAAAGAGAAAAAAGAGCAGGAGAAATATATAAAAGCTCAATTGCGGCAAAAGGACAGTGAAAGGAAGGAAGAAATAATTAATTTGATGATAAACTATCCTGAAATCTGGAACAAATCCAGTCCGGACTTTAGGGATAGACAATTACAAGGCGTAAAATGGGAAGAACTGGCTAAATCTATGAAGATGTCCAGTAAGTTAAAGAGCTACTTGATAATTAGTTGTGTTGCATTGTTATTAACGGTTTTTATAGTCAAAGATGTTAAAAACATGTGGAAGTATTTAAAGGATCAATTTAGAACAAATTTCCATGCGGTAAGCAAGAAAAAATCTGGGCTGGAATATGTGGAGGAAGAAGATATAAAATTAGTGAAATGGCCCTATTTTAAGCAACTAATGTTTTTAAAAGACACTGTGAGTCGTCGCGAGTGAGTATTTTTTTAAAATTACTACCATTGAAATGTAAAAATGTTGGCGAGAAAGTAAGTAAAATTTAAATTAGGACAACATGCAATCTCAATCTTAATGATGAAGACAATGGCGAAACTGCTGATCAAGTAAAAAAGTTATAAAATAGTATAAATATCTGATGGAAATAAATAAGAATAGTATAATCATCTGACATGTAGATATTAAGTGCTATGGCTAGTGGTAGTATGCCAGACGAGATAATAGATAACTCGGTGGACCAGGTTGAAGATGATATTCCTTCTCCAGATGATTTTATTTCTCGAGAATCACCTCTGCCTCAACAAATTCTGCCTGAAGCAAATATCGCTACTGCCTCGAGTGCATCGGTGACAAGGGATTCGACATCAAATTCAGGTACTGCCTCGAGTGCATCGGTGACAAGGGCTTCGACATCAAATTCAGGAACTGCCTCGAGTGCATCGGTGACAAGGGCTTCGACATCAAATTCCGCATCAAAAAAGCGTAAACAGGTGGATCACCATAAAGACAGAGGGGATGAAACACGCCAGGAAATCCGGGAGGAAATATCAAAAATTGACCAGTAACTACAAATAGATTGTCTATATTATATTCACAGCTCTTGTATTAATGAAAATATACAATTACTCTAGCCTCATCGCAGCTTCCATTTCCCATGACTGCCAGCAAAATACAGAAACTCGTTCCCAAAGGTTTTGCAAGTACTTGGCTGACTTATTAAGTCAAGTACCAGAAGATTCGCAGCTAGATTGTGAAATGGAACTAATGGGGGTTGTGCGTGGTTATTTGCGTAATAAGAATTGAAACGATATGGAATGTATGAAATTGGGCTGTATAATAAAAGACTTTTTCCGTGAATCAAAGTAGAACATTTATTAAGTTGTCAAAATACAATTTGGTAACATGCGAGACGTGAAAGTTACTAGCGATTAACCCCAGGCATATCCCATTGCCAAGGGACTGCACCTTCCTCAGACCAGAAGTAGTCCGTGTATATTGTTCTACAATTTTTGGCTCTTTCGGTGGAATTCCTAGCCATCGTTCCATGAAGAGAAATGAATGCATTTTCTGGCTCATCATTCCACCTGCCATAACGATAACCTCCCAGGCTATCGGTAAAATCCGCATATCCAAGGGGGCAGTATACTTTCTGCGATTTTTTCAAATGCTTTTCTTTGCAAAGTAGAAAGTTGTGCAACACTACCGTAGCTTTTATTACGCGATCAACATTCTCAGGTGAAAGCGTTATCGACTTGTGGAATACTCTCCATCTTGCTCCCAAAATCCCAAAAGCATTCTCGCTACAACGCCTTCAAATAAATAAATGTTTTAACCAGCTATAAGTAAATTTGATACTAGATAACCGATGGTAAATGTGAAACATTAATATTATACCTGGCTCTGCTTAGACGATAATTAAAAACCCGTGATCTGGAATTTAGTTCCTTGGACGAGTATGGCCGTAAAAAGTTTTCAGTTAACTGAAAAGCTTCATCCCCCAAAAAGACATATGGCGCAGTGATATTACTTCTTGGCAGTTTCTTTGGTAGTGGTAAATTAAGGCGATTCTTTTCAAGAGCAATACCTATTGGTGATGCCTTGAAAATACCACCATCTGAATTGGACCCATAACCCCCGATGTCAACAGCCAAAAATTTATATTCCGCATCGACCACAGCCATGAGAACGATGGAATTTGAACCCTATAAAATTGATAACGTTAGACTGTTTGAAAGGAGAACGCCATTATATATACCTTGTAGTTGTAGTAAATAGAACCACTGTTTGATGGCTGTTGAATTACTACATGTTTACCATCGACAGCCCCGCAGCAGTTCGGGTATTGCCATTGTCGTCCAAATTCGTAGGCCACGTCCTTCCATGTTTCTTCAGTTGGAGACTGTATATAAAATAACATGGTTTAGTACAATCATAAATTGTAATTTATTTTACATTTACTTTAAGATAAATGGGCTGCAGAACATCCCATAAAGCGTCACACGTTTCTTTGATCACGATATGGGCCGTTGATTTCCCAATACGAAATCCATATGCTATACTTATCAAACTCTCACCAGTAGCTAAAAATCTTTACATAACTTGTGTAATAATGGTATGGTTTCTTCAATAACCTGAATATATTTACCTGAGAGTAATGGCCAATCTATGGGCTGGTGAAAGAGGCTCTCGAGACAATGGGAATTTCTGGAGTCTATTTTTTAATAATTTGACCAGCTCATCAAAAAGACTTGGAGACATTCGGGTAAAGTTTTTGAAGTATGCGTGGTCATGTATTCTCATAACATTGAGCTAAAATGTGAACAGAAATAACTCGATTTACATTCATTTCAGTTGTAACTAATAATGCCGCCAAGGCTTATCTTGAATATATAGTTAATAATAGTAAACTTACTGAAGTATGAAAATATCCCTCGGATTTCCTTCTTGTCCATATAGGATGAATCCACCAGCGTCTTTGTACTTGTTTCTTTTTTTTCATTCTCAATAATTTTAGCAGTAATAACTTCTTTTTCAAGAGGAGAAGAGTCATCACACCGCGCGCCATTGTTTTTTTTATGCTATGCGCCTATATAACGTAAGCCTAAGCTCCTATGTGAACAAAATACAGAGAGAGCAGCTCAAAGCTGTCGCTTATGCGTAAACGCACGCGCCAAGCTCCACCACTTTCAACTTCAGCCACAAGCTTACGCTTCCGCTTTCAGCTCTTCTGTGAACGGGCCTTTACACTTGGTCTTACTGTGTGCTTATTATAATGATAAACCACAAATACAATACATTGAAAAGAAATAGATTCACCTTTGCGTTTGACTAATTTAGTTTCATAATTGTAATAGCAAATAAACATGTTTGAGCCCAATTCTGCCACACGTAATCAAAGGGACAACTTACTGTTTCCAATATATAAACAAAGTGAACAAATAAACCAATTACTTTCAAAAATATACATACATTTATATCCAATACTCGAAAATACTCCTCCGCGACGGAAGTCGCAAATATAAATACCACGGACTACAACTACTACTTTGACCTGTTAATTTTCATGTTTAAAGTGAGAAATGGTCTCTTCCCAGAATATGTAATAAACTGGTTCCCAAAGGGAAATAATAATATAAGAACACGTGGAGACAAATATAACTTCTACCCTGAAACTTGTAACTCGCGCGTTAGAGACAAGAATGTAAAATTTCAAGGCATAAAATGTTGGAATGAACTAGAAAATCACCACAAAATAATAACATCAATAATGCTTTTTAAAGATGCCATGAGCAATCACGTGGCACAGAAATTAAGGCAATGAGGCTGGGATTATCTGTAAACAGGCTCTATACTTTTAATCTAAGTTATTATCCATTACTTTTATTTATTAAATTAACTCTGGACATCATTGTAAATTAGGACTCCACCTTAATGATTGTTCCAATAAAAAGCCAATATTATTATTATTATTGTAAAACCTTGCAAGAAGTTCACCGCGGTATCTGATTCTAAAATAGAAACTCAAAATATGCAATGGAAATATATTTTGAAGTCGGTCAGCAATTCCTTTTCATATACTTTCCACTGGAAAAATCTTGCTCCGCGACAATGGCGCTACCTTCACCTTGTGCAGTTTAAGCTAGGTAGTGCCGTTTCATTCCTACCAAGCGACTTATGAATGTGGAACCCTTTAATTATAGTCATTATTATTGTGGGAGGAGTCACGTCCCACCACTGATGCCAAATGCATATTGTGCACCCTCACTGTAGCTGCAGCAAAGAGGAGAGAAAGAATCAGTATCAACGTCTATAAAATGCAGGTGTCTATTAAGCCTAATATCCCATCTGCTGAGCCCAGTAAGGCTGTAACAGACCAAATCCTACAATCCGTACATTAAAGCTAGTTAGTTTCCATCTAAAAGAGAGACACCCGTATACCGCCAACTAAGCCCAAACCATGCCGCACCTAAATGAAAAGTGACTAGGCCAACTAAGCGCGTATATTCGGGATCAAAGGTCACAAACGGAAAACGACGCCTCGTGGCGGCGTCCGTTACTTGTTCCCAAAACACATTCTCATATGATAATTATACAGAAATATAAAATGTTTCAATCGATAATCCTATTAGGCATAACAAATATATAATTATTAAACAAAATAGTAGAAGGTAAAAATTAGGAAGTAAAATTTTGAATTTAATTTAAATTTAAAAATTGGTTGATATATATGTTCTGATGGACTAATAATAATAACTAGGCTTTGTCTATGAAGAGATTTCTACACTAAGCCTGTGTCTTGTTTACAGGTGGGTCCCTTTACATTGCATAGAGGGGTGGTGGCTGGCCCCTATGCCACAGCTTACTAACTAGTACCGTTAACCACTAAACGTTTTTATGGAAAGGAGAAACCGGGTTAGACCGCGGAGGAGAACTCCTTTACAGCGTCTCTTCTCAAACCTGTATCGGTTGAGATACAATACGACTTGGGTTCTTTCTTGGTTGCTTGTGGCACAGGAACTTTTGCTTCTCGTTCGACACTGGCGTATCATGTTTCCTTCGTTGACACCGCTTCCAGGGCATTCGGTACATTCCTCATCAAGATATGGTAACAGTACATTGGTATGCAGGTCCTTCCGCGCTGATACCTCCGATGTGGGTAACTCCTCAGGCGCTTCCAATCACGGGAAGGTATCCGACCCCTTCATGGTGGTGATATTGAGGAACCTCTCCTCCGATGTCATAAAGTATGAGGGTTATAAAAGAAGAAATATGAACTGATGTATTAAGACCAAGTTTAGGGTCTAATAAGTAATAATACGTTACGTGCTTTGGTTCTCTTTTATTTCAACGGTTAAAGTCCTTTATCGTATGGGGATGTGTTGTCCATCTAAGTGACCAAGGAGAAACCGGTATACCGCCAAGTCAGCCCAAACCATGCCGCCCCTAACTGATACCGACTAAGCGGGTATATGCGGGATGAAAGGTCCCTAATGCCAAATGACGCCATCTCGCAGCATCCATTACAAGGTCCCTAGATCAAGACCTGCAAGGACCATCAACAAACTGTTTCGTCAGTCTCAGGCCATCGATATCAAGCCAGAGCTGATACTAAATAGCAGTGATTCTGTCATGTAGGCACCATCTTACGTACCCGTTGGTGATGGGGACGGCTATGGATTTGTCAGGTGTCTTATGTCTAGGATCCCAAGCCTTTGTTGGGTCTCTTATGTCTAGGATCCCAAGCCTTTGTTGGGTCTTTATGTCTAGGATCCCAAGCCTTTGTTGGGTCTCTTATGTCTAGGATCCCAAGCCTTTGTTGGGTCTCTTATGTCTAGGATCCCAAGCCTTTGTTGGGTCTCTTAAGTCTAGGATCCCAAGCCTTTGTTGGGTCTCTTATGTCTAGGATCCCAAGCCTTTGTTGGGTCTCTTATGTCTAGGATCCCAAGCCTTTGTTGGGTCTCTTATGTCTAGGATCCCAAGCCTTTGTTGGGTCTCTTATGTCTAGGATCCCAAGCCTAATAAGCGTCGATTCCTCAGCATTCCAACTGTCGAAACCTCTTATTTCGTGGACTGCTGAAGTTTATTTTTGACATTAGAAAAGTGATTTCATTTCCCTTCAAGGACTGACAGTGCACGATGACCGCAAATTTTCCTTCCTGTGAATTACGAGTTATTAGGGTGGTGGGGGGTCGCTTTGCGGTCATTTCCCAAGAAATTTAGTTATTACTTATTACTTAAAATCGAGATATCTGTTTCTCTCTTAATTCCTCCTTTGAAGGGGCTTCTACCATTCCTCTGGTTTTGGCAACCCTTAACGGGTGATCAGCATCCAGTGGAACTTTTTGTTTCAATGACCCCTAGAAATCATAATAAATTTGTAGCTGAAAAAGAACAGATTTTATTTTTACCTTGAAGTTTTCCCTATGTTCAAAAATGATCCGCATTAATTCCGGAATATAAGACTATTTTTTCTTCTCATATATTGGTACAATGTACCACGCCTTTGTTCGTTTACTGTAGGCACGTGTATCTCTGGAATCCACACATTTATGACCGTTATGCTTATTTCACAAACACATAGGCTATAATAAGTATATTAATGAAATTTTACTTTGGATGTCCATCTTGTCTATAAGCCCGAGGCCTTCCACAGTGCTTGTTGTGGTCTATGGCGGCTAATTTAATCCTTATTTGGTAGCCCCAGTAGCTACATCACAGACAAAAATTACTATGTCAACATGGTAAACGATGGAAACAAAGTTAGACATACCCAAAAGCGATTCTTTTTGGGGCATACATTAGAATTAGACTGTGGTAACTTTCGATAAAGCCTCTGTGCCTGTAACAAACAAGATTTGCGCGTGATGAATGGTGGTACAGTTCATCTCTATGCACTCATGCATACCTAAAGTTTGTGAAGTATCCCATATTTTTCAAGAGGTACTTCCTCATAACTTCGCTTCTTAATTTTAAGAAAGTGGGAGAGTTGGCTTGTAACCAGGGGTGTTTTTCCAGCTGCTCTTCAGTTAAAGGTTCATGGTCGCAATGATTGAACATGCCAATCTCCAAGTGCCACTCATGCTCGTTGATAACATGGTGGAGACAAGTCAACCACAAACTCTATAAATATTTGGATTTCTATTGACCACCTGTTCTTCAGATTCATTCAAGGTAATCATAGCACAATACATTCATAGTGAAGACCTGTCCTTGACAATTTTTGGAGCACCACCAGTGACATAAATCTCTATGTTCTTTAGATTTCAGTCCAATCTACATGAAACACGTTCTGTTTCATTCACTTGATAAAGGGTGTGAAAAGAGATTTAAAAATGGAAACATATTTACTTCGTTCAATCTCTTTAAAATTATTTTGCCACCATGGCACGTGTCCCACGAGTGTTTTACACCTGGCAAACAAGAATCCTCCTTCCCTACGAATAGTCGAAAATAAATTCTTTTTCATAAATATACCATGCATTCTAAAATCGCCAACCGTTATTGTCGTGCTTCAAACTAACTTAACTCAGCTGAAATTGCCGAATGAGCATCTGTGACGACTTCCAGCACTTTGACATTGTGTTGGGCGCCAAGCTCCAGAACCTCTTTGGAAGCACCTTTGAAAGCCAGGAGCTCCATGTTCGGGCTTTTCCCTTCAGCGTGACGAACGTCTTTGTTGGATATAGCTATGATTTTCTTTGATTCAGTATCTGCCAAAGTGTAAGTGCAAAACATGGCGGAATGCCCTGAACTGTCCATCCTTCCATCTCCAGCTACTACAAGTTCTTTTCCCGACAATTCTTCGAAAGTTTCTTTTTGCGTCCTCTCCCAGAAAACATCAACAGCTGGCTTCAAAAAATGAAGCTGATAGCTGATGGTGAAAAACTATTTCATGCCCAATTTAATAATAATGATATATGCTCGCTAGCGAGAACTCCCCGGTCTCCATGTCTATACATCGTTTTCTCTAAAGGTGAGAGGGGATGAATTTTATCTAGCCCCTTTATTTTATCATTCTCAAACAAGGCAAAAATCATTTTGCATTAGTCCGTGTGCTTTCCAATGTGCTAAGGTTGTACATCATCCAACAACGATCTAAGTCTATAGACTAGTAACGGACTAGTGGTAGAGGGGGTGTAGACGGTGTATCCCTCCCTCTGGTCGCGCTCTTGTATGGACTACTTTGCGCGCCTGGTAGGAGGATTGCACTGAGCTAAGAGATAAAAGGGTGTGACGTTTGCATACTTAGAAATGCCATTACTCTACGAAATTTTTAAATTAACATCATTCACCATGCTTACTAACAAATCCCTGGTAAAGATTCAAATTTTTAGGTGCACCAAAGCTGTTCCCCCCTTTTTTTAACTATATCCTGTCGCAGCCCTCCCCCATCATTTGTAATGGCATGGCCCATCCTTGGGAACCGCTGCTGTGTAGTTCGGAATTCATAAAGTTCTACAGATTTTATATTTTTTAAGAGAATTACAAAATAAGCGTCCTTCCAAATACAAATTTCATTATCTTTTATAATTTTTCGGAAATTTATAAACCCCTCCCCCCGATTTGTTTTTATTTTACCAGACGCTTACACGATAACACGATACGGAGAGAAGCTCGGAGAGAAACGAATTGAAAGCGCGACGTAGAGAGAGAACTGCCTGCCTGGTATACAGGAGTAGTATGTTACCCCACTTTTGACTATGCAAATGAGGTAAAAATTAACAAAATTTGCATAATTCAGAAATCCCACTTTTGACTATGCAAATGAGGTAAAAATTAACAAAATTTGCATAATTCAGAAATCCCACTTTTGACTATGCAAATGAGGTAAAAATTAACAAAATTTGCATAATTCAGAAATCCCACTTTTGACTATGCAAATGAGGTAAAAATTATCAAAATTTGCATAATTCAGAAATCCCACTTTTGACTATGCAAATTAGCCGAAAATGATCCAAATTTGCATAATTCAGAAATCCATACCTTAAACCATGCAAATTAACCGAAAATGATCAAAATTTGCATAATTGAGAAATCCGACCTTAAACATGCAAATGAATCGAAAATGATTCAAATTTGCAAAATTCAGAATCACACCTGTCAATGAAATGCGAGTCACGTGTAGTGTGACGTAGGTACAATTTGTAAGATATATCCGCAACAGTGGTTGAAATTATATTAGTTCGGGACAAAACGTAAAGCTATAATGAACTGGGAAAAACTACGGCTCGAAACTTTTAAAGATTACCCCGTTAGTAATATAAATCCGTCAGAGTTTGCGAAACATGGTTTTTATTATTTAAAGAAGGGCGACGCCGTTAAATGTTTTTATTGCGATATAACATTACATAGTTGGAAAGCTAATGATAAAGTAAATGAGGAGCATCGAAAATATTCCCCGGAATGCCCAATTGTTAAAGGGTTTTCGACATGCAACATACCCATACATTGTTCTAACGACGAGTCAGGGAGAGATGTACCACCAACGGAGAAATACGTTTCAACTACAAGCAAACCCAAGACTGAAGAATATTGTAATAATAGATGTTGTACGCGGCGTGCTTTACAGGTTGTAAAAGAAAATGTCTGTTTAGGTGGGTTATTACTTATCCTTCCCATAACTGTACCTGTAGGAATTATTTGTGGAATGTTATCTATGAACCCAGCAGTAGCGCTTCTTGGTTTCCATCCTCTACTCTTACCGATTTTAGATCAGAATTTTTTTAAAACAGGATTGTGTCAATGGTGTAAAAAACAAATCAAAGGATGAAATAAATTTTTTAAAAAACAATGTTTATTTGTATTGATTACATCACGATTAAATTCTGCGATAAATATTCCAAAAATTTGGAAATAAATTTAAAAAGCGTCTTTCTATCCTATCCAAGTCTTGATGATAATAATAATCAATAGCGTCTTTTGAAAATACTTTAAAAGTGGGGTCATACGCTAATCTCAAGTTTCTATCTTCCAAAATACTTGGAAGATATGGAGATC
This sequence comes from Phalangium opilio, assembly GCF_054372755.1. Taxonomy (NCBI): domain Eukaryota; kingdom Metazoa; phylum Arthropoda; class Arachnida; order Opiliones; family Phalangiidae; genus Phalangium; species Phalangium opilio. The sequence goes on from NW_028324206.1 coordinate 2,018,387, forward strand.
TTGTAATGAGACTAAATTTATTTTTAAATTTTTCAAAAGTGAAAGTTAAATCCATTAAAGAATGATTATATTTATGCAATTCTTCAATAACTACGCTAATATATAATAACTTAAACAAATTAACAGTATAACTAACAGGTGTAATAATATATTTAATATGGGGGTTGTCATTGCATTGTCTGTTTTTTATAGTCAAACGAGTGTTGAATTCATACAAAAGTTTTATAATTGCTGTATTTAATACCGATTCAACACTCGCTTGATCGTGACACACATACCCTAAAATGTACGCTGCTTGATAACATTGATCAAATTCATTAGGGTTGTATTTATGTAAACGTCCTAGTTTACACTCCGTAGTCAAGATGTATCGTCCGTAATCCCTGGTATCGATAGAGGTCCAATCTTTCCATACATCATGTCGGTAGTAAGATATTTTAACGATGTTGTTGGTGCACAAGTTTTTTAATATTTCACGACGTACAAGTTGATTAATGACACGCTTCGATATTAGATTGTTTCCTTCAAACTTTTTACGATTGTTCTCAATTTCGATCAAACATAATGTACCTAATCGAGGTATCGCGTTTGCACCTTCTGATTTAATACTAAAAGGTTTGCAACACACGTAACTCGAAAATCGATGATTTATATTTTTACGCGATTCAATACCAAAAACGTTCTCCTCCATTTTTTGTGAATTTTTATTTCCCCTAAAGGTGATGGTTCACTATCTCGTGAATTATAATTGACAGCGTTCTTTATAAATAACTTCTTTCTGGGTTAAATTCTGTGAAAATAATTCCAAAAACTTGGAAATGAATATAACATTTTTTGTTCTATTTTTTGCAACTCTAGGCGTGCATAATCAATAGCGTCTTTTGAAAATACTTTAAAAGTGGGGTCATATATTAAACCGATTTTATCTCTCAAAATTCTTGGAATATTTTTAGATTTTGTAAAGAGATTAAATTTTATTTTCATTTTTTCGAAAGTGAAAGTTAAATCCATTAACGAATGATTAAAGTTATGCAATTCTTCAATAACTACGTTAATATATAATAACTTTATCACATTAACAGTATAACTAATACGGGGATCACCATTAATATAATAGTAGTAATCATCATTGTCATTTTTGTCCTTTATGATCAAACGAGTGTTAAATTCATACAAAAGTTTTATAATTGCTGTATTTAATACCGATTCAACACTCGCTTGATCGTGACACACATACCCTAAAACGTACGCTGCTTGACTCGAATGTTGACATTGGTCAAGTTCATGAGGGTTGTATTTATGTAAACGTCCTAGTTTACACTCCGTAGTCAAGATGTAACGTCCGCAATCCCTGGTATCGATCGAGACTACATCTTTCCAATAATCATATCGGTTACGAGATACTTTAACAATGTTGTTGGTGCACAAGTTTTTTAACATTTCACTGTGTACAAGTTGAGCAATAGCATACTTCGATATTCGATTGTTTCCTTCAAACTTTTTACGATTGTCCTCAATTTCGATCAGGCATAACGTACCTAACCGAGGTATCGCGTTCGCAGCTTGTGAATTAATACTAAAAGCTTCGCCACACGCGTAACTCGAAAATCGATAATTTATATTGTTATTTGAACCAAAAACCATGTGATGCATGCATTCTCCAAACCCGGAATCCAGTTTTTTTGAATTTTTATTTGACTAAAAGGTAAATGATGGTTCACTATCTTGCAAATCCTTACCAATCCCACTCTTCACCTTCAAGTTCTAGGAAAGATGGATTGGCATTTTGAAAATCTTCGTAAGATTTATTGGTGGCATTCTTTGAAAAAATCACTTCATACACGTTATCAATGGATACATTGTCACGAAAGTGACCGGTTTTACAAAAAGAGTATCGAACCTTAAAAAATGTATCCCTAAATCTAGACAGTGTATTTGATAAGGATGATTTAGAGTAATTGCCGAACCGTAAAGAATCGATTACAATACTAATATATAACAGCTTCAAGAAATTCGTGGTGAAGCTGTTAGATGTAGCGTAATTCCTACGAAATGGGTTTTTATACGTCAACGTAGAGTTGCATTCGTAAATGATTTTAACAATCGCCGTGTTAATTACTGCTTGAACAGCCTCACTGTCGTGACAAACGTATCCCAGAACGTAGGCCGCCTCTTTTCGATGTTGACAACGCCAGTTTTGTTTGTTATAGTACTTATGAATCCGACCTAATTTACACTTCGATGTAGGGACGTGCTGACCACAATCAACCGTATCGATTTGACATAATGAGTCAACTGTACAGAAAGTGACCCAAGATAGTTCTACAACATAACTCTCCCGCTTGTTTTTTAAAATTTCCTGACAAACCAGTTTTCTAATCGCGGTATGTGTTATTTTATACTTTTGCGCAAATTTCTGACGATTGTCTTCAATTTCGATTAGACATAACGTCCCTAACCGAGGTACGTTATTTTTACAATCATGTTCAATAATATTTTTTTCATTAAAATTGTACGAATAAATTTCTCTCATTTTTTGGGAAGCTACACAAATAATAGTTTGGTTCCTCTTCACTGTCCCAGTATGAACACTCTTTTTCTGGGCGTTGAGCAGTAATGAATTTCACCACCAATAGATGAGAAACTAGCAATATCGTCTTTTTCACAAAAAAGACAGTTTAGATCCTGACCACTCTGTAACTCAGTTTAGCCTGTGGTATTTAATTCCGAAAATTGTTTTTCATTCAAGTCTGTGAAAAGTAATAATATCTTATAAGAAACACGCACGTTGTGAGGGCCTCTTTTAAAATTATACATTTATAATATGCACCCTTCTTAAAACGACTGATAAATATTTTTCGATAGGGACGCTCATTAATATGGACCCTTCTTTAAAATCGTTAATACATAAAAAACCAACAGTTAAATATTTTTTCAAAGAAAACCAGGGATGACCTCGACGCTCATTACAAATTCCTAACTAGACTTCTTAAGCTAACAACCTTGAAAATTTCTTATATAAACTGAACGGATTTCAAAGTTTCACATCATAACGCAAAAAACTTTAAGTTTGAAAATATCTTCATAGATAAAGTCTAGATTACTACTAGAAAAATGTGTCCAGCAAAATCTTTTGACTCAAACGCTGTTCAACCGGTTGAGGAATTGTAAGTTATTTTAGCTAGCAAGTTAAAATTATTTTTTAATACCGGATCTATTTTATAGAGCGCTTTACCCCAACTCTGGGATATCGATGATGAATTGGAAGTAGAACCAATCATCATCCACGAGGAGCATGATATCCCAGATGGGGTGGAGGAGGAAATAAACGAATTAATCGCGAGTATTGATATGTTCGCCGAAGCCGACGACCCGGATGTTGTATCGACGGAATCATCCTCGGATGAAGAAACGTAAGGTTTTAAATAAGTTTGAGGAATTGTAAGATACCTAACAAGAAATTTTTAAAACAGCGAAAGCGAAGAACTTTACAACGCAATGATTCAAGAATACCCATGCATGCAAATTGATTTAAAGTAAAGCAAAATAAATTATTATCTAAAAATTAATAAACTAATACATGTTTTTACAGTCTAAAAAATATCCCTTTCCTACATTGTGTTCTTGTTGTTTTTCCACCGAATTTAATTCTCATGTCATTTTTCGTACTATTGAATCCCGCTATATTTTATACTTTTGTGCTACTCCTAATTGCCCTCTTTTCCGAACTATCATCTGCCTTACCTGGGATCAGTCTAATTTCTATCCAATTAACATTTTCCTAGACACCTATTTCCTTTCTAAATATAAAGCATACCGTCTTCCCCTATACGAAAAAGATCTACAAATTGACTTAAAGTAAGTTGTAAATGAGTCTTATTGTATATAAAAAACTAATTTTAACCTATTTTTATAGTTCTACCTACGATATTCCTACTCGCTGCCCTAATTGTTATTGCCGTACTCCAAACCACTACACTATCAGGGAAACTGTCTGCGTTCCGGAACGACGTACAACTGTCTACAAGCTCTACTTCTGTCCTATTCGAGACTGTCCTTTATACCAACATCTCATCTGCTTCTCCTATCATCAAAAATATTATCCTGTTCATATTTTAAATAATTCTCATTTCTGTTTTCTTATTGATCGTAGACGCTTACCTAAATTATTATCTCAAATTAATTCTCAATAAAAATATATATATTATAACGAAACTTGTCTCTTATCTTTTTATATTAAGCTAAAACACTCTATAAGAATCCCCTCTCTTAAACAACCGTAGTGCCAAACATTTCTTAAAAAAGTAGTTAACCTTGACAACGCCCAATAATAATTCTTTTGAAATAGTAGATATCTCGGGGAAAACTTTATCATTTTCTTTTAACGCTTCATCCGAGAAAGTCTTTTAAAAAACATGGGTCTCCCAGAAGATAATCCTCAGTCGCAGTTACAGTAGATGGACTTTCTGTAAGCTAAAAGTTTACTAGTTGTTTTTAAGCTTCTAGTTTCTTAAGAGTGTTTTTTACAGAACCCAAGTACCATTACTAAATACCCCAAATATACCTAAAGAAGAAGCATAGATAGGGTAAGTGATATTTTAATTTTAAAAAGTATAGTTAAGTAAAAATAGCTATGTATTTAGAATCTTCGAAACTTCTACTTCGAGATTCGTACCATGCTGGTATTGTAAAAGAAGAGAGGTGGCGGCTATCTTTAATAGCGATTCATTTGCCTTATATTGCGCGAATCTATCCTGCCCCCGCTATGGAAAAATAGTCGGTTTTTACTTCCCCGCTATTCATAAATATTATCCCTGTCGCGGTCATCCCGAGGATCGTAATACGGAATGGGCGGACATTCTTCATTATCCTCTCTTTCATTATCCTTGACTCTTTTACAAAAATATTAACTTTTTTCTAAATATATATACCTTTTATTATTATTCATGTAATTTGGTTTTTTTACATGTTATTAAAAAGATTTTTAAAATTCAATTAAACAGTACGAAATCATTTGTTGAATGCTTAAAACACATTGAATATTTTGAGGATTACGTAAATTATTTTCGAATGATTTTAACAGATCGGTTAAATTTAACGTGCTGCAAAATGCGTGTAAGGTAGTTTTACTCTCGCGTTTAACATCCAATAGTTTTTTTTCAAAATCACCCAAAAGAATTCGAAAGGTGAGTAACATATTTTTTAAGAAAATTCTTTGATTAATAATAAAGTTAATATGTGTAGTAATAAACCCGTTTACGGGGTCTTGCATAATAAGCGTAAATACTTCGGGTTTATTGTCACTGGAACGCTTTCGTCATACGTAAAGACAAGACCGTAACTCGTAATAGATATATAGATGTTCTGACAACAATAAAATTTAATTGACGATTTCAGCATACAGGCAGCGAATTCAGTTTTACGTTTGTTCAAGAGGTACCATATTTTATACGGTATTAAAATAAAGTTTTCACTTTCAACAATAATTGTTGGCTCAACGTCTCGTCCCCGCGGACAAACAGTTACCGTTACACCGCTTTTTGTTAAGTGTAAGTTCAAATCGCGAAACATAGCCATATTTTTATAAAAAAGTATTACTCACAACACATCACGGGTATTTTTTCAGGAACGAGCAGTGCAGTTTCAAACATGTACTTTCGATTGACTTTCCTAACAAAAACTCGGGGTCTTTTTATACCAAAATATCTCCACTTAAAAATTCCATAATATTACCCTTAAGCGATAGAAAAGTCTTATACCTGATAATTACGAGAAAATAAAAACCTTGGGAGGATTCACACGTGATTTTTGAAAGTATAATTAACTACGAGAGAGAATTTTTTTTATTTTTAAGTTTTTGACCCTTCGACCTTTTTCCAAAAATATCATCCATTTTAAGATCGGAGCACCTTTCCCCCGAAAAATCCCTGTTTAAATTCCCACACTTTTTCGTTTTTTATAAACCATTAAATACCAATTAAAGCTTTCCATCTGTGTAGGACGTGTATTGGAAAGTTGAAGCGTCTTTAGCCTTCTACATAAACTCCACCCAGACCAATTTGATCGAAGCAAAAAATACTTCTCGGTAATTACACCCAGGTGCATCGTATAAAAAAGCAATTATTTTTTGATACAATGTAATTTAAAAAATATATTTTGTAACCTAGGGGAATTCAGGTGTTCCAATCGTATATCTAATATCATTAAAAAGTATACCCGCAGCCAGATAAAAAAAGCAATTATTTTTGATACATTGTAATACAAAAAATATATTTTACAACCTAAAAGTATCATTAAGTATAATTAACGACGAGAATTCTCGGTAAATTACTTTTTTAAAAAATATATTTAATAACCTAGGGGTATCCAGGTGTTTGAAATCGTATATCTAGCCATCATTAAAAAGTATACCCGCAGCCAGATAAAAAAGCAATTATTTTTGTTACATTGTATATACCTAGGGTATCATTAAGTATAATTAACGACGAGAATTCAAAATATATTTTATAACCAAGAGGTATCATTAAGTATCATTAACGACGAGAATTCAAAATATATTTTTATAACCAAGAGGTATCATTAAGTATAATTATCTACGAGAATTCTTACTTTCAAAAAATATATAGAGGCTATAATTATCTACGAGAATTCCTATCGTAATTATTGCTGGGAAAAAAATATTTTTAACCGTATAATTAGGCGTTCCCCGCGCGCCGGCGCGCGGGGACGCCGTGTGTCACCCCCCTCCCCCGGGGGCGGCGGGGACGGTGTATATAAACTCTCGGGATTTTCGGATATTTCATTCGTTCTTCACTCGACGTTCGTTATGGCATCTTTATCTTCACTCGGTAAGCGAAAAATTAATATATCTGATGATGAGGAGGAAATAGATATTTTAGAGCAAATTAAAAACGTTAAAGAGGAAACTACTATCGAAAAAACCGGCATTGTCCCTCGATACGATATTAAACGAGGTTTAGCTAGTTACGTTACTTCATTACCAGCGTCGCGTGACGATTTTTATTTCTATATTCAAATATACAAGTACGAGGATATAAAAGATAGAGATAATAAAGATATTTGGCAATGCGATGGAAGAAGATTAAGATTTCTCGCGTCTAAAGATAGCGTCGAATGTAAACAAATTCGATCTATCGTGAACAAGATCGCCAAGCATATGATCGATAATCCCGACAAGATCACGAAAAATTATTCATTTTTAAAAAAACGAATAATTAATCAATATGGAATCCCAATATCTATTACTCGTATATCTATTAACGTATCTATATATACTATATACCCAATATATCAATTATCACTACTATTTAATATAAAAAAAGAAGACAATATTTACCTGGTTGATGGGATGGATATGAGACTCGAAGTTAACAGATTATCAACGTTCAAGATATGGTCTGTCGAAGGTATTAGCGTGGATGACATGGCAGCCAGCGGTTTTTATTGCATTAGTCCTAAAACCGTTCGTTGTTTTTCGTGCCTTATCGCCTTGACTGGATGGAGAGCCGACAATCATCCATTGGGTGTTCATAGCCGCGAACAACCGTTATGCAGTTTTCTCCTTGCGGAAGGAAAGAGTTGTGGAAACGTCCCTATCATTGGACGTAATTTTTTCGAGGAAATGGAAAGGAAATACTCGGGACCGGAAAATGATCGCAGCAGAGTTTGTAAACTATCACCTTACGCGTGCATGTTACAATACAGAGTCGAAATCGATTTAAAAGAAAAAGAAGAAAAACGAAAAAAAATATATAAAACTCTAAACAATTTGATAAACTTACTCATTTTAAGATGAGTAGTTCGAGCGATTCCGAAAATGAAGAACCGCTAAATTTAAGTGTTAATGCTAATCCTAAACAATTTTATACTTGCGAAAAAATATTAGATAAAAAATCTCGAAAATACAAATGTAATCAAGTAGAATGTAAAATTAAATTTAAAAATTTAGAACGTATTAAATTAACCGAAGTAAACGAAACGTTTGTTAGTATAATTAATTCCATACTCTTTGAATTATTACGCAATCATCAAGGATATAATAGAGTTAGATTTTGTATTCGTTCGGATGAGTTGGATAGTCCGATAAATTTAAGGTTTATGAATATTAATGAATTAACGGCTGAAAGAGTAATAGGAGCTATAAGTCAAGTTGCCCAATCAAATCGAAATTTCCATTTACAAAGCTCTTTAGTTTTTGACGTTATTTTTTTACATTGCGACGTACCCGTTGGACGTCGATCAAAATCGTTAAAAAATAGAAATATAGTAATTTTGGATACGTTTATAAAAACGAGTTCAAATTATATTTACATTGACAATACCGATAACTTATGTTTTGGAAGAGCTTTGGTGATAGGAATTTATTTGGCTGATAAGAGATTCGAAAAGAATACGAATGAAAAGTATCAAACAACGAACGAGTCACTTTTTTATTTTAGAAAGATAAAAAATTGTAATCACCCCCTCCAAAAAGAAAAAGCGGAGCAATTATATAAAAACGCTAATATTTCTCCGGATACCGTTAATTTATTAGATATTCAAAATTTTCAAACTTACTTAAACGAATATCAAATTATTATATTCAGAGCTGATAATTTAGAAAAATATTTTGTCGGACCTTTCAAGGAAAAACAAATTTTTTTATTGTTAGTTAATGATCACGTGCATGTAATTAAGGAATTGCATACAATGTTTGGCGGTAAATCGTATTGTTCTAAATGTTTAAAAGTATTTCACGGATATAATTAAAAGAATAATCACTTTTGCGAAAATCGAGTTAAATGTAGTAGATGTAGAACTTTAAATGTATTCCACGAAGATAAACTAATTAAACCTGTTAAATGTCGAAAATGCCATCGTTATTTTAAAGGAGAAGAATGTTTGAATTTTCATATATCTAACGGAACGTGCGATAACTTTAAAAGGTGTTTAAAATGCGGACTAGAACTGAAAGAAAAACACTCTTGCTCGAAACCATGTAAAAACTGTTTACGCGTACACGAGAGGAACCGTTGTTACGTTATGCCTCTTTCGAGAACGTATGAAAAAACCAGATATTGTTATTTCGATACCGAATCAATCGTTAAAAATAACGAACACGTCCCTGTCTTACTCGTTAGTGCTATGCAAGAAAATGAAGGGAACAATTACGAGTACGAGATATTTCGGGGGTTCGACTGCGTCGATAAATTTCTTAATTATTTATTCGGGACGAAAGAAATGGTTATCCAACACGCGACAAAACGGCTTAAATCAACTAAACCGGTTTTTGAAAATATTACGTTGTTAGCCCATAACAGTAAAGGTTTCGATTCGTTCTTTATTCTTCGTGGGTTATTAAAATTGAACATCATACCGGATATTGTTTTTGACGGAAGCAAAATGTTGGCAATTTTTTTGAAAAATCAAAAAATGAAATTTATTGACTCTTTCAATTTCGTCTTGCAACCATTAAGATCGTTCCCCGCGACGTTTTCTTTCGGTGAAAATAGAAAAGAATTTTTCCCTTACATATTCCACACCGAAGAAACTTTGGATTATGTCGGTCCACTACCGCCGAAAGAGTATTTTCAACCGGAACATATGAAAGAAAAAGATTATAAAGATTTTCTCGAATGGTACGCGACGAAATCGAGACAATCGGTCTATAATTTACGCGAAGAACTGGAATTTTATACTATCATGGATGTTAAGGTTTTACAACAGGGTATGGATAAATTTAGACAATTGTTCGAGAAGGAAACTGGTTTCGATGTTTTAAATATGAACGCTTTAACCATAGCGGGGGCCTGCACGAATATTTTCCTTCATAAATACTTGGAAGAATTTACGCTCGCAGTAGTACCGTGTAACGGCTACAGGAATAACTACAATCAAAGCAAATCTGCTTTAAAATGGTTGGCGTGGGAAGAAAAAGAACGCGGAATAAAAATTCAATCGGTTCTCTCGTTGGAAGGCGAAAAAAAGATTGGACAATACCCGGTAGATGGTTATTCTTCTCAACCCGAAATAATATTTCAATTTGACGGAGATTTTATTCACGGATGTCCGAAACATACGAAAGGAGGCGAATGGAATCCGTTATTGCAAGATACGTTTAAAAATTTATACGAGAGAACTCTGGATCGAGATGATGATATCATGTGTAATGCACCGAACGCTGAATATGTTAGAATATGGAGTTGCGAGTTTGACGAAATGTTGAAAAACAGAATCGAGGTAAGAAAGTTTTGCGATTCGTTACACTTTCGAGATCCGATAGGACCAAGATCGGCATTATACGGTGGTCGTACTGAATTTTTCAGGCTGTATCATAAAACAAAACCAAACGAAAAAATTCTATATTACGATGTTTGTAGTTTGTACCCCTTTGTATGTAAAAACAGAGACTATCCTAAAAATCACCCGGAGATTATTACGAGAGATTTTTCATTCGATTTGAATCATTACTTTGGGGTAATGTCTTGTAAAATATTAGCTCCGAAAGACGCTTACATACCGGCATTACCAATTCGAACCAGAAAAAAACTATTTTTCGCTTTGTGTCGTACTTGCGTGGAAAACGATATACAAACCGCCTGCGCCCATAACGACTCCGAACGAGCTTTCGAAGGGATTTGGCCCACCCCAGAAATATACATGGCGGTCGAAACCGGTTACGTTATATTAGAAATCTACGAGGTTCACCTTTACCCCGAAAGGTACACCTATATCAAGGATAAAGATCCTGGTTTTTTCGGCAGTTACATTAATACATTTTTGAAACTAAAAATCCAAAACTCTGGCTGGCCTCGCAACGTTACCACCGACGAGGAAAAAACGGAATATTTAAGACTAATTAAAGAACGAGAAGATATCGAGATTAGACCCGAAGATGTAACAAACAATTCAGCTCTACGCGCGTTGGCGAAATTAGCTTTAAACTGGTTATGGGGTCGACATTGTTTAAACAACGATAAACCAAAATCGGTTTTCGTCAAGGATTATCAAGATTTCATTAAAATTATAATGGATCCGACATTGGAATTAACGGATATGCGGCCAATTAACGACGATGACGTTTGTTTAATGACCTACAAATTCAAAAAAGATTTTTGCCCGACATATTACAAAGGATCGGCAGAGTTGGGGAGTTTCGTTAGTTCGTACGGTCGGATCGAATTATTTCGAACTCTGAATAAATTATAAGAAAGGGTTTTGTACTGCGATACGGATAGTATTATATTTATTCACAAAGAAAGTGACGAATTTCTTCCACCCGTCGGACAATTTATGGGTGATTGGACCGACGAAGTTCCGAATGGATATATATCGGAATTCGTTACTTCGGGTCCGAAATCGTACAGTTACAAAACAAATACCGGGCATTGCGTTACGAAAATGAAAGGAATTTCGTTAAACAGGAAAAACGAACAGATAATTATCTTTGATTCGATCAAATCGGCTTTAGACACTCCGGGAACTAGTTACACTTTGGAAATCCCATTTAACGTTGTGCGTGACAAAGCTCGCGCGAAACTACTTTTAGGAAATCTGAAAAAAAGTTTCGGCGTGACTTTTAATAAGAGAATAATCGCGAACAATTTTTTAACATATCCGTTTGGATACTCGTTAAAGCAAGATGCATCGTGAAAGTCTTCGTTTAAAATCATTCAATGGTCATTGGACTTCCAATTCGTCGGAGTTGGAAGTTATCCCCGCGGAACTAGCAGCGTCGGGTCTCTTTTACTTGAACGACGGTTTAAAAACCATGTGTTTCAGCTGTCATAACTTATTCGATTGGGGAGGATCGAATGAGACTAATCCTTACGAAGTGCATCAAAAACAAGCTCCATTTTGTAATTATATTCTCGGACTCGATATTACTAACGTGAGTCTGGCTGATGAAGAAGGGGAAAAGACACGATTAAAGGAAGAAATCGTGGAATATTTTGTCGAATCCATCAAAACGTTTACGCCGAGTTTCGTCGATTTAATTCTCGAATCGTCGATAGATGCTTTCAACACGGAATTTCAACTCTAAAAGAAAAAAAGTGACTTTCGACGATATCCCCGTGGTTTTTATTATTCCGTACGAAGATCGCGTTAATTGGAGAGAAATAAACCAACTCCATTTTCAAAAACGGATTGACGATTTTAATAAACTTTTTGAGAAATGTTTGATTCGTGCGCTTGTAGAATAAAATTCCAAGCCCCCATGCAAATTTTACTGGCCGGTAGTACTATGGCTGGTAAAACGACGTGGATATTTAACCTTTTGAAACACGCCCATTGTTTGATCGAACCACCTCCGGACAGGATAGTGTACTGTTATAAAGAATATCAACCGAAATTTGACATTGCGAAAAAAGAAATTAAAAACATTGAATTTTTGGAAGGACTCCCCCAGATGATTCTTCATTTTGGGATGAAAATATTAATAATTTTCTAATAATAGATGATCTGGCATTCTCTTGTTATAATAGTTCCCATATCGCTAATATATTTTGCGTCGGCTCTCATCATAAAAATTTATCCGTCGCTCTTTTAACTCAAAATCTTTTTGGTCAAGGTAAAGAGAGTCGAACCATTAGTCTTAACTCTTCGTACATAATTGTTTTTAAAAATCCGCGAGACGGGTCTCAAATAACTTACTTGAGCAGACAAATATTTCCGAATAATAAAAACCTCGTAACTAGAGCGTATGATTTTGTTACCAAGGGTACTCCCTATTCTTACTTGTGTATCGATTTAAAACAAAACATTCACGATGATTTGCGTTTAAGAACAAATATTTTTCCGCATGAAGGAAATATGATTATTGTATGCGATGACAAATAAAATTTTGTATATAAAACTATTTATCGTTTCCGTATGTCTTTTATTTCGCGTTGGAACGTTCGAGGAGTTGGAATGGTTAAGAGAAAGCGTAAATCGAGTTTGTTAAAAAAAGTATTAAAAAGAAATTTTAAACGAAAAATTCGAAAGAGAGGACGTCATCCGCTACATAGACATTTACCATTTTTTCGTGGATTGGTACGCGCCAGTCAAAGTGGCGGAGGAAAATTAACCAAGGTACTGAAAAAAGCCAAGCAAAGTCAAATCAAAGCCGTTCACAACACGTTTTATAATTTGTTAAAGGGAAATATTCCATTACCCGAAAAGGATAGAATTTATATTAAAAAACATCGAGTATATATAAGAAAAATCGCTAATAAAAGAGGTCTGGCTAAAAACAAACGGAAACTTCTTATAAAACAGGCGGGAGGATTTTTACCCGGGTTAATAGCTGCTTTGGTACCGACCTTGATATCTACCATCACTTCATTAGCGAGATGAAACGAATGGTATTACTACCCGAATCCGCTGTTTTATCGGGAGCTGAAAAAGAAGCGACAGAGTTGGATCGTGAAATGAGTCGGATTTTAAAACAAAACACCTCTTCGGAGGATAAACTTCGACATTATTTATTAACTTTACAAAAGTATTTGACTATGAAGAGCCTGATAGAACCTCCTAACGTCAACGTTGCAAATATTCCACCAGTTTTCCAAGTTCAACAACCCGTTCAACCACCGCAATTTCTAACACCTAATCCGTTTTCAGTATTGGGTGTACGTACTGGATAATAATTAATTGGATTGAATGTTAACACGTGAGGTTTATTATCTCGACTGTTTTCAGGTCTTGGAATTTTACGTAAAAGCTCACCCCAAGAGTCACCTATTACCTGGGGGTATATGAGACTCGTATAAATGAATAAAGTTTGTACACCTCTATTTATATCTCCGAGATGTTTACTTTCCGTATTGTTCCTCAACGGAGTGTCTACTTGACTCTTATCAAATCCCAACATGTAACCTAATCCGGGACTATCTTTTGGAAATGTAATTGAAAAATAATCCATATATTTTGCCTCATTTACGGTAATTTTATGCCATGGGGTATTCTCTTTAACAATTCCAACCCCACATTTGATTGTTACTGTTCCTGTTTTATTATACACAAAATCGAAATATTTTCGTTTCGAATCGGGTAAAACCATTTTCATTGCTTCGAGTACGGTATCTATACTTTCATACGTACCGTGAGGTATCGTATAAGCTTTCGTTTCGATTGATGCTTTATTAACATCTTTATTTACGTCAACGGGTCTATTTCGGTCCCTTGGAACAAATTGTTTGACTTGGAATTTACCCAAATTTCTGGTATCTAATTGATCTCGTGCAGTGTCTAAAGGATTACTAGCTATATATGTTTCCCGAACAATCCATCGATCCCAATCTAATTCCGCTATTCCAAGTACTTTTCCATATTCTTTAGGAAACTTAATAGCCGTTTGTTTGTCTCCGTTAATTTTAATTTGCATAAATGTCATTCCCTCTTTCATCATTAGTTCAAAATTTATATCATCCCTAGCTTTTGTTGTTATTGACTGTTTAAACGTTTCGAATAATTTTTGGTAAATACTTGTAGGTTCGTCGTTCGGTCCCCTCACTATATTTCCCAATTTACCACAACCCCCTTCCCCAATTTCGTACTCATAATCAAGATCCACCGATCTTACGACAAATTCATCAAAACAATCAGTTATGTTATCCCACTTTGAAGGCATATTTATTTCCGACAATCCAACCTCCCAATTTCCCTCCGATAAGTTATACGTTGTAGGTAGTTCCGTCCTATAACTTGTTTTAGTATTTTCAGGATATAATTGCATCGAGGCATTACTAAGTAAAGTAATGTAAAAGGAATCGTAAGCGGGTGCTAACATTGCCATGTTTACTTGTCGAGTTATTTATTGCTAATGACTTATTCATCAATGTACTAATTGCTTTTATTAACTATTTTGATTGACAGGTGTGATACGGTTCATTTGCATGGTTTAAGGTATGGATTTCTGAATTATGCAAATTTTGATCATTTTTGGCAAATTTGCATAGTTAAAAGTGGGATTTCTGAATTATGCAAATATTGATAATTTTTACCTCATTTGCATAGTCAAAAGTGGGGTAACATACTACTTACAGGGTGTTTCTGGAAAGTCTGGCACAAATTAACAGGGATGTTCCTTGGGTCAAAAGGAGTCCAAAAGGTCCTATGACGCTTTGGGGTAAAGCGCTCCGTTGCGACGTTATGGGCTCTTTAAAGTAGGCCGAAAAACAAGGAGATCTTGCAGAATTATAGCACTAGTATTGTGGTTTTGACCCAATTGTTTTCGATTATTGAGCAAAAGGCAATGATCGAAATAAGTTCAAACTTAGTGGAAGACCGTGAACGTGTTAAACGCCCAAAAGCGTTAATCCCTTTGTTTTATTTAATGATTGTAATTTAAGGTAAGGAAAGTAGCTCAGATATCGGTTACATGTTTGTTCAGATGTACTGGTAACTGACCAGTCTTTTATTCTTTATTTCAATTAGACACATTATGTTTACATTAATTCGAATGAACCCCTTAAATTTTACAAAAATTCGAATGAACCCCTTAAATTTTACAAAAATTCGAATGAACCCCTTAAATTTTACAAAAATTCGAATGAACCCCTTAAATTTTAAATAAATCGAATCGATTCCATTAATTTTACAATAATTTGAGTCGAACTCATGACCTTTACAATAATTCGAATCGAACCCCATTACTTTTACAATATTTCGAATCGAACTCCATTACTTTTACAATAATTCGAATCGAACCCCATTACTTTTACAATAATTCGAATGAAACCCAATTACATTGTTCTACAAAAATTGTTCAAAATGGGCACCAGCAACGTTTAAGCAAAATTGTGCGCGTCGTTTGAAAGATTCACGAACACGTTCGAAGATTCCTGGCGTGTTAAGGATGCTATCACATCCATCAATTATCCTTTGTCGTAAATATTGGACATCGCGAACTTCACTTCGGTATACCAAGTCCTTGGCCCCAAAGAAAAAAATCGCATGGGTTGAGACCGAGAGATCTTGGTGGCCACGCAACAGTTCCGCCTCGACCTATCCAACTCCGTTAAAAACAAATTATGCTGTGTTGGTCTAAACATTAGGGTAGTTTTCAACGTCAGAAGTTGTAGGTTTTTTACAAACGGCTTAAATGTGTGTACCTTAACGTGCTTTATGGCGTGCGTGCACATTTGGAAGCTTATCTGGAACTAATCATGGTCTAATTCACGAATGCAAAGTATTCAGATATCCATCTTATGTATGGACTGGCTCAGGGAAATGCGGTGGAAGCTCGGCGCTTGTACCATCAGATAACATTTGATTAGGCGCTGCGCACTAGCTGGGGGGCCTTATCAGCGTCCACCCAAACGTCTATCATCATTGTACCCAAATGGAACCTGCGAAACCACCGTCAAGGCACGCGGGCTACAGCCAGCGGACGCGACAATCGCCCCTTAAGCAGGTGACGGGAGCGCTACACCGTCGGCGGCGAGCCCAGCCAGGAGGAGGTCGGTGACAGGGCAGGACTAAGGCAGCAGAAGGCTCGAGGGGACGGGGGATTTCCCTTCGAGCCCAGCAGTGCCATACGGTCCAAGAATGTATCCGCGGCCCCCAGAGGGTTGCTAAGAGCTGGGGATGAACCACTGCAACACCCGGGCGGGGGCGAAGCGGCCGAGCAAAACGTTCGCAGAACGGGGCAGGGAAAGGTCCGAACCAAGGGCGAACCCAAGGAACCATCCTAACCGGCACACCGAACTCGGGCCCCCTCCGCCACGACAAGGCCTTTTGCTCTGCTCCAACGACAAGGGGCGACAACCCCAAGGGAGCTGGAGGGGGTCGGCGCTTGTACCAGGAGCCTTTTCCTAAACGACAAGTTCCCAATCGACAAACATTTACGGCAGCCGACAGACGCTTGAGAGAAACCAGGAAACTTCAGCCGTCGGGACCTGAACCTCGTGCGGCGATTGTTCCCGAGAATGTAGAGGACACCGTTTTGACAATTTTCGAAGATGATCCAACAACCAGTACCAGAAACGTCGGGCGGCAATTGTGCGTTAACCATGTACTCGTCTGGAAAATCCTTCGAGGACATCAGTTCCACCCATACCATTTGCAAAAGGTACAAGCTTTAAATGAAGCTGATTATCCGAGAAGGGTCGATTTCTGCCAGGGGTTTGTGGCACGGGTAAATGACTTAGAATTTCCGCGTACCTTGCTAGTTTCCAACGAGGCCAATTTCTCGCGTGACGGGATACTTAATTTACATAACTATCACGAGTGGAAGCAACAAAACCCGCACGCGACCACTGTCATGAAACATCAAGTTCAGTTTAGTTTGAACGTCTGGTGCGGAATTGTAGGAGATCATTTAATTGGGCCTTACTTTTTGAAACCGAGGCTAAATGGGGAGGCGTACTTGACCTTTCTGCGTGACAATTTACCGGAGCTTTTAGAAGACGTACCGTTACGACTGCGACAAGCAATGTGGTTCATGCAAGATGGCGCACCGCCCCATTTTAGTCTTCAAGTTAGAGCATATCTTGATGTCGCGTTTCCCGGAGGTGGATAGGTCGAGGCGGAACTGTTGCGTGGCCAGCAAGATCTCCCGATCTCAACCCATGCGATTTTTTTCTTTGGGGCCATCTCAAGGACTTGGTATACCGAAGTGAAGTTCGCGATGTCGAAGACTTACGACAAAGGATAATTGATGGATGTGATAGCATCCGTAACACGCCAGGAATCTTCGAACGTGTTCGTGAATCTTTCAAACGACGCGCGCAAGTTTGCTTAAACGTTGATGGTGCCCATTTTGAACAATTTTTGTAGAACAATGTAATTGGGTTTCATTCGAATTATTGTAAAAGTAATGGGGTTCGATTCGAATTATTGTAAAAGTAATGGAGTTCGATTCGAATTATTGTAAAAGTAATGGGGTTCGATTCGAATTATTGTAAAAGTAATGGAGTTCGATTCGAATTATTGTAAATGTAATGGGTTCGATTCAAATTATTGTAAATTATTCGATGTATTGTAAAATATAGGGGGTTCATTCGAAATATTATAAAATTTGAGGGGTTCATTCGAATTATTGTAAAATTTGAGGGGTTCATTCGAATTATTGTAAAAGTAATGTGTCTAATTGAAATAAAGAATAAAAGACTGGTCAGTTACCTGTACATCTGAACAAACAAGTAACCGATATCTGAGCTACTTTCCCTACCTTTAAGTACAATAATTAATAAAAACAAAGGGATTAACGCTTTTGGCCGTTTAACACGTTTACGGTCTTCCACTAGGTTTGAACTTATTTCGATCATTTCCTTATGCTCAATTATCGAAAACAATTGGGTCAAAACCACAATACTAGTGCTATAATTCTGCAAGATCTCCTTGTTTTTCGGACTACTTTTGAGAGCCCATAACGTCGCAAAGGAGCGCTTTACCCCAAAACGTCATAGGACCTTTCGGACTCCTTTTGACCCAAGGAACATGCCTGTTAATTTGTGCCAGACTTTGCAGAAACACCCTGTATAGTGAGAGGGGGAAGAGGGAGAGGGGGCGTCTCGCCCGGAGAGGAGAGAGACGAAAGAATGATAGTTTAAATTTCGCGGGCGAGCGAAGGGTCTTTGGGAAGGAGGGAGGTTGGTAAGGGAAAAACACGTTTATTGGGAGAGAGAGCTTTCAGCAAGGAGGATATATAATAGGCCTTTTTAAAAAGTTCCCTATACAAACGATGTAATGTGGGAGGAAAGCGGAGATGGAAGGCATTTTTCTCTCCCGCATTTCTGCTCGTGCCCCATGTGAAACGTCATTTTTTAAATCGCCTATTATACAGGCTCCTTGGTCTCCGGCCTTCTATCACGGTAGTAATAGCATGGATAAAGAATGCGCGTGAGGAAATTTGCTTTCACGCTATAGGATAGGCAACACCCTATCTCGGACGGCAGCTTATTCTGTATATACTCTGTTACAACATCAGTTGTCAGCACGCGCAAACCTAGGTCTCTATGCAACCTAGGTTTATGCGTGCTGACAATAGACAAAAACTTGAGGATCTTCAGGATTTAAAATATCCGCGAGTTTTTTAGCTCGAGTGCACGGACCTTTAGGCCTTAGTTTCAAATACGTGTAATAGGCTGTAGGCAATTTCACACGTATTTGAAACTAAGGTCTAGAGCTCCTGCACTGGAGCTAAAAAAAACTGGCGGATATTTTAAATCCTGAAGATCCTGAAGTTTTTAGTCTCTTGACAGCACGTACAAAGCTACGTCACATAGAGACGTGAGTCTTGACAGCACGTACAAAGCTACGTCACATAGAGACGTGAGTTTGCGCGTTCTGTGAACCGATGTTGTAACAGAGTATATACAGAATAAGCTGCCATCAGAGATAGGGAGTTGCCTATCCTGTAGAGTGAAAAGAATTTCGTCACGCGGATTCTTTATCCATGATAATAGTTTCAAAAAGGCTAAAAAATTGGGAATTGAATTTTTGTCAAAAGGAGCTTTTTATGAACTCCTTCGGCGGAAGGGTAAGAACACCTTTCATCTCTTCTCCCCCCCCCTGCAAAATATTCTTTTCGCGGGAGGGATGAAAACCCTTCGGCCACGCTTTCCTCCCCCAGCAACATAGGGATTTTATGTAAAAGCCAATTTCAAAAAAGGACCGGCAGACTAAGCCCCCCCCCGCATCATTTTTTGACGGCCACGCTTTTGATGGAATCTGATGGGGTAGAACTTCAATATTTTTGGTCTCAGGCTCTAAACCCAGTGACACACTGAGACATTTCGTGAATTTCAAGGTCGTCCGCCAAACACCAATGTGTTTGTCTGTGTGTCACCGTGTTTGCAATTGGCAAATTGGAGCAAATGTGTTTGCAATATCTGGACCGCGTTTGTAGTTCACAGAAAGCAATATTGGCTTCTACTTCATTAGGGTTAAGATGCAAGCGGTGATCGGCTAGGGTTACAAGAAACGTATTAAAGTAAATTACATCTGTTGAATAGAGAAAATTTTCGAAATATATATTGAAATTATCTAACTTTTTTAAAATATTCAACAAAGTTATCAAACTAGTTCGAAGTATTCACATACAACACGTCCAGTGTAATGCCTCTCCGTGACTTCATCGGAGGATGGTCCCACCCCCAGCCCTGTTTGTCCTCGGTGAATAGCCCTACAACCAGTTAGATGGAGGAAAGACATTCCTGCTTGGGTACTTTCAGGTAATTTGCAAAGTCAATCTCGGGTATCGAAGCAGGTATCCGATCTACTTCAAGAACGGTTACGCGCAAAGTTTTAGACCGCACACCTCCAATTCTTACAAATATATTCTGCATTATCGGCGAATGTAGTCTAGCAATCGGTGTGATGTTACAGTTAACCAAATCTCGAATGCTATCAATGTATTTCTCCTTCCCCAACAAATACTCGGATTTCATGTTTCCAGAATAAGTCACCACGAGAATAGATGAAGTTATGAACCAGGTACCAAGTAGTATTCGAAACGTTATGGTTTTAACCTTGATTGGAGGCGCTGCCAAATGTTAATTTTTTGTTAATAATTT
Source organism: Phalangium opilio (assembly GCF_054372755.1). Taxonomy (NCBI): domain Eukaryota; kingdom Metazoa; phylum Arthropoda; class Arachnida; order Opiliones; family Phalangiidae; genus Phalangium; species Phalangium opilio. The sequence continues at coordinate 2,038,891 of NW_028324206.1, forward strand.
GCAAATACAACCCTTACAAACTTGTATTAAGCTTGGCTTGCACGAAAAATAAAGTCCAAGCTAAAGTTTTGTTTCGAGCCCTTTCTAATGACGCTTTAACAGTTCAGAGTCAACAGATAGCTTTTTTATGATGTTTGCTTCATTTAGTCTTACCATAAGTTCACAAGATATGTTCCATAAGTTTGCCACTGGTTATTGAGAGCTTGTGATGAAGTGACGTTGTGAAAAGTCATAGATAGCCTGATGAGGCGCAGTCAAAGGCTTATATTACTGACTAAATAGCTGCAAAACCAAGTGCAGTCAATTCTCGCGTCGCTCTCGAACTACCTCTCACTCCTCTGAGGGAGTCTCTAGCACTACGGAGTATAGGTAGTGTCATAGTTATGGAACATATCTTATAAACTTATGCTAAGACAAATAGATCGGAAAACTCAGAAATATTTTGGGCTTTTGTTCTATGATGATGAGCATATACGTAACAGTTGTTAAGCATTCCTGCCAAATAGAACCACAGAGAGTTGGGCAAAGAACGAAATCGGGAATTGCAGTCCTTCTGTACGAAAATTTGCGATAGCTTCGAAAGTAATGATAAAAATATGATGAAAGTTATGAAAACTTCCCAAATTTCATTCGAAAATCCATTTACTGAGAAAGAACTGGTTTTAGCTCTTTCCTTTTCAACGCAAGTGTAAATAAAATATCTGTCCACTGAAATGCTATTCGTTTGATGGTTATGGAAAAATGATTCCATGTTTGGAGTAAATAAGAACAAAATAACGTCCAGTACATAAAATTTAAATAAATATTTAAGGTTGTTCATTACAGCGTTTTAGATTTTCTTTGACCCCGGGGTTAAATCAGAAAACGTTGTACGAAATATTCAACTTAAAGCAACAGCGGGCTCTATTATCACCCCTAGCATTCTGGCTAATCTTCTAGACACGAATTTTACCTTGCCAAAGGCAGGAACTGAGGAACCAATCATACCTTATGCACTAAGACCGATTGGTACCTCCATTTAGCTTAGGCTAAAGTCATCTTTAAGTGGCGCCAACGGAGCCGCCCTTTTCTTTCATATGATGATTCACTGACTGTGAAAATAATATCATGTCCTTGAAGATAAAATCCAAAGTCACCAAAAATGATCAATTCAAAAAAAAAGAAAAATTATGTTCACATCTAATATGCTTTGTTTATTAACCAGTGGTAGTATAAAAACAGAATTTCTTCCGAACCAGTGATATCGAGAAGTAACCTCTCGAGGTTTAATAAAGTTCAATCTGTAACGTTAAACTTCATTGAAATGGCAGAGTTTTAAAATAAAGCCATGAAATGTTGCAAATCACTAACAAATTTCGAGAGTACTATCTGAATTGCAGAGCTACGGGCGATCAGTTATTAGTGAGTAACAGATTCCATATACATGTGCACAAACACATACCACGGACTTTGCGCTCAAACACATGCCACGGACTTTGCGCTCAAACACATGACACGGACTTTGCGCTCAAACACATGACACGGACTTTGCGCTCAAACACATGACACGGACTTTGCGCTCAAACACATGACACGGACTTTGCGCTCAAAACACATGCCACGGACTTTGCGCTCAAACACATGCCACGGACTTTGCGCTCAAACACATGCCACGGACTTTGCGCTCAAACACATGCCACGGACTTTGCGCTCAAACACATGACACGGACTTTGCGCTCAAAACACATGCCACGGACTTTGCGCTCAAACACATGCCACGGACTTTGCGCTCAAACACATGCCACGGACTTTGCGCTCAAACACATGCCACGGACTTTGCGCACAAACACATACCACGGACTTATTATAAACCTGTTCACAAAAATATTCCATGGTATTCTATCCGTATCCGCGCTAAAAAAACGTAATAGTCCATGAGACAGAGGAAATTCGAGTATCATTCGGGGGACCAGAAATGTTTATGATTTTTAGTAAGGGGGTCACGTGGGGATGGTGAAAACCCCTGATAGCAATCTCGGTCGCCCAGCTATACAAAATGGCGGCCGATCCAAGATGGCGTCGCGCGCTTTTTTTTAAACGGCTATTACGTTTGATCTATTGAACCGATTACATTTCCACTAATTTTATTCGATAGATTATATATATGGCTAAATATTTTGTCTTGTGAGTTATTTTTGTAAAACCAGCGGTTTGCCGTCGAATTTAAAAAAATACATTTTACTTCATTATTTTAATCGATTTCTGCAACGCGACCTGCTTAATATTCACTATTATTTTTTTTTCTGGAGTACGGTATGTTAAAATGGTTTTCTAGCTTTCATACGATCTAAATTTTGAACGATTATTAAGGAGGCGTAACAATTTATCAGCAATTTAATATAGGGGTAAATTGTTTTTTCCACAAATTCTTCAAAAATCAGCAAAATAACCTATAATTCAACATGGGAGGTCACAAACATACTTAAATTAGTAATCAGTTGTTGCATTGAAATGGAATTCTATTTCGTACTGAATAGAAATATAGGTCCTTATACGTGCAGATAAATTATTTCAAGTATTAAAAACTTTTAAGTCACTTTATTCTCTATACATATGTGCATAATAAAAATTAATCGTCATCGCTTTCATCAGAGTCTTCATTAGGTAGAGTGTACAAAGGTTCTTCTATCTCCATATTAGAGCATTCTTGAAGTTTGCATGCAGCTGTGCATTTCAGCTTGTTTAAAATGCAAGCGCAGTCTAGGGGACGACAATTTCTACTGCAGTTGCAAGCCATTAAATTTAATACAGCTTCCGGAGCTGGGAGGCCAACCATCAAATTTATTTCTAGTTGTCCCTTGTCGTTAAGTTTCCATCCATGGCCTGCAGCCGGGTCTCGTATATCAGGAGAGCCAATTAAACTTCGCTGCCAAATTGCAGCTTCATAATTAGCGCGTAACGTGTGCTGGTGAAGGGTGTCTTTGCAAGGAGGTATTTGTCCCGATTCAATGCTTCCTTTTTTGGCGCGGAACATTTGATATCGTAAAGCGTTAACATGAACGAACTTGGTATTGGAGCAGTAAATTGCCAAGTTAACGCTTCAATTGAGGCCATGGACGTTTCAGTAAGCTCCCACTTTAAACCTAGATCCGATACGGCTTGCCTGATACTTGCATCTTGAGATATGCACTTTAACGCTTTGAGCTTTCCTTGACCTGAGAGGGCGCTCACTGTGTCGCAACCAGTCCAGCTATGAAGCCTTATAAGTGCGTCGCACGTATCTGACCCTAAAGCTGCAGCAAGTTTTCCTTCATCAACGATTCTTACTTTATCCTTCGTGCCTCTCCTATCATAAATGTTACTTGAAATTTTGGAACTGAACGCTAGGCATAAAATGAGGACGTCATTGTCGTCTGATGCTATTATAATGGTCGGGTAGTTCTTCTCTGCGTGTTTTGCGTGAAAAATTAATCTTGTGTCTGCTTCTTCTTGGTTTGACTCCAATTCGCGAAGTTCTTCACAACTATCTTTCTTTAGTTTCGTACATATAACGTTGCATGTCACCATCATGGTTTTGGCTCCAAGTTCATCTCTCACTTCTTGTGTTTTCCAATTTTTTTCAAGGAAGGATATTAGATTAGTCTTGGTTTCGCCGCACATTAAAAATCTTCTGCAGTTTTTAATTTTGTGACCAGGTCTTATTTCATGAAAAATAACTCCATCACCAGAGCCTCGATTTGCACGCTCTGCAGATTTAATTGAAGCTTCTTTATAAACATCAAACACTACATCAATACGATCACTGTCTCTGCCAACTTTGAGAATCTGTCCAAAAATTTGCGATGAAAGTTATTCAAAAGTGTTGTTTTCGCCGTGCAATCTCTGAATTATCGCCATCGCATCGATCAAATTGGCACTTGTTAATATGAGCCCGGTTACATGGGCCTTCGAAGAGCGCTTTATCGAAAGGCGCTATTAATCAGCCCTCATGTAACACCTGGAAAGCGGTTTTCACGAAAAATTTTCGAGATAAAGCGCTTTAACGAAAACTACCTCGTACAAGCGGTTTTCGTCGATAAAGCGCCTTTCCGCGGGGTTAAACCGCCTTTCCTTAGTCATGTAACTACAAAAGCGATTTTCTTGGAAAAACAAGAAATCCCTTATGCGGGAATTTTTCTACTGTAGAGGCTTATTCTCCAGTACTGAAATGTATTTTGCCAAGTGTGCCAGGATTTTTTTACAAACTAGTCTTAAGAAAAAAAAATCTTAATTTTGAAAATTGGCGATTTCTGCATTTCTCTCCGAACTAATTTGTCCAGATTCATAAATGAAATCGTAAGTGGGAAGAATGCCACTTTTTAAAATTTGGGCAACTACGGATCTTCGTTGTTTATTTAGTTTATCAAATAGTAACCGAATTTTTAATTGAGTTTGAAGTTGAAATTGTATTGTCAAAATCAATACCTTTACTCTATTATGAAATGAAATATCCATAATCATACCTAAAGCTTTCTCAAAAATCCTATCTATTCTCACAAGGAGCTGGGACCGACTGACAATCCAGGCAATTTGTAAACACTATAAGTTCCCCAAAATCGAGAGTGGGAAAACCGAGGGTTTCACGAAGAGCGCGCATGTAACAGTAAGCATGTTTTCAAAAGCGCCTTTTGCAAACGCGCCTTTCGTCCGTCCTACGATATAGTGCTCTTCGAAGGCCCATGTAACCGGGCTCTATGTGGTAAATCCACGCTAAATTTTGGTCTTCATACTCCTTTTAAGTTTCAAAATCTCCCTACAGAATTTAACATCAACCCGTAAATGGACGATGAGGGGGTCAATTTTATTACTTTCATTACTCGGAACCATGATAACCCCTGCGTACTGAGAACTTAAGCCCTCAAGCTATTGGATAAAATTTTATTGTATGCATAAGATACTCTAAACCAAAGCAAAATTCAAAGTAAAGCATTGAACTAAGGCAATAACGCGAGTGACGGCACTTCCCTTATAAGTAGGTAGAAAAGGCCGATTCAAATTCAGTGGTAATCAATGGTTTCGATGGTATCCATGGTATTCAATGGTATCGATGGTATCACGATGGTATCGACGCCATTTTTTTTCTCGGTGGTATTTTTTTTCTCTGCGCCATTTTGTTTTTCTCGGCGTCATTTTTACTTTTCGCGCTCTTTAGAGCTGAAAAGTATTGTCCCGACCTCTGCTGGTCGGCTGGCTGGAAATGTTGTGACCTGATGAATTTTGTCATAAATGAACATTTCAAATTTTAAATTTCCCGCGAATTTTCGACTCGAAATTCACCCGTAACGTATTTAATTTCAATTGAAATTATTTTCCCGTCGGTGCCGGGCCTCGAACCTGCGATGTCCCAATCCATACGAGACGCCAGTGAAGGCGCCCGCGCGTGCTGCCACGAAGCTACGCTCGCTTAGTACAAATCCCGAGTTAAGTTAGACTGTAGAGTAGAGAGAGGTAGAAGTAGGTGGATCCCCACCCACCCTCCCCTTCCCGACGCGCGCCAACCAGCTGCAGCTGGATTTTGTAAGTGGGAGAGGAGAGAGAGTAGAGAGAATGACTGCCTAGCGCGTGCCAATAATTTTTCGCAATGTGATTTAAATCAATGAAACCTACTCATTTTTTCTCAGACCAGAAATTAGCATCGTAAAAAATTCGTTCTATACTTATTTCACTCGGACTTCACAGTATGAAGTCACACGCTGTCACATTTGAAATTCTCATTTGGCCTTGAACTTGATAATAATAATCATGATTATTTTTCAGTCTGAAAATCCCGGGACTGATCTCTTCTGAACAAAAGGTCTTTTTCTCTTTAGCCAAATCAGAGAACGATCGGTCTTCAGCAGTGGAAGGGCATTTGACTTCCAGAAGGACACAACTATCTTTATCACCAATCCTTCCATCTGGTGATGCGGCCAAATATGGAAACTTTGTGTCTCGATAGAGACCATAGTTTTGAACTTTGACGCCACGAATTTCTTCATATTTTGCAATGGCTTCATGTTCTTTATTTCTTCCATACTCGATGGCGGCGCTGATAATGGTCTCACCATAAAGTAGCCTTTTCACAGTAACGGCGCAAGATGTTGTTTCTCTCATCTTGCAAATTTTTCCAAAATTGGAAGCAGTTAGACGAATGCGTCTTTCTTCTTTCCATTGTGGATTTTCACTTTGACCGCGAGTTCTTAGTTCCAAACTATTTCGGTCAGCAGAACTTAGCTTGTCCAGAAATTTTTTTTCCGTTTCAAAGACATCTGGTAGCATGTCGGGTTCGGAAGGGTTGGCACCATAATGTGCGTCCTCCGGAACACTTGATGTTATTTTCTTGGATGCTCGCGACTTTTTAAACTCTTGTTTTGCTTGGTACCGCTTTGCCGATTCTCGCAGCTTCGAAGTGCGCTTCGAAAATTCCTTCACGGATGCATAAGGACTTTTTTGGTAAGCAGCCCTAATCATTTTTTCGTGAAAGGATCCTCCTAACTGATAGGACAGACCAGCACCGTGACCTCTGATAAAATAAGCATTCCTCCTTGACCTACAGTATTGTTTATGACCAATAAATTTCGACATAACATTCATGTAAGTTTCAGCGGCGTTGCTTGTGTCGTTGCTAAGTAGCCGTCCAGTCTTTCTACACAATGTTTCCAGGGCTGTCGTTATCCTGAACTTTAGGTTGAAGGGAACAATTTTCAGTATATTCAAAGTGTTAACGTTGTCTTTTTTTGGACCACAAAAGTACTCTCTATATGATTTGTGTTCGCCATAGACGTGATTCGTAACGTTCATTAGATCCTTCTTTAGTGATCCTTCACCTTGAACAGTCGTAGCATTATGACGGATTGCTCCTTTGACGGCTTTCTTTAGTCGTAAAATTCGCCCCTTACTCAAAAACTTTGAATATTCCGCGTTTTCTTTCGCCAAGGCATACAAGCAAACTGCAAAGCGCCGAACGGCATGGTTAGAGCATTCTAATTTTTGAACTGTGTGGCCATAGTCCACCTGAAATATATTTTTGGTTGCTTTAAGTTAAGCTTCATCAATGACAGATTTTGAATTATTTACTTTCTCTCTAATCTTGGCTAATACACTTGAGTCACCATCCCCAACCATTTCCTTGTATCGTAATCCGTGCATGGCTATACTTTTCCTGAATAATTCTACTATAATATCAGCTTCCATAGCCGTTGAAGAGGCGTTCCAATTTTTATAGCAAATATGTTCTATATGGATTCCTTTTCTTTCAGCAGTGTCGCAAATACAGCAGTATTTATTCCTCGCGGCCAGGAACACTATTTTTGGCGTGAAGTGGCCAATGATCACGGCCACTCCACAACTAGCGGAATACCTATGACCATAGCTGCGTTGCGACCACCCTCCGTCCACTATAACCTTTGTAGGGAAAAATAGTTTTTTTGTCATACAGTCTTAACTAATTTACTTACAAATTCACTAACTTTGATATATGCGATACCATCTTGATCGACCTGCCCTGCCTTTATGGCCGCTTCTGCTTCCATTACCCCAAATTCTCGTATTTGCTCACCAATTAGTCTGGCCTAGTCCTTTGAAATTAATTTAAACCCGTTTAACATAAAGGTTTTTCAAAATCAAATAAACCTGCTATGCTGATACCTTTCCAACTTCCGCTTCATGTTTATAAAAGGTTGGATAACTCATGGAAGGAAATACCAAGAACGGAAAGGACTTCGTCTTGTTGCGCGTGTCCAGCACCAACACTTATTAAACTCCATGCCGCGTCGTAATTTATCCCCTTTTTCAGCGTGTTCACGGGGTTTGATGTAATTTCAATTTTTAGAGCACACTGTGGCTTAGTACACTCGAAAAAGAAAATACTTTCGAGTCCCATGCGTATTTCTTTTGAGAATGCCATAGGTCCCCCTTTAGAACACACACTAGCGTGTTTCGTCACTTTTAGAATTTCGCGAATGAAATGTCCTATATCCACCACCCTTCTTCCGTTTAAATTAGATAGAGTTGACTGAATAATGGGGGGCGAAATATGTTCTACATTTAGCGGAGGATAATCGGAAGGATCTACTGAGAAATATTTCTCAATTCTGCAAAATAAAATTCTTATATTCATAAAAGCAGGAAAGAAGCAATTAAAATCAACTATTGTTTCTTACATGGCGTGGTCATTCTCAGTCTGGCTTCTTTCCATACACGGCTCAGATTCAATAGAGCTTGTAGTCGCTACATCATGATTAGGGTTTGCGTTAGTAGCAGGAGTTAAATTTTCATTAGAAGAAGTTGCTTTATTGCTGCTAACCTTAACAAAATTTGAGCCACGTTTGTTTTTTTTTGCGCGTTTTACTTGGAAAACAAACACCTTTATAGGGAGCCATGATATTGTCGTAACACTCGCAATGAGGAATAAAGTATTTCTGAAGCGAAAGTGTTCTGTTTCTTACAGACCACCATATCCAAATACTAAGAAATGATTCTCAAACATTTTTTTGTATTATGCCTGAGACTAATGGAAAGGGCCCGGAGATATGGGGTCAGAGTGACACAAAGGAGTATTTTTTTCTTTTTCGGAACGCCCAACCACTCCCCTTGAGTCAATGTAAGAAAGATACATGCTGGGGATATACAGTTTCAGTTTTCAAAGACACATTTATTTCTATGAGGCTTAACGTGATGTACCCCTACTCCATTGATTCAGCTATTTGGTAAACTGCGGGTGAATACAACAATGCCAGTACGTAAATAATGACCAAATCTTGTAGACAAACTTGAATGACCTTAGAGAGGGGCTGAAAACATTTCTGACCCCGACAAAATCTTAAAAAAAACGTAAGCTTTCAGCCTCGCCATCATGCGGAAAAATTTCGAACTAAACATCGCTTTAGCTCGACCTTAAGACCTTTTTTGGGGTACTCTATATTAGACGTCATTTAGACGGCATCTATTAGACATCTCCAGCTGGTCAGTATTCGGACCTGACTTAGAACGCTTCATTAAGACCTTTTTGGGGGTACTCTATATTAGACGTCATTTAGACGGCATCTATTAGACATCTCCAGCTGGTTGGTATTCGGGGTTGACTTAGAACGCTTCATTAAGACCTTTTTTGGGGTACTCTATATTAGACGTCATTTAGACGGCATCTATTAGACATCTCCAGCTGGTCAGTATTCGGACCTGACTTAGAACGCTTCATTTAGACCTTTTGGGTGTACTCTATATTAGACGTCATTTAGACGGCATCTATTAGACATCTCCAGCTGTTCGGAATTCGGACCTGACTTAGAACGCTTCATTAAGACCTTTTTGGGGGTACTCTATATTAGACGTCATTTAGACGGCATCTATTAGACATCTCCAGCTGGTTGGTATTCGGGGTTGACTTAGAACGCTTCATTAAGACCTTTTTCGGTGTACTCTATATTAGACGTCATTTAGACGGCATCTATTAGGCATCTCCAGCTGGTCAGTATTCGGACCTGACTTAGAACGCTTCATTTAGACCTTTTGGGTGTACTCTATATTAGACGGCATCTATTAGACATCTCCAGCTGTTCGGAATTCGGACCTGACTTAGAACGCTTCATTAAGACCTTTTTGGGGGTACTCTATATTAGACGAAATTTAGACGGCATCTATTAGACATCTCCAGCTGGTCGGTTTTCGGACCCTACTTAGAACGCTACACCAAGACCATTTTGGGTGTACTCTATATTAGACGTCATTTAGACATCTCCAGCTGGTCGGTATTCGGACCTGACTTAGAACGCTTCATTAAGACCTTTTTGGGGGTACTCTATATTAGACGTCATTTAGACTGCATCTATTAGACATCTCCAGCTGGTCGGTATTCGGACCTGACTTATAACGCTTCATTAAGACCTTTTTGGGTGTACTCTATATTAGTCGTCATTTAGACTGCATCTATTAGACATCTCCAGCTGTTCGGAATTCGGACCTGACTTAGAACGCTACACCAAGACCTTTTTGAGTGTGCTTCATGTTAGACGAAGTATACACCGCTGCAAATAGGCCTTTTCGCGAATAGGTACATCACGAGCTCAATTAGATGGATACGTCAAAGACCTTTCTTAGCATGACCAGTACAAGATCTCATTTAGCACCTTCCCAGGTAGACACCACTATTGAGCTTACTACAGCACGATTATGGGTATTCTCAATGTAAGTCGTCGTTAAGTAGGCTAAATAAAGACTTTCCTCCATGTTCTTAAAGTATGCCCTGTTAAAGACGTCTCATTGTACACCTAGTCAAGATGTCTTACAATGATACATCCTAAATGTTTCTGAATACGTCGCTCTGTATAACGTCTCCATAACCTCCTACACAGCTTCAGAGTACCTTTATATGTGGTCTTTGGGGCGTCTAAAACTCAACGTTTTTGCTAGAGAACAGACCTCTTAAAATCTAAGGCGTTAGATAAGTGGCAATAAGTCGCAAGATGACTTGGTCCAATTAGCTAGCTGAACTTAAACCGTATGTAATTATTTCGGCAACGGAAATAGCCCACCATCTTTCAAACCTCCCTGATGACACAGTTTGCTTAATGCCAACGGTAAACATGTGTCAACAGTTAAATAACATGTTGAAAGCTCTCCCTCACCCTGAAGTAAAGCTTTTAGCTACAGATACAATAGACTGCCCGAGGTTCCTTTCAAAGTGAGCCCGTGAAGTCCTGGAGAAATTCAAAGAAGATTCTTCTATGATGGCTGGTCTCGAGGACACACTAGTAATAAAGCAAGGAACGAAAGTGATTTTGAAGCGAAACATTGATGTAAGTTTGGGTTTGGTAAATGGTTCCATCGGGACCATAGTGCGAGTCCAGTGGGATCCTGATGACAGCAAGAAAGCCAAGAAACTAATCATAAATTTCGGGCACGGTCTCATCCACGAACTACCGCCAGTGAAATAAAAATTTGAAATAATAAATAGAGCATAAGTGCACCGTGAGTAGTTCGCGATTTGTGTTGCGTATGCAATCACAATTCATAAAAGTCAAGGGTTAAGTTTGAACAGTGCTCTCATTGACATGGGAACCTCTGTATTCTCGTCTGGTCAAGCATACGTAGCTCTTTCAAGAGTCAAAAGTCTAAACGGACTACACTTAATAAATCTCGACATGAGTTGTATTAAGGCACAACAGTCGGCTATCCTAGAATATAACAGGCTACGTTGTATTTACAGACCAGATTAGCCCAAAATAGAATACTTAAAGACCCGAATGAAAAGAGCTAAGGACCGCGAATGGGCCATGAGATCATCTGTAGCAGAGGTTCAAGTATCACATCCTGAGAAAAAAAAAAGAAAGTTGAATGCAAAAAAGTTGAAAAAGGCAAAGCCAAGTAAAACTTTTGAAAAGAACAAATAAAAATCTAAAAGTAAAAATGTTTATTTCACTTCATAATCCTACTTCTATAAATCTACAAGAACATGCACGTACAAAAAGGAGTGAAATCCCAACAAAAACAAATGTGTAAAAATATGCCAAGTTGTTTGTACGTAAAAAGAAGTGAGATCTAAAATACGGCCAAGTTATTATCTCCAGGTGAACCAACATTTTATTCGACTTAAAACTTCTCAAGAATGTTTTTCTGACTTGGCCATTAGCATTCCAAACTTGCATCCTTCTTCTTTGCGCTCGTGAAGGTGAAGAACGGAAGTTACAAGTTTCACCACAAAGGCTATTCAAGAATATTTAAACAATTTGATTTAATATTTTAATTTCGATCCATATCTGGAATTTAACGAATCTTTGAAATGCTAATGGCCAAGTCAGAAAAACATTCTTGAGAAGTTTTAAGTTGAAAATAATGTTGGTTCACCTGGAGATAATAACTTGGCCGTATTTTAAATCTCACTTCTTTTTACGGCCAAACAACTTGGCATATTTTTACAGAGATGTTTTTATTGGGATCCCTTTTTTCTTCATTCATTCAACAAAATTAAAGTATTATTTAAACCGTAAGTTGTCTTTATCATTCAATATTTTTATAGTCCTCGGGAGAAGCTCCGTTTTTAGTTAAAATATCCCGTTGAGGGTCACATTATGATTTACAATTTCTGTACAAAGCCAATTTACCCATCAATGCGTGGCACCCTCAAGAGATAATGACGGATTAACGGGAACGAAGATTATGCAAATTTGACATTTATAGATAGTTTAAATTTCATTCCTTCCCCCTTATCTAGCTTTGTATCCACTTTTGGCTTAGACCCTAGTTTAAATAAGGAACATTTCCCGCACTTTCTCTTCAAGTTTTTTTCCCGAACACGTGTTTGATCCAAAAGATCCTATGCGAACAAATTATGTCTTGAGGGAAAGCATGCCTCTTTTAGAATCTTACGCGCCAGACAGGCTAACCGGAAAACAACACTCGGTTTTATTTTCTTGGTACAAAGAACAAGTTGAACCCAAAAATGGTTTCAACTTTGTTGATGAGTTGATCCATTATTGCTGTTTGGACGTCAGGATTTTAAGAGAAGGGTGCTTAAAGTACAGGGAGATTTTTGAGAAGATTGCGGACGTTAACCCTTTTATCACTGCCGTAACAATTGCCAGGCTCTGCAAGGCCATTTTAAAGAAGGACGACCTGGCGCCAAATTCAATTGGAAATGTTCCACCTAACGGCTAAAGAATGACCCTCAATCTAAAGTAGCCATCGAGTGGTTGAGGTGGGAAGCCCATAAGCGCGGGGTCATTATTTAGTCGGCTTTTAACGGTTGAGAATCTAAAGTTTTCAACATTAAAGTTCTAGTAGACGACCTTGGCGCAGATCAAAAGTTCGTTTACCAATTCTAAGGTTGTTTTAGGCATGGGTGTAGAACCTGTTTCCCGGTATACAGAGTCGAGACAGAGACCTGGTTTTGCAAGGTGACGTCACCCAAATTTTGCACTCCCGCTATTCTGATACTTTGAACTGTAATAAGAGGCTTGGAGAGCTGGGGTGTAAGGTAATTGAAATGTGTGAATTAGTATTTCACAAATTGAGGGAGCGCTAAAATCTATTCCTAAGCAAAACTAAATATTTTTCTCACCAATACGTTAGGATTGGATAAATCAACATCCTTACCATTTTTCAAAGGAACGCACGTGTTCGCCTAGCGGCTAATAACGGTTTATTTGCAAAGTATTAAGAGTAAACGAACAAAATTTTGACAATAAACTTCTAGAAGACAACCCTCACTCGGGTGTCCCTTCCCCTTATTTTTATCCTAAAAGGTTTAAGTTATACCGTTTTCTTTTGGGTCAATTTTCACTGCCTTTTATGCCGAAAATAGGCGATTCATATTCTAATGGACTTAGTTCAGAAAAATAAGGCGCGCCACATGTTTCATTGAAAAGTTTTGCCTCGGTATTCCAGCACTACGATAACACAACGAGTGGCTGGATCTGCACGTTCTAGTGCCAAACTGCCAATAGAATTCGTTCTCGAAGCAAAACTTGCAAGCTGTACATTGAAGGAGCGTCTGCTATTATTTCTGCTTTACGTACGCGCTAGACCTTGGTTGAAAGGTAATGAATGCGACTGTTTCAACAACAGCATCCAAGCTTGAAGAAATGATAGTCGAAAGTGTATTTACACTGAATGGAAACAATATAGTTCGAACAGGAAATTGATTTATTTTGTTTAATGTGGTAGTGAATGGTAAGTTACTTACGCGCGGAACCTCACTGCGGTTCAGTGACTGTGTTGGTGTAATGTATGGATATAGTGTATGCTAATTCAATGGGTGTTCGTCCGTTTGGTAAGTTCTCTCTCATTCAGTAATATAATGGTACAATATCCTATAGGTACAAAACAAGTGAGGGCAGTAATGGAGGACGCCTTGGTAACACTAGGACTTATCACGCAAGAGTGCATCCCGTCCAGGGCGTCACAATTGGTTAATAGCATCGCAACTGATAACCAATCTATAAGAGAACCACTTATCCACGATCAAATCAACTACGATCACGTCCACCACGATCAAGTCAACCACCATTAATAATAATAATAATAATAATAATAATAAATTTATTTCACATTTGAAAATGGTGTCAGCCAAGTAAAGGAGAAACTCCTAATACAACCTTGGCTACCAGTACAATCACAAAAGATAAAAGATGAACTGATTATATTAAGTTATAAAAACAATTAGAAACCTAACTGATTAAATAACTATAATTTAAGAACTCAAAGGGGTGGACCTAAAATGCCCCAAGAGCTAATCTTTAAAACTGTAAACCGACACAGACGTCTTAACACTTTCCGGCATACTATTCCACAGACGAGCTACACGGTAAAAAAGAGTTGTGCAAAGCATTACATCGTGCACCCATAATCACAAAGGTCAAGACTTCATGCCGTTCATTAATCGACATATAATTTAGCAACGGTAGATTGTACGCACAATTGATAGTTCTATAAAGGAATAGTAAACTCGAAACATCTCTAAGTTGATACATAGGTAGCAACTGCAAAGTGTTAAGACGGTCTGAGTAAGAAACCCTAATCCTGGTATCGGGAATAACATTCCCATTTGAGCTTAGAGCGGATAGGTTAGAGAAGTTTGAGCGGGTGAATGATTTATCTATTAACAATTTCGCTTACGAGAAAGCCGTTTTCCCTCTTTACGCCAGTTCGAACAAAGTAGACCAGGCGCGTCAAATAGACCTTCTCCTTCTGACAAACGGGTAAAAGAAGCATTATTGCCTCATACGCAGTTTGGGTCGTCTTTTATCTACATTTTTAACGAATGAACATAGCAATTACTTTTGTCGCTACTGCCTGAATCGGTTAGTAGGACCCAACGCTAAGACCACGCGAAGGAATGTAGCGTTCATGGCCCGAAAAAATCCGAATGCCCGTGAAAGAACCAATTCTGCAATTTAAAAACTATGGATGGCATCAAAAATTACCTTCATTTTCGTTTAATAAACTTTCCCACGCCTATTGTAGATCGATTAGAGCAAAGCATGCATGGGTTAGGTTCATAATAACTCTTTAGAGGATTAATAAAGATATCATTGCACTATTTTACAGATTAAATATGTTATTTACCCGGATTTTGAGTCCATATTACAAAGGTTTTCAGCCTGTATGCCAGACGCCTCGCTTTCCTCAACGACTATAACCTGCCAGCACATATCATGCGGTTTTAGTTATGTCATTGTTGGACCTGATGTGACATAGAGAGGGAAGGATGCAACAGATGTTTTTTTAAAATCTTCTCAGTGAGGAAGAAATTTTGCAAGAGAAGCTCAAGGAGAACAGACCCATGATCCTATCAGCTGTAGAGGAAGCCAATTTCATGTCTGCACAAGTCTGCTATGTTTGCAAGAATGTTTTCACCGAAACCGACCATAAAGTGCGTGATCATGACCACACTACCGGAAGTTTCCGAGGTGCCGCCCACAACTCGTGCAATCAAAACCTAAAGTCCCCCAAGTTTATTCCGGTTTTTAAACATAACCTCTCTCGATACGATGCTCACCTTATCATGGACAAAATCGGACTCATCTAGGATCGTGACATTAAGTGCATCCCAACCAACTCGTAGACATATATTTCGTTCTCTTTGGGAAAGCTACGTTTTTTGGACACCAATTGGTTCATGCCAGCGTCGCTCGAGGTGCTTTCTTCCAACTTAGCCAAAGGCGGTGTGGACAAGTTTCAATGTTTGAATACGGTCTTCAAACCGGACGAAATACCGCTTCTACTCCGAAAACAAATATACCCTTATGTCTATATCGACAGTGATAAAAAGTTTGACGAAACGAAGTTACCACCTAAAGAAGCCTTCTTCAATTCTTTGGCGAAAGAGCCCATTAGAGAGGATGATTATTCTCACACTCAGAATGTTTGGGAAAAATTCCAAATCCAAAATCTAGGTAAGTTTCATTTATATTGATTTCAAATTCCAGCTGATTTTTTAAAAGGTGCCTACCATGATTTATACGTGAAATCTGACGTACTACTTCTGGCTGCAGTATTCGAGAACTTCAGAGCCATGTGTATGGCTTATTATCGCTTGGACTGTGCTCACGCTTTCACCGGACCAGGATTCGCTTGGGAGAGTATGCATGACTGGTGTTAAATTCGAACTTATCCTGGATTCCGTAATGCACCTTTTATTCAGAAGGGGATAAGGGGCGGCGTCTCCATGATCAGTCACAGATTCGCCGAAGCAAACAATAAATATCTGCCGGACGCATATGATGCAGCGAAACCCACCAGTTATATCACATAAATGGGTAAGTAAATAACATAAATATCATAACTGAATTGAATTGAATTGTGTTTTTATTTGAAATCCTATATTACAACATAACGGTGTTACTTTTCATAGTAATACAGGATTTTGGGGTGTTCCTATTAAGGATTAATTTAAATTTCTTTCCTTTTTTTCTTTTTGATAAAGGAAAGCTGGGGAATTACATTAATTAATATTTTTTTTTTCATTCTTTTTTAGAAACTCGGACTATAAATTGTATTAATTTAGCGTTAAAATCTAGGTCAAAGGTAAAAGATAAATTGCAAATGTAAACATAAAATAATTAGTGTTTACAAATGTTTCAAAATTGTAAAAGCTCTAAACTTTCCAAAATTCTTGGAATTTCTAAAATCTCCAAAAATTCTTTAAAACCTCCAAAATTTTTAAAATAGATCTTCGGTCGAGTTTTTATTTTTGACATTAAGATAGCTACTTTTAAAGCGAGTTTTTTTTGGTTCAAAGAGATCTATTTCGCGTAGCGTCTTATAGGAATTATTGTAGGTATTTTGCATTCTTTTTACGGGATTAAGTAATATTTTGCACGAGTTTCCTATTTAAAAGGTTTTAGTTTCTCTAAGATTTTTTGCGGTATTTGAAACAGTATTTCATCTAGCAGTATTTTGCAATCTATTTGGCTAGTTACAAGCTTGTTCAGAAAACTTATGTCCAAGTACATTAATCTGTTTCTAATTGTAAAAAGGCCTTGGGCATTCAAAATTTTAATATAATCATAGTGGCCGCGTTTTTGGAACTTTTCATATGATAATTGTATGTATTTACGTTGAATACGGTCTAGGCTTATCAGCAAGTAGTTGCTACAACCCGACCATACTTGTGATGCATATTCAATTTTAGATCTTACAAGTGAGACATATAATAATTTAAATATTTTTCCAAAATGTAGATTTTGTGCGATTTTCGATATGGCGTATAAGCTCTTGAGGCAACTGCTTTTTATCCTAGACACATGTAATTTAAAATGGAATTTCTGGTCTATAATTACTCCAAGATCAATGGCAGATACATCCCTTGGTACGGATTCGCCGTCAATTTGGTAATTAAATTTAATCCAGTTATTCTTCCTTGTGTACGAGACGACCTTACTCTTTATCGCGTTTAACGGAAGTCCATTATTGCCGCTCCAGATATTAATGGCATGAAGATCCTTATTTAGATACTCACAATCAATAGCGGATTTTATTTCACGAAATAGTTTATTGTCGTCTGCGAAAGTAGTAAGTTTTGAGTTGTGGACAATGCAGTTAGGAAGGTCATTTATGAAAATGGTAAAAAGCAGTGGCCCCAAGGCTGAGCCCTGCAGAACGCCGACGTTGCTTCTGTATTTTACATTTAATAATACTGGATCTATCCAAGCTATTGATGTATGACTTCCATTATAACACCATTCGTGCTCAATATGGCGACGCAGCCAAATTACTTTTTACCGATACTGGCAAGTCTTAACTTACCATCAATTCTCATTATTATTTTTATTATTCTCTTCATTATTTTTATTATTCTCATTATAGATAGTCTTACCTATCACATTCAAACTGACGATCATTACCATGATTTCGCCGCGAGGGCTGAAATGTTTGATTTTTCGGACTACCCACGGGATCACCCTCTTCACAGCGTAGGGAACAAAAAAGTACTAGGCAAGTTCAAGGACGAATTGAACGGCATCTCAGTGCAGGGTTTCTGCGGATTGAGACCCAAAATGTACGCCATTCTTTCATTGAAGCTAACTTCAACTAAAAAAACGTTCTTGCAATATAATGTTCTTCAATTACCAGTTTTAAAAAATATTCTAGTAACATCATACGTTTTCCAAGAGTCGTTTGGAAGCTCAGAGTTATTCAAGGACTTAATTATTCTTGAATTAGTCCGATAAGGTGGCCAAGCGCAAGTTTTGTTACATGGAATTTATTTACATTTCCGCATTCTTTAATACCCGATTTTCCTAGCTCTCCAAATTCTACAACCATGCACATACTGTACTCTTGTTTGGCTACAATGAACAATAATATATTAGCTTACTATAAACTCCAGCTTCCGTATTAAAGTATAAAGAGCATATTAACCATTAATTATTAAGCCTTATTTCAGTTTTTAGTCGAGATTTTCTCATTGAAATGCCAAGACAAAATGGTTTTTCAATATAAACATAGCATTTTTAAACGTTATGTAAAAGTGGCACAACTACTCCAGAAGATATCGATTCAGTCATAAAGCAACATTTTTTATCAATTAATCTACTTGGCTATGCTTGAAGGGTAGAAAAATTGGATACTTTAAAAATACCTAACTTAGAGAATGGGCACGGGTAATCGTAAGCATTATCAAGGAGTAAAAATTTCTTCTCTAGAACGAATATTTCTGATTTTACTTTAACAACATTCTTAACTATAATTATGTCCGAGTTTTTAAAGCTTGAAGCAATTGTCGCCTGGTCTGTTAGTTAGAACCCAGTTTTGGTGAATTATTTTTCTATACTATTTCTGTGTTGTAATGTTAGATAAGCTCAGTCAGCTCCACATGACGTATAGATTAGTCTCTTATCTATGTGTATAAAAAGCCATAACGGCTGTATGTTAAAGCGAGTTAACTGCTAAGCCCGATATAGTTAAGAACCTTTTTAATGTTAACGACGCGATCCACGCGGTCTTTCTATGTAAATAAACTGAGTTAAATAAACTACCGTTTTATTATACAACATGGTGTCAGAATAGCGGACGGACGTTAACATATCGATTTTCGCGGCGTTTACGGTACTAAAGTGCGGGAGAGCGGATGGTCATAGCTGACATATCATCGTGCCTGTTATACCATGGACAACGAGTCAAGCCTCAAGACTGCCTCCTATCAAATCACCACTCCCGACGCGTTTTCTTTCAAGAATCCTGGTGACTGGCCAAAATGGAGTCGGCGCTTCGAACGCTTCAGGATTGCCTCAGGTCTTAAATCAAAAACCGGGGAAGAGCAAGTTAACTCATTGATCTATGTAATGGGCGACGAAGCCGAAGACATCTTTAATGCCTTCAAGCTCACAGACGACGAGCGGCAGAATTACACGAAGGTCCTCGATGAATTTGAAAAACACTTCATCGTTAAACGTTTCAAGAGGTATGAAAGAGCCAAATTCAATCTCCGTAATCAAGAAGAAGGTGAATCGATAGAAGCGTTCATCACTGAACTTCATGCGTTAGCAGCAAGATGCGAGTATAGCACAACCGTTATCACGGAAGAATTAACACTGGATAGGTTCGTTGTCGGAATCAGAGATAAAGCCTTATCCGAGAAATTCCAATTTGATGATACCCTAACGTTGGAGAAAGCTGTGTCTACGGCCAGACAATGGGAAGAGATCCGACGTCAACAGTTGAACCTGCAAGCTGGCACCAGTAAAACTAATGGGTCAAGCAACATCGACAGAGTTCAAACCAACAAGCCTCGTTACAAAAGCAGAGACATGAAGAACGACAAAGTAAAGCAAGTTAAGAATACAACTTCTGGTGAGGACCAATCCAAACCGTTCAAATCATAAAGGATGTTTGAGATGTGGTAATCAAGCATGCCACGCACGTCATCAATGTCCCGCTGTAAACGCAACTTGTCGTAACTGTAAAAAGAAGGGCCACTATGCTAAACTCTGCATGAAATCTACAGCAGTACGGCAGATTGCAAGTCAAGAGATATTCATGGGCTCAATCACCAGCACACCAGCTCCTCCTAAGGACGCCTTCTTGGACATAGTAGCTTCAAGGTCAAGACGGAACAAATGGATAGTTCAGGTCTACACTGCCGGTAGACTGGTCAACTTCAATGTCGACACTGGAGCTGATGTTTCTGCAATGCCAGAGAAGATGTACAAAACGTCATATGGAGGACATCCGTTGTACCCATCGGATAGACGCTTGTACGGTCCAGGGCGAACGAAACTCAATTGCTGTGGTATGATCAAGGTTGATTTGAGGCATAAGGATCGAACGGTCAAGGAGAATATCTACGTGGTTCGAAACCTGGAAATACCACTCTTAGGGCTGGACGCAAGTGAAGATCTTGGTATCATATCCTGCGTGGACAATATCGATTCTGCAGTCAACCCTCTCGAAGAATTCCCTTCACTGTTCAACGGTCTTGGCAGAGTCAAGACGCCTTACCGCATCGAACTCGATCCTGATGCCAAGCCCCTTGCACTGTGTCATGCACGACAAATACCAATTCCTCTACTCAAGGCCACGAAGGAGCTCGATAGAATGGTTATGAACGGCGTAATATCACCCGTCGAAGAACCAACGGATTGGTGTTCGGCAATGGTTCTGGTTAAGAAGAAAGATAAAGCGCCGGTGAACAGTAACAGAAACGAAAACCCACCGTGTTCTCAACATCAGACGAAACGTCACGTTAAAGACCCAAGTAATGAAGACATCGACCTCCGAATCTGCGTCGATTTCACGCCACTAAATAAGTATGTGAAACGAGAGCGTTATCCACTTCCACCCGTTGATCACATATTGGGCCAAATATCTGGATCAAATACTTCACCAAGCTGGACGCGAATAGCGGTTACTGGCAGATCCCGCTTGATGAGGAAACGGCAAAACTTACGACGTTCATTACACCCTTTGGACGTTACTACTTCCATCGACTTCCATTTGGGCTAAGTTCTGCATCGGAACATTTCCAAAGGAAAATTAACCAAATCATCGAAGGAGTTGAATGTACAGTCAGCCTTCAAGACGATATTCTGATATGGGGAACATGGCGCGAGGCACATGACCGAACACTGCGTCAAGTACTCACGAAGCTGGCCAGTGAAGGAATTACCTTGAATATGGCAAAATGCCAATTTGCCCAGCGAAAAATAAAGTTCATCGGTCACGTAATTGACGAAGATGGTATAAAACCTGACCAAGAGAAAGTCGAAGCAATTACGAAGATGGCTCCACCCACGAACGTCACAGAATTGAAACGGTTTCTGGGCATGGCAAATTATCTCGGGAAGTTCATTCCGCAGATGTCAGAGTTACTGCATCCACTCCACTGTCTGCAGAGCACAAAGGAAGCTTGGACATGGCATGAACCGCAAGAAAGAGCCTTCAATGAAGTAAAACGGATCCTGTCACGAGAACCAGTTCTGGCTATCTTCGATCCGAAGAGGGAAACGATACTCTCAGCCGACGCGTCGTCCTACGGAATTGGATCGGTTCTCAGACAGCGACAAAGTGACGGCACACTTAAAGTAGTAGCTTATGCATCAACCACCATGTCCGAGGCAGAAAGACGATACGCACAGATCGAGAAAGAGGCCCTCGCGTTAGCTTGGGCATGCAACCGATTCGCTAATTATATCACTGGATTGAAGATAATACTCGAAACCGACCATAAACCTCTAGTTTCGATTCTTCAAACAAAGGCGCTCGATGATCTCTCACCCCGACTACAACGCCTCCGAATTCGCATGATGCGGTACAATTATATAGTCCAGTACATTCCCGGAAAGGAACTAATCGCAGCTGATACGTTATCGAGAAGTCCTACGCAAGCCACCGACGGTCAAGATAATGAGCTGCAGGAAGACATGTCAGCTCACATCCAAATGGTCACTTCAAGTCTACTAGCTACGGATCAACGAATAGCTGAAATATGGAAAGCCCAAACTGAAGACGACACGTGCATGAAATTACGAAGATACAGTATAGATGGATGGCCTAGAAAAGCTAAAATCACTAAGGAAATGCTGCCGTATTACCAAGTCCGACATGAAATAACCGATCAAGATGGGATTTTGATGCGAGGCCAGCGAATAATCATACCGGAGGCACAGCGAAGTCAAATTCTCGAGCAGATCCATAGCGGCCATCAAGGAATCGTGAAGTGTAGAGCAAGAGCCAAGTCTGCTCTATGGTGGCCTGGTCTGTCGAAAAAATTGAAGAGAAAGTACGGAAGTGCCTAGCATGCGTCAAAATGTCAAGCAACATGCACGAACCGTTACAACCAACGGAATTTCCGGACCGACCATGGCAAACCGTCGCAATGGACTTGTTCCACCTGCATGGAAAATGGTACCTTCTAATAACCGATTACTACTCCAGGTACTTCGAAGTACGACCACTCACGGACCTGAAGGCGGATGCAGTAATTGACAAAATAAAGTCAGTTTTTGCATGCCACGGCATACCGGAACTTGTCAAAACGGATAATGGTCCACAATTCAACCCAACAACAACGTCGTCATTTAGTCAGTTCGCTAGAGATTATGGATTTAAACACATAACCTCGAGTCCAAGGTTCCCTCAGAGCAATGGATTCGTAGAAGCGGCAGTCAAGATCGTGAAGAATCACCTCAAAAAATCGGAAGACGCATACCTGGCACTATTGGCCTATCGATCGACTCCGCTACACAACGGCTACAGCCCAGCTGAACTTCTCATGGGGAGAAAGCTTAGAACGACCATACCCGTGTCTGGAACCCAATTAAAACCAATGATACCGGACAGTGAACTACTTAAGGATAAGGAAGAAAGTAGGAAGCAACAGCAAAAGAAAAACTTCGATCAAAGACATCGTACCAAGGAGCTAAGAGCCCTACATAAGGGAGAAGATGTTTGGGTAACCGACATGCGGGTGCAAGGCGTTATTCACCAAAAGACGGATCATCCAAGGTCGTACGAGATAGTAACGCCGGCAGCGAATATACGAAGAAATCGGTATCATCTCATACCGATTCCAACAAATGAAAACGACAAGCAGATACAGCAACTACCATCGTCAACTTCGTCTGGTTCAGTACTCCAGAGCGAACAACGACCTGATCATCGATTGCAGCCGATACCACCATCTACGCAACTAGCCCCAGTAGTCCAAAACCCCGAACAGTCATCGCAAGCTACAGTCGCCGAAAATGATCCTGATGTAGCCATTCCAGTTGCTGTCCAGAATGAAAGTCATGACAACCAGACTCCCATAGCACCAAAGACGAATCATCGACCAGAGGAGCCAAAATCGGACAACAAAGACCCAAAGGTCAAAGTGACATACAAGACTAGATCTGGACGACAGATCAAACCGAGAAAGACATTAAACTAGTAGCGTATAGTTAATGTAATTAGCTTAAGGGAAAGGATGTGATGTAATGTTAGATAAGCTCAGTCAGCTCCACATGACGTATAGATTAGTCTCTTATCTTTGTGTATAAAAAGCCATAACGGCTGTATGTTAAAGCGAGTTAACTGCTTAGCCCGATATAGTTAAGAACCTTTTTAATGTTAACGACGCGATCCACGCGGTCTTTCTATGTAAATAAACTGAGTTAAATAAACTACCGTTTTATTATACAACAATTTCCTTTAATGTTATCTAGCATTGGGCCATCGTTGTGTTCATTTTTTAACAAAATATTGGTTGGAATATTTTTACGCTGTTTTTCATATTGGCCATGTTCCGCAAGACGTTTGACAACTTGTTGCAGTGGTTTATTTGGGCTGCAGATTAAACTTTTCACTTTTCCAAGGTACGACTCAAATGGAAAAGCGCTAAAATTGTCCACTCCACATGTCCTGTAAAATGAATTAAATTGTGAATATTATAGACATATATACCCTTTCCATATATTTCTTTAGCACTTTCTACAAACAACTTTAGCAGGCTTTCAGCATAGTCAATACTGCTTTCTGAGGGCGTTTTTTCACTTAAAATATATATGACACAATGAAACAACTGAAAATGAGCCACTATATAATCTCGTAAGAAAACAAGAAAACCTGTGTACAATAAGAACTGTCAAAATTCAGTTGCTTCCATGGGTCAACATCTGTCAAACTTCGAGGGTTTCTCATAAATGACCTCCCCTCTCAATTATCCTCTAAGTTGTGCCTCTTTGCGGACGATCTCAAAATCTTTCGTGTGATCCACTCTTATGACGATGTATCCAAACCCTCCAGTCCGACCTAACTCGGCTTGAGGCTTGGACCTCGCGTACTGGCCTCTCTTTCAACAGCCAAAAGTCCTTATTGCTAACCATTAACCGTATACTAAATCTGATGAAGACCTACCCTCTCCATACTACCTTAGTGGTCAACCTATCCGTCGAGTAAACGAATGTCGTGATTTAGGAGTGCAAGTCTCCCATAACCTTAAATTCCACACCCATATTGCTAGGACATGTAGTCGCGCCAATGGGCTACTCGCGACCATCAAAGCCAATTTTCCAAATCTCTCGCACCGATTTCTTACGCGTCTTTTCAACTGCTATGTTCGTCCGACCCTTGAATTTGGTTGCCAACTATGGAACCCCTCCTCTAGTGGTGATATAAAACTCCTTAACGACGTGCAGGGTCGCGCTTCAAAAATCCCTAAGTCTCTACGCAACTTACCTCGTGAAAGCAGACTCGCTTCCCTCGGTTGGGCCCCCCTGTCCAGTCGGCGCACCTACATGGATCTAATAAGCCTCTTTCGTCTCCTACACTCCTCCGATCAGACCTACTTTATTTTCTCCCCTCACAAGCGGTCACAGTCGCCAACTCTTTCTCCCGCCATCCTGCAAAGACCCACTAAAGCACTCTTTCTTCAGGAGAACTATACCCGTTTGGAACTCCCTTCCTGAAGAAGTCGTTTCCCTACGTTCGATTTCTCAATTCAAATTGGCTACCAAAAAATTCTTAGGTCTATAATTTATCTCCCCACGGATTTGGAGCTGTAAGGCTTTGTAAAGCCCTAGCTCGTCATACACAACGGAGCAAAAAAAATGTCATTCAACCTTTAAGTTAAATGACAGCCTTGGAATGGAGGTTTGTCGCCACTACTAGAGAAAATTATGGTTTCTAAACATTATTCGTAACATTCATGTTGTGTTTATTCATGTCATCATTGGCAACCCTCCACTATAGTTGGAAACATACTACTCTTAGTTGACTAGGTCAAAAAACAGGGTTTATTCGAATGTTTTAAAAAATATTACAGCAATGTTTTAATTCATTGATATCACACCCAATATTTGGACTGCTTATTAATGAACAAATTGTCGCGAGAGAGAAAGTTTTCATTTAGGCTGACTGTACCAAAAAGGACCTTTTTCGTGTCCACATTCGCCAACCTGTAAGTTCGTGCACTAAGCTTATTTGCTATGTTGTAAGGACCCTCAAATTTTTCCGCTAGTTTAGCTGTGAAATTATCAGCAGCTTTGAAAAGGTTGTGTGTACGTTTAAGAACGAGGTCACCCTCTTCCAATTCGAAATCCCTGTGTCTTTTATCATAATTTGCTTTTTGCCTAATTTGGGCCTTCTTAATGTTCTGATAAGCTGTCTCCAAAGCTTTTTGGACTTTTGGAAGAACGCGTAGACCATACGTATTTTCGACTTCATCGGCGAAATAATTATTAAGATTTTTCGGGGTTATGAGACTGCACGCAGTTCTTATTTCCCGACCAAACATCAGTTCGGCTGGAGTAAATCCAGTCGTTTCATGCACCGCGCTCCGGATTGCCATTGCATATTGTTGTAACCCTTCATCCCAGTCTTGATTATTATCCGTGACGTAGGATGCAATCATTATACCCAAGATTTGATTAAATCGTTCAGTTAAGTTTTCCTGCGCATGATACAGGGAAGTGAATCTTTGTTGGATTCCTAACTTACTGAATACGTTTCGAAATATTTTTCCAACAAACTGTTTCCCGTTGTCTGAAACAACAGCGGAGGGTAATCCGAAGCGGGTGAATACCTCATCAACTAAATGTTTTACTATGGGCTTTGTGGTGGCGGAACGTAGGGGAAACACTTCCACCCACTTGGTTAAGTAATCACAAACCACTAAAATATATTTGAAACCGCGCTTACTGCGGCTATATGGGCCCTTTAGGTCGACGGATATGACACTGAAAGGCTCGGCTACGTCACTACATTTCATAAGGCCTGCGGGTAGTTGGCGGGGGATCTTGTGTTTCTGGCATACTGAACAAGAGTTGCAGTATGTTAATACATCTCGCGTGATGCCCTCCCAAGTAAATTGAGTTAGAACCCTCTTTAAAGTCTTTTTGGAACCAAAGTGGCCGGCTGATTGAATGTCATGGCTTAAGTAGAGTATTCGAGCTTTGAAGGAATTGGGAACCATAATTCGAAAAGGATCCCATTCAGGATGTGATTTCTTAATCTCTCTATATAAAATTTCATGGCGAATATCACAAAAGGGAGCGGTCTTCTCTATCCAGTCTCTCAAGGGCTTGTCATCAGGTAAATTCCCGTTGTATAAATAAACTAATAACGGACCTAACTTTGGGTCTTTCTTTTGGGCCTCGATGATTTCGCTAGTCTCGTAGAGAATGGGGCGTTTGTCTGGGTTGACACTAAAAACTGTGGCACCATGACCGTTCACTATCGGGGAATCTTCCGGTATTCGCGATAACGCGTCGGCGACGGCATTATTTTTACCCGGAACATGATTAATAGAAAAATCAAATGATTGTAAATGGGCGTTCCAACGGGCGAATTTTCCCGTTGGGTCCGGTGCGCGATGGAGCCATTTTAAGGCACTGTGATCCGTAAACACTTCGAATTTCGTGCCCTCAATGTAGGGTCGAAATTTGTCAATGCCAAACTTTACGGCTAAGCATTCCTTCTCCGTGGTGGAATACTTTCTCTCAGCGGTACTTAGGGACTTACTGGCGTATTGGATCACATGCTTTCTTCCTTCAATAACTTGCGACAAGACAGCGCCTAGTCCCACATTGGACGCGTCGGTGTGTATAATAAAAGGATGATTGTAATCAGGGGAACTGAAAATGGGTGCTGACGACAAGTGGATTTTTAACGCGTTAAAGGCTGATTCCTGGGGTTCCTCCCAACACCATACAGTTTCGTTTTTCAACAGAGAATTTAATGGGCTAGCTATTTTAGAAAAATCTTTTATAAAACGCCTATAGTATGAGGCCATACCTAGGAATCTCCGAAGCTGCTTTATGTTTTCAGGGCGGGGGTAGTTCCGCATGGAATCAGTCTTCTCTGTATCAACATTGATACCGTCGTAATTAACGACGTGACCCAAAACACGACATTCTTGGCGACAAAACTGAGTTTTTGAGGCCTTGACAGTTAAGCCAGACTTTAACAGGCGCTCGAAAACCTGCCCAAGTGTTTTCAAATGGGATTCAAAATCAACTGATGCGATTATTAGGTCGTCGAGATAGGCGCAAACCCCTGAATTAAATAAATCCCCAAAGATGTTATTTACCATACGCTGGAAGGTGGCAGGGGCATTGACCAGACCGAACATTAAAACTTTAGGCCTAAATAGACCTCGATGGGTCACAAAGGCAGCGATATCACGATGAGCCTCGTGAAGTGGTACCTGCCAATACCCACTGCGCATGTCCAGCGTGGTAATATATCGGGGTTTGTGAATCGATTCCAAAATGTCATCAATTCTGGGGAGGGGGTACGCGTCGTTTCTAGTTACGGCGTTGAGATTACGGTAATCAAGACATAAACGCGGAGGTCTGTCATTCTTAGAAATTAGAACACTCGGAGCTGCCCATGGGCTATCAGAGGGCTCAATTAAGTCAAGCCGTAACATATCAATAATAATATCATCCATAATCGCTCGCTTGGCGGGAGAATACCGGTACGGAGCCGAGGCCAAGGGTAAACTATTCCCTATGTCTATGTAATGTTCGACTCTGTGAGTCTTTCCAGGAATTAAAGAAAAAATTGTTTTATAACGGTTAACTAAGGATTCTAATTGCGACTTTTCTGTGGAATCTAACGGAGCTTCGTGGAGTGCGTTCTCTATACCTTCGGTATCAATATTGTCACCAGCATCCTTAAGTGACAAACTAAAAATATTTCCGTATTTACCGGAAGCTGGAGCAAATGAAAGGTTATCGAGAGGGTTTCGGCGATAACAGTAACTTGCCCGCCCATAATCAATGATCATACCAATTTTCCTTAACAAATCTCTACCCAAAATACATTGGTATGGAATGCCTGAAACATATGTAGCTTCAAAAGTAATTTGTTTCCTAGGGAGGCAAAAGGGAAGCGTGACTGCACCGTGAGTTTCCAATAGCGTCGAATCGGGTTGAGCTAATAAAGCCCTTTACTATCGGTCATATACCCTTGTTGTTCAAGGAGGGGTTTAAAATCACTATGTAATATGGTATGTGTAGAACCAGGGTCAACTAACGCTAAGCACGGGAGGTTACCTAAAAATATATGTAAAAAATCCTGACCATCTGAAAAAGCTTGGTCCCCTGGTTGTGTGCTTCCCGTGCTAGCGGGTCTCTGACGTTTTAAGCTCGCGGCGGCGCCAGAGTGGGGGAGGGATCTCCGCCCGCGCTCACGTCGCCTCTTCTTACGTTTCCCGAAGCCGATTCGGTACCAATCAGTTCTGCACAAAAGGGGCGCACGTGGCCTACCTTTTGACAGTTGTAGCAAGTTACATTGGGATTGTAGTAATTTCCCGTTGGGGTGTCGACAGGCCGAGCTGCCGAAACTGTTTGGGCACCGCGAGGACCTCCGGAATTCGGGTGTCGTTCTTGCCGATTATTATTATTGGAATGGCTAGAAAAATTCATGGGCCTGCTATTGTTTTGCCTCGATCTCCCACCTGAATTCGATTGTTGGGGTAAATTGCCTCGATTATTATTTCCCTGTTGGTTATTTTGCACTCTAGGGGCTTGGTTTCGCTGGGAGTTTGAATTTTCGCTTAATTCGCGGGCTTCCCGCCTTACGATTTGTTCAACTCCTAAAGCGTCGTCTAACAAATCACGAATATTCTCGTATTTATCTAGTTTGACCACTAAATACTTTTTAATATTGTCACGCATGTTTCGCCGAATTATTTTTATCTTTTTCTTCTCCGCGAGGGGTTCATTCAACAGATTAAATAATTTTTGAAGATTTTCTACAAACTCGGCAACCGATTCATTCGGTTTTTGCATTCTATCATGAATCTTGTCTTTGATTCTCTCATCGTTTCCTTTACGGTCAAACCTTGATTTCAAACCTGCTTCAAAAGCGGCGTAGGATGCGAAAGGCTCATTTTCGATATAAAAGTCAAAGGCCGCAACCGAAGAATTTGGGACAACATTAATTAAAGAAGGATACATATTAGGTGGGTTATTGACTCCTGGCTGAGAACTACTATTCCCTGCTCCTGATGTCAAGGGGAGAGAACTATTATTTGCCCCTGTAGCGAGAGGGGTAGGGGAGTTACTCCTAGAGGGGGGATTACTACGACCAACAAGACCCATAGCTGTATTTTTACGATTACTACGATCGAGACTACGTTTGATACGTGACTGTTTACAAAATTCTATGTCAGCGGCGTCAAATCTACTGTAATTATTTCTGTCCATAAACTAAAGACCTAACTTAAACTAAACGATGGTACCAAATTACAGAAAAAAAAGAAATTGATTTACCTATGCTTATTAACAAAAAAAAGAATCAAACTTCCTATGTTACTGAATAGCTATGCTACACTATCACCCTGTCATTACCTAATCAATCAAACAAATAAACGAATAAACAAAAGAGGGCAGGTCAATTAACTGCCAACTAAAGTCAAAGGCAACGAGGGGATACCGTAATCAATTCCTAATTCAGCTTCATAAGTGGTTATGGCTAGTTACGTTTTGTGATGGTTTCATCAAAATGTTCCTTATTTCTTGGACGGTTACTTTAAATTTCATGACTAATTAATTGCAATTAAATATAATCAAATCCCGGCTGGGCCCCCATTTGTAAAGCTTTTCTCGACGAAAGTCTCGGAGATACGAAATAAAACGAGAGAGCGACGCAAATCAGTCTTACAACTTAAATAACAAATACTGTACCGGGTGGCTCGCCTACCTTTTCACTATTGGGGGGTGGCGTGTTAGGAGTAATTATTAAAAGAACATAAGGCTTAGTCTAGGTGGAGTGGGATAAGTAAATGAACTAGTATTAAGAGTTGCCATCATGTTTAATATTTTGGGGTACGAGAGTACTCCAATAAAAGGGAACAATAAACAATACAATAAAATCAAATAAAATAAAATAAAACAGATAGCATGCCTTAATATTAAACTAAAATATCGCATGCAGGTTATGGATAACGGGTCATGACTCCGATTAAATTAAATTAATTGCGCAAATAGAATAATGAATAGATATATATATATACAATGGCTTTTGCGAGCTCATGTTAAAAAGCAAAAGTACGTTACGAAAGGCGTTGGAGGTCGGTTCCTTTTTGATGAGTGGAGCACGGTCATCGCGTAGTGAGCGAGTTGGTAATCATTACACCGTATTAGACGTACGTGAAGAAGGGTCTTTCTTAAACCGGCTTAACGCGCGGCGATCGACTATGGGCTACTTGGCCTCTTTTTTATTAAGGTCTCCCTTAAGTCCTCCTCATTTCTTTTTCCGTTCGCAGCCAAAATTCGTGGCTCTTCTCTCGGAGTCCAAGTTAAAAAGTGTCGTTTCTCTTTCACTTTCTTGGAGTCTCCAACTCCTTGGTTACAGGTAAAAGAAAGGGGTCGTGACCCGACTGGCGCCTTGATTCTTTTTGTCCTTTCCCAAGTTCCTTAGGGTCTGGTATTGTTTGTTAAAACTGGCGACACTCAGTCGTTCGCCAAGGGTACTTTCTCTCGCCACTCCGGCGACATGGTTTCGCGCACTCAAATTCACAAAGCCACAACTATTTACACAATACAACACAATACACTATACTATACAGTAGGTAAAAATGAATGCATGCCTGGCAACTCTTAGTTTTTCTTAAGGGGTTAAAAATAAAAATCAGGGGACCGAAGGGGAAATCGCTAAGCCCAATAGGTAAAAGGCAGGTCGTTTGGCACGGGGTATTCGGACGCCCCGTAGCGCTAAGATCCCCGTCCCTCCGACACAGTGTCGCCTGGCCAAGCCACACCGGCTGAAGGGGTAAAGGGGGTTGGGAAGGGTGAACCCTCAATAACGACGACCAGCATCGAGATTGAAGATTGGTAATTTAAGTTTTATAAAATCGGAGGTAAATTTTGATTATTGAATGTATTGAATGAATTAAATTTTGATTATTTGGGGATTGGTAGTTTATTACAGAATTTGCGTTACAACCTTTATGCTATATTACGAGTTTTATAAGCCAAAGCTGCCATCCCTGAAACTCGTTTTTTAGCCCCCCCCCGCGATCTTCACGCCGACGTGACCATAAGTTTATAAAATATGTTCCATAAGTATTACACTGCCTATCTAGCGCGGTTAAACAGGATTCGTCCGTGGCTGCTTTTAAATCTAGACTGGACAAATTTCGTGATTCGTGGTAACTTTTTGAGGGTACTTGCTTTGTGCAAGTGCTAATTTATTGGGTTTTGTTTCAGTCTTTTTGTTTAATTAATTTTCGTTTGTTGTCTTATTTTTATTTATATACTATCTTTTATATTTTTTTCCTTTATTATTATTATTATTTGTGACGCGGGTCACAATAATCTATGACGTTTGACCTACGTCACTTTTCAGGGGGCCCACTCTTAAATTTAAATTCCTTATAGGAAAACTCTGAAGAACTAAATTAAAATATAGTATAATATAATATATAAAAAATCCTAAGCGAGCTTCGCAATTTCGGTGTCTATTCAAATGTGATCTCGATAAAAAAAGGTAAATTTTTATTAATTTGACGCTAAACTATGCGAAAACTTCGTCTAAGTCAAAAATATAGGATATTATAGGACCTTTAATGAAATTTTAGGATAATATAGGACTGGTTCAAAAATATAGGATAATATAGGACTGGTTCAAAAATATAGGATAATATAGGACTGGTTCAAAAATATAGGATATTATAGGACCGGTGGGCTCCCTGCAAGCTCTCAGTAACCATTTACAAACTTATGGAACATATCTTATTAACTTATGACGTGAAGTAACCCAACAATGCATAGCTTCAATTGAATAAATGGATAAACGGTGCAGATCATGAAAGTATCAATCGCGACAACTTTGAGGAATAATAGCAAGGCTAAAGGCATGTAGTTTCTTTTTCACTCACTCAAAACTTAAAAATTAATCCGTGGCTTGTTTAGCAGCAGGAAATAGAAATTAGAATTTAAACTTTAAAGCTCACACCTGACCTCTCGGTTAATTTGGAAAATAACTGTGATATATGATAGGTTAAAGAACAAAATTGCAAAGATTTGTTTAATTTTTTTATTTTTTTAAAAATTAAAATTAAAGATTTGGCTCCCCTTCCTTTTTTTGGGACGCGTCGCCTCGCAGTCGTTGTACGAGTGACCCACCACCCCACATTTGAAGCATTTTTTCAGCTTTTGCCGACGGGGTGGTGGGTCGATTTTCCTGCGGTCGGCTCGTTCGGGCCACTGGCGGATGGGTCGGTTGGGCCACTGGCGGATGGGTCAGTGGGCGGCTGGCGCTCCGGGTTGGGCGGCTGGCTGATGGGTCGGTTGGGCGGCTGGCGGATGGGTCGGTTGGGCGGCTGGCTGATGGGTCGGTTGGGCGGCTGGCGGATGGGTCGGTTGGGCGGCTGGCGGATGGGTCGGTTGGGCGGCTGGCGGATGGGTCGGTTGGGCGGATGGCGGATGGGTCGGTTGGGCGGCTGGCGGATGGGTCGGTTGGGCGGCTGGCGGATGGGTCGGTTGGGCGGCTGGCTGATGGCTCGTTCAGGCCGCTGGCGGACGGCTCGTTCGGCTCCGCGTCCGGGGGGCAGGTCTCTGATTAGAAATGTACCGCTCCCTTGGACCTTCCTGCGTCCCTTGGTAAGTGGGCGGACATCGGCTACGGCGGGACCATCGGCTACGGCGGGGCCATCGCTACGGCGGGACCATCGGCTACGACGGGACCATCGGCTACGGCGGGGCCATCGGCTACGGCGGGACCATCGGCTACGGCGGGACCATCGGCTACGGCGGGACCATCGGCTACGGCGGGACCATCGGCTACGGCGGGACCATCGGCTACGGCGGGACCATCGGCTACGGCGGGACCATCGGCTACGGCGAAGGGCCGGCTGTTACAGCGTAGTTGATTGCCCATGTTTAAGTTTTCGCAGCTAGTTATGGAATGATATTTTTCGACAACCCTCTCTCTCTTTTTATAGTCGATTTCTCTCCCCCTAAAAAAACTGCACTGGTGAAGTAACAGTGCTAGCAGTGCTAGGCAACGCGGGTTTTTTTTACTGTCAGCTTGAAACTCAGGTTGGGGGATTAAAAGACAAGATGTATTATATGGCAGAAGTAGATTAAAAGGCGCAAAAATCTATTTGGGAATTTGGGCGTGAAATGACACATCTTTTTGGTTTAGAAGGTGTATATTACAAGTAGTTCCTAAGCCTATTTACGTTTGATTTGGAATTATTGGAATTTGTTTTATTACCAAATACTATGAATTATAAATCTATCACCGAATATTCTCCTTAATATAAGCCTCATTTCTGTAAAATGCCTGGTTCATTGTTTAATTACCAAATTAAATTATCACATCTGGCAGAAGTAGATTAAAAGGTGGAAAAATTTATTTTGGAATTTTGGCCTGAGATTATACATATTTTAGGTTTTAAAGGTTTATATAACAAGTATTTCCTAAGCCTAATTAATTTTAATATTGTAGCATTATATGCTAGGCAACGCGGGTTTTTTTTTACTGTCAGCTTGTCCCAACTAGGTAAGTTGAAACTCAGGTTGGGGGTTGAAAGACAAGATGTATCATATGGCAGAAGTAGATTAAAAGGCGCAAAAATTTATTTGGGAATTTGGGCGTGAAATGACACATCTTTTTGGTTTAGAAGGTGTATATTACAAGTAGTTCCTAAGCCTGATTAAGTTTGATTTGGAATTATTGGAATTTGTTTTATTACCAAATACTATGAATTATAAATCTATCACCGAATATTGTCCTTAATATAAGACTCATTTCTGTAAAATGCCTGGTTCATTATTTAATTACTAAATTAAATTATCACACTATAAAAATTTCGGTATTTATTTATGGAGACACACTCAATAATTTGCGCAGAGAACGGGAGGCCAGTTGTTTAAGTTACAAAGTGTAAATAAAACGTTATCCAGACTAACATTTGCGCAAAGTTCAAATATAATGCCACAATATTTGTTAGGAAATTGAACACCGTTTACGGTAAATTTAGGACAATATTTCCGTAATATACTGAAAGTATATATTGAATGAGCTTTTTATTTCTGAAAATTTTATTCAAACTATTGAACATGTTTGATTTTAATTTGCACAATTAGTGAATAGTTTATATTTGTCCCCCATTTTATTTGTGCAAAATATTAAGCATGTAAAGGTCGCATAAGGGAAAGAACTGAAGTTGGATGTTTCACCAAATTCTTTCTCTTTCGAACGCTTCTGGTCATAAGTGCATGTTATAAGTATGCATCGGCATAAGTCTATGTTGTAAACTCATAGAGGGGATAATCACTAAAACTATCTGCTATTCTATTAAGGGTTTAATGATTACTTCTAGTAATTATTTTAGCAATGTTAAAGGTAACGCGTCGAGAGGTGTTTCCTTCTCTTCTGGAATTAATTGTCTATTCTTGATATTCAGATATAAAAAATACCATGCACTATGAGTATATTCATGTTAACTAATTAATATTTTTTAGGCCTGCGTACAAACTACAGTGTTTAACATGTAAAACGTTCTCGATTGCTGGAGCCTTACAATCGATGGGGCTCTAAGCCTCTAATCTGGCCAGAGCCATCATGTTGCTTACAATTTTTTAATTAATTAACTGTCATAGAGGTTATATTTTATTATTTTCGACTCAAAATCAATTGTACCTTGGGTTCGACGGCCCTTTTTGGAAAACCCTGTATATTTTTGAGAAAATGGTTTGTTTGTGTGTATATTTAGTCAAATTATATGAGGATTCGAGGCCGGAGCAAAGAGCAATTGTAGTATACATACTCTCAGGTCAGAGGTTGGGAATTTGCAGATGAGTCAAACTAGGTTATTGTGAGATATATGAAAAAATAACACCCCCACCACCAATTGGTGTTATTATTATGTTTCCAACGAGGAATGCATGTTAAATTACATTAACCGGGCATAGTGTACGAATTTACTTTTTTTTCTTTGGCAACCTTTAACCCTCATTTTTAAGTTCATTGCACCGGTTTTTTCATAAACCACTACCTTCTATATTTTCAAAGCACGCCACTGTGTCACTGTCACGCGGTTATTGTGAATCATTCTTTTAAAACTAGAAATAGTTCCCTAAGCTAACACATTTTAACAAAAGGCATTCGATGCTTTTACTGGTCTCTCCTGGTGGCCAAGCCCAGAGATTTCGCTTATACACACGAGGATGGGTTTTTGGAAACTTTCCGTTGAAATAAGAAGTTTCCATTCTCTCTTCAACGAAAACACGCTAGGGGTTTTCGCTTTACAATTAAGGAAGAGGGAAATTCTTTAGCTACGTCATTCCATCGTTACAAAGGGCAGATTTTGGGGTTATCTTTTTTTTGGGCGTGTTGAAAGATTAGAGACACCTCATAAACCTACTGAATGCAAAGCTGTCAATAGTGAGTACCTTACAAAACCCCCCAAAAAAACTGATTTTGTTACCCTTCCATATTACACCAAGGCACTAAAAGAGTATAGGAGAGCTGTTTACTAAGTTCGGTTTAAACGCGAGGCCCAATGCTTGGTCCATCTTTACATTACTCGTGCTATACGGGTTTTCCTATTGACTTCATCGTCTTGAAATAGGAAAAAGCTTTTCATAAAGAAAAAGAAAAGAAAAAAAAACAACCAAGTTATAAAAGGGTGCCTATTTCTAGGGTATTTTAAAATATAATCTTCTCTTATACCAGAAAAACCCCGCAAACACAAAAATATACTAACGTACAGCCATGATTGACCAACTTGTAATTAATTTGCATCCCTTTAATCGATGAGGCGTAGTTTACGAAACCTCATAAAAATGCATTGAAAGCAGTTGAAATCATATACCAAACTAACACGAATACTAATTTCATAAATCCTTGTTTTGCTTTTACAACCCAGTCCCGTTGTCAAGCATTAGAATCAATAAGCAAAGCCCGGCCTGTTTAATAGTTTTAATTGAGCTTAAAGTTATGTTAAATAAATATAAATTAATTAATTGAACGATATAATTTTATAGATAACATAAAAGTGTTTAAAATCGTCTTATTTCAATAGGAAATTTCCAAGAGAAGAAACTATGCCTGGTTGTTATTTTATTTTTCTCTGGTTTTTGCCCCGGTCATACTGACAGGTTCCATTTTAATAGACAGTTTCGGAAATTACATAGAGAGAAACCAACACACAATGGGGTATTCTCCCTCTCACTAAGAGGCCGAGCGAGAGGGAGAATACCGCAATTGCGGCCACGCTCCTGTGTGTTGGTTTCTCTGAATGTAATTTCCGAAATGGTTTATAGCAAGATAATCCAAAAAAAAGGAAAAAGCACCATTCATCTGATAATCTAGATACAAGTCAACCCCCCCCCCTTCGCCTTCATGACGTTGATATTCACTTCGCGCCAGAATACCTAACCTTTGAAAAAGACGAGGTCCCACTTCATGGAAATTACTGGCGCCAAAAGGTTTATCGTGGAATAGCAATGACCCTTGTTCAATGGGATGGGCGGAGTTCGCTTTTTACCGAGGGGCCGGTGACCCCGCGTACTGTAAAGGATTAAATATAATCCTTAAATTTCCTGCACTTCGCAATGCTAAAATTTTTACATTCAGGGAATCTGATAGTGATTAGCCCCTCGGTGTTTAGTTATCGTAAAACAAAATGGAAGGTATATTTTTGTGGGATTTCTAATAAGAAATGGAAAGGAAGGTGAACACTCCCTCAGTTTAGTCAAATTACATACAGTATAACAATTGGATTTATTGCTTTAAATTTGAAGTATTGAAAGTTTTTATGAGTTCGCACTGGGAGAATGATTGTCCCCTCGCACGAAATAAGAATCGAAGTTGAGGCTTTTGCTCTTACATAAATACTTATTTTAACTAACTTTAACCAACTACTGCTTTACCTTTTGATAAGAGTGAAAACCGAATACATCTAAAACTGACTAGACATAAGCTCACAATTAATAAGATGAAAGTCTGATATTTATAAGATTAAAAGATTTATGCTTTATACAGGGTGTTTCTGAAAAGTCCATCACAAATTAAGGGGCGTGTTTATGGGACCAAACTGAGCGGAAAGTACCAAAGAACATGGGGTGTACAACATTTTGTTACGGAGATATGGCCTTCCAAACATTCGCCCCTAAAACAAGGAAATATCCAAAAATGAGGAGTAACACTTAAGACCGACTAACCAGCTTGTTTAAAATTACTAGACAATTTCAATAGCCTTTAATCGAACAATTGATTTCTACCTTTACTAATCAGAAGCGTATAAATGAGTAGAAGTATGCCTACGGTGGTAATGTAAAATTAATCCCAAGTGACATGATGTTTCAAGATCTTCCCAGCACCAAGTAAAATGGTTCTGATTGAAGGGACTTTTATTAGCACAGCGTAAACAACGTTATTTTCAGGAATTAGTCCAAATGTCCACGGGCGGCATTACAAAAACGAGGCAGTCTTTCGAATGATACTTGGACATGTTGGAAGATCCCTGGCTTGTTCCTGTTATCTCAAACCGTAAAAAGCTACGCAAATCTTCATCATCACGGACAACACTCTTGTACGTTAGGTATGACCTTGAGAAAACCTAAAAGGACATCTCGAATGTATTTGAAAAACCCATCTCCAATTAAGGGGCGTGTTGTTTGTTTCCAACAGAGTAAACTCGCCCAGAGAACAATTACAATGCAGAGCCACGTTTCGGCGTTAATGGCCCACAAAGGTGGTCCCAAACAAAAGAACAAACTTTAATTTGTTTCGTTCAGTAAGTGTTTCATGTGTCATAGATAAAACGCCATGATTAATGCACAAAGAAAATGTTATTGACAAGTTTTCGGACCGCGATGCTGAAATGTGGTGGTGCACCACCACATTTCAGCATCGCGGTCCGAAATTATCTTAACGCGACCTTCCCTTTGCGGTGGTTAGGTCGAGGTGGACCTGTGGAGTGGCCTGCTCGATCACCCGATCTGAACCCTTGTGATTTCTTTCTTTGGGGCCACCTGAAAGACTTAGTTTATCAGACTGAAGTGCCCGATGTTGAAGAGCTACGTCGACGAATAATTCACGGCTGTCAAACAATTCGCGAAACTCCAGGCATTTTTCAACGTGTAAGGGAATCATTTGTAAGACGTGCTAATGTGTGCCTTAACGCGGGTGGTGAACACTTTGAACAATTTTTGTAACTAGTTGCAATTAAATGTTAAAACTTGTCAATAAATTCATTTTCTTCGTGCATTAATCATGGCGTTTTATCTATGACACATGAAACACTTACTGAACGAAACAAATTAAAGTTTGTTCTTTTGTTTGGGACCACCTTTGTGGGCCATTAACGCCGAAACGTGGCTCTGCATTGTAATTGTTCTCTGGGCGAGTTTACTCTGTTGGAAACAAACAACACGCCCCTTAATTGGAGATGGGTTTTTCAAATACATTCGAGATGTCCTTTTAGGTTTTCTCAAGGTCATACCTAACGTACAAGAGTGTTGTCCGTGATGATGAAGATTTGCGTAGCTTTTTACGGTTTGAGATAACAGGAACAAGCCAGGGATCTTCCAACATGTCCAAGTATCATTCGAAAGACTGCCTCGTTTTTGTAATGCCGCCCGTGGACATTTGGACTAATTCCTGAAAATAACGTTGTTTACGCTGTGCTAATAAAAGTCCCTTCAATCAGAACCATTTTACTTGGTGCTGGGAAGATCTTGAAACATCATGTCACTTGGGATTAATTTTACATTACCACCGTAGGCATACTTCTACTCATTTATACGCTTCTGATTAGTAAAGGTAGAAATCAATTGTTCGATTAAAGGCTATTGAAATTGTCTAGTAATTTTAAACAAGCTGGTTAGTCGGTCTTAAGTGTTACTCCTCATATTTGGATATTTCCTTGTTTTAGGGGCGAATGTTTGGAAGGCCATATCTCCGTAACAAAATGTTGTACACCCCATGTTCTTTGGTACTTTCCGCTCAGTTTGGTCCCATAAACACGCCCCTTAATTTGTGATGGACTTTTCAGAAACACCCTGTATAAAAACCTTAATTTGATGCTCATTATTAACATATGTAATTTTATGCTTAATATTGAAAGCCTTGGCATTTTTCAGTTTTGGGAAGGAAGGTAGGGTAGTAGGCAGTGAGTGTGCACCTTGCTCTCCCCAAGCTTCTTATCGAAGAATGCGCCCTTCTGCTTCTATAGTGTTCACGGAAAAGAGGTTAAAGAAGGCGCCAAAAGAAGATTGTTCTGGTGATTCCACCACTGTGAGTCGTAGAGAAACTTTACTTTCCCGCCAAGTATCCTCCATACTTCGATTTGGGGGAAAGGATAGGTTTTGAGAAGGGGTTTCGCTGGTTTTGTGTTGAAGATTTAGCGGGGGGCGCGATGGACGCTGAAAATGGGCCCCGTTTATTGGCAGGCTCACCTTTGACTCCCCCCGTTCAATTGAATGGAATTCGCCTGAGAAACTCGAGTTACATTCACTTTTTACCTCTCCGAGTGACGTATGTCACGGAGAGGTTCTAATTTCGACGTGTCGGGGCAGGGATAAGGAAGTCAGATGGATTGGAAATGATGATGGGCGACCTGCGGCACCATATCTCTCCCAGTGTACCTCGCGCACGCCCCTACCTTTCCGTAGGCGATTGCTAAGTGCTGCCGCGTAGCGCCATTTTATTTGAATGAGAACTAGCTTCTATTTTTGAGATAGAGGGAGCGTCCTTTACAATTTACTGTATATTCGCTATGCTTGGAATACTGCTTCAATATTTCGTAAATTTTACTTCAAAAAAGAGAAATAATTCCATATGTAGGTAAATAAGTTTGTAGTAGTAGACCTCTTGACTCGGAGAGATAATATTTTGGTTTTCCCAACTTGTCTTATATCTGTTCAGATGTCTTTATAATAATTTTACAGATATCCGTGTTACAGAGATTCATGTAATTTTAGAAGCAGGAATAGAGAACAGGGTACTTTTTGCGCGCGTCAAAGTCCACGACACCCTTCCTCGAGACGGGGGGGGTATGAAAGAAGAGGCGGGTCATAGCGACAGAGGTAAAAAGCAACGATGTATTTTTGGCCGTCTCCGTCAGCACCGTCATCAAAACGTAGTTTAAGTGAGTCAATTAGATAACTTAAAATTTTCGTTACGAGTTGAAGGGATTGTATCTATACTGGGCAATGAGTCGGACTGAAGTTTAGACTAACCGTTCTCCATTCCTGTTAATAAAATTACATGGATCCCTGGTCAAGACTAGTCACTGTGTTTTGATAAATCATAGACACCCTCTCGAACGATAAGTTCTTTCTATCTTTATTAAATAGGTGGAACAAATTACAATCGCAACCAGTGTTGTTATTTTGAATAAATTGGTGGCACAAAAATAATTGCTTCTTCTAGGAACAACTTTTACCTCGTACCTAGTGATGTGAAATTAATGTATATTTTAGAAACGGTAATATACCTGGTAAAATACTGATTCAAATTTTGGGAAAACCAAAGATATAGTTCAGTCACTAAATTTGGTAGCCCAAAGTCGAGATGTTACTTAATACTTTGGGCAACTTTAAGCAACTAGTTATGCAGGCAACGAGGCTAACTCTAACCTCATCCACATTGATTGATCACATATACACGAAATACCCGCATCACATCCTTGAAACCAAAGTTGTACAATGCGGTGTATCGGATCACGACATAACCTGGGTCGTTTGGAAACAGACCTGTCCAAAACTCCCTAAAGTTCTAAAAGATGTACGAAACTTGAAAGCAATGGATACTGAGAAGTTCACGGCTGAATTACTATCTCTCCTTACTTTGTCAACGGGGACATATTGCTCCAATATCCACCCTACATACGTTCTCTATAATCACAGAGAAAATGGCTCATTATGATATCTACACCTATTTTAAAAATCAAAACATACTCGACAAGCTCCAATTTGGCTTTAGGACATTTAATGTGCTAGAAACGATACTACAACACTTAAGTAGTGGCTATTTTTTTCTGCGCTTTCCTCGATTTTTCAAAGACGTTCGACACCGTTCAACATAATCTCTTACTGGCTGACTTACAGCCAGACCCGTAGCCAGAAAAGTTACGCAGAGGGGGCAGTATCTTTCTGTGAGGGGGCATGGCAAATGGAATTTTTTTTGTAGAATAACATAAATATCAAATATCAGACAATAAATATTTCCGCGGGTATTTCATTATTGACACTCATTTAACATTTGAAAATCAAACTTTTTTAAAAAGTTTAAAAAAAATGAATTGTTAATAAACAATTCTAAATCTAAATTTCTAGTCAGATATTTTTCGCAGGCTATAGGGAAGTTAAGTTTCACTTTCTTTCAAGTTTCTTAGCTCGTCGTTAAAGTGAAAATACGCGAGTAGGGCAAGAAAAGCTTGCCTCGGCACTTCGCTAGTCGCTGTTGAGGCGTCAAATGTAAGTCTGTACCCCGAGGGGTCGGTCATTCATTAACTCCCGTACGCTACCCGGGAAATCGAACTTTAGAAATCCGAAATCAATGCTTATTTTGAAATGAAATAAAAAATCCGAAATCAGCAACGAAATCACAAAATCATTAAAGAAATCATAAAATCAGAAAAAAAACACAAAATCAACTAAGAAATCACGAAATCAGAAACAAAATCAGTAAAGAAATCGTAAACTCCATTACAAAATTCACGAAATCCAAAATCCAAAGAAATCACAAAATCCGACGAAATCAAGGGTAAAATCTCAAAATTCGAGGAAATCACGTAAAAAATTTCAAAATCCAACGAAATCAATGAAAATATCGCAAAATAACGAGAGAAATAGCAAAATTCATTGGATTTTATCGAACTCTGAAATCAAACGAAATCAAACGGAATCCGAAGAAATCAAATTCGATTTCGAAATCCCGAACACTTTTTCCAAAACGCCTGACCCCTCGCTGTACCCCGACATAATATTTTGGTCCTGGATGACAAAACCAGCGATATATATGAAGGATAACGACAAAAAGCTAAAAATTCCAGTGCATCAGGGATACATTTCAAAAGTGAATTTAAAACATACAAAGGAATCAGGGATATATCAAGTAAAAAAGTGTATCAGGAAAATACACAGATAAAGACAATAAAGTCTAAAATATGTTGATATACATTCCAAATAGTTTTAATATTTGTGCACCAAAATGAAAAGTTAATTTGATAAGGGGGAATTGGAAAATTTTGAGGGGGCATTTAGGGGCAAACCGAAATCTTATTTGAGGGGGCATTGCCCCCTGGTGCCCCCGTGGCTACGGGCCTGCTTACAGCGAGCTGGACTAGGTGGAAATGTCTAAGCGTGGTTCCACTCATATTTGCAACGGAGGAAAGATAACTTCTTCCACAACGGTCACACATCAAGAGAACTAAGAGTTAAGAACGGAGTCCCACAAGGAAACCTGTTGGGGCTTATGCTCTTCAACGTATACACGTCGCAACTCCACGAATCTATACACCATACAACTGCTGTCGA
This sequence comes from Phalangium opilio, assembly GCF_054372755.1. Taxonomy (NCBI): domain Eukaryota; kingdom Metazoa; phylum Arthropoda; class Arachnida; order Opiliones; family Phalangiidae; genus Phalangium; species Phalangium opilio. Next base: position 2,081,811 of record NW_028324206.1, read on the forward strand.
GAATGCAGATGACACTGTAATCGAAAGGAAAAGGAGCAAACTTGCATCAACTCATTGAGACTGTCGAAGAGGATATCCTTCGCCCAAACACTACTTTAAAAACAAGGGGCCTTGTTATCAACTTTGATAAAACTAAGTTTATGATTTTAGCTCCAATTAAGGCCATGAGAGCTGTTGCTGAGCACATTAATGTCATGTACGATGGAAAAATAATGAGAGTGCGCCGCTTTCAATATTTAGGGCTCTGGTTCGATGAACTATTAAAATGGGATGGGCATATAACTTATATATCGAAGAATATACATACAAGGCTCTGATTACTAAGACCTCTTCAACCTTACCTAGTCTAGACCAAGACGCCTTGAGAACACTACTTAAGTGACTAACAATATGAGGATGTGTGAACCATTATTTTAAGCTAGAACAGCAGTATGAACGAATGCGAAAAAGAGGAAAACGGGACTCCGAAGTTGGAATGGACATTGTTTAAGTTTCCGAAAGGCTACACTTGGTTTCACTCCCAGAGGTTTGTAAACTCTGATCATAAAAATTTCAAAACTTTTTGATAACTCTTACCATTATACAATTACGGAAATTTGGTAAATTTCCGGTAATTTACGGACGGTAAATTACCTACTCACATCTCTACTAATACCAAATCAATTGTTTGGGAAAATAAACAGAACTGTTTCCCGCAATACACAATTTGTCTGGATGTTTTTTAAGTATATGCGTTATGAATACATTTCAAGCGTTTAAATTCTTAATAGGTATTAATCCGAAACTACGTTCAATGCCACAGATATCTGTTTCAAATGTCTACAATCTCGTTTTTATCTCAGATATGATGTAATCTGAATGTGTATCTGAAAAAGGCATCTGATCGGAAGTGAAAATGGCTCTAAACTGTTTAACTGATAGCTGAATTCAACCAAAGATATTTGATCTGTTCGGATCACAAAGCAAATAACTGTTTTCGGTTTAAAGCACTAGTTTTGTGGGCTTAGTGTTTGGTTAAAACCTGTTCGTGTTGTAATATCTATGAACACTTTTCGATTTCATGACTCAATTCTATCTCACTTTTAATTTTCTTGGGTCTTCCCCGGTTTTTTTTTTCAGTTTCAAGCCCTATGTCTTGTGTATGTTCCATTTTTAAACAATGTTCTTTCAAAAATTACAATCCGAGTCCATTCCAACTTGGCAGACGAAGGGGCAGACGACCTTTATTTGACCCGGATATAAAAACAACGCCGTAGGTCTCTTTAGGACTAAATTATCTTTCGGATCACAAAAGCTTAACATGCACTAGTCCCTTTTGCCAGCGTGCGTCCTATGATATTTTGCGCGTCTAAAATCCACCACCAGACTTCTTGGGAAGCTGTTCTGAAGCGCCATGCTAAAGTTAACTTCCCAAAAAGGGCAGATTCTCTTCACCCGCGGAACCAGGAGGTTCTATGAAAAAATGTTTCTCGCATTATAAATTTCATGATGTAGATAAAGTTATACTTTTTCTAATGTTAACTTAAGTTGAAGTTATTTTGTGCGCGACCGGCTTTAACCGTCCCCAAACTCCAAAGCTTCAAATTCCGCGCTACACAGTAGTAAAAAAAATATTTTAGAACAGTTAAAGATAGAGGGGCTATTCACTCTAATTTTCTGTAAGCCTTTTTAGTACGGTACGATGTGGCTACTATTACTAGCCCATTCCATGGGTCGTCTTGATCTTCTTCTACACACCAGGTTAAACAATGTGGCAAAATATATTTGAGAATGCACGTTGACTGCAGTCGACAATAAAAGCACATGGTCAGTTCTCACTGCGAAAAAAAATTAGGGTCCAACTGAAATTTACTAGAAATAATAGCAGCGAAAGTCAATACGTGAATAATTATCTTACCCAATTACATCTCCGAGAAAAATACACCGATATCAATAGAATCGATGAAATTGAAGATATTTTCGCATTTAGTTTGTACTGTTGAGAGCTTCGAGGAATTTGTGACCCAGTATTAAGATAAGTAATCAAGGTTGGAGCGCGTCCTCTATCATAAATAAAATCGAAATTAAGTCAAAGGCAAAATAAAATTTAAATAATAATACAGTACATTCATGTAATCATTTCCTCTAACCATAAGTTCAAAAGATGTGTTCCGTAAGTTTGCCACTGGTTACTGAGAGCTTGTTACGAACTGAAGTAGATGAAACGTCATGGATTCTCGTAAAGCGACGCCTGATGAGGCGCAGTGAAAGGTTTGGTACAGAGTAAATAGGAAGATGAACTGCAAAACCGAGTGTAGTCAATTCTCGCTTGTCGTTCCCGAACTAGCTCGAGCTGTAAGTCTCTAGCATTACGAAGCATAGGCAGTGTCATACTTCTGGAAAATATCTTATAAACTTACGCTCTAACCAAAAGCAATGCTTTGGTCATTTCTAAATAAACAGCGACCCTGTTTGAAATTATCCACGGGATGATAGGGAGGATATTGAGGAGAGTAAAAAGCTCTACGGAGAAAATGGGTAAAGATTTTTGGGTGTGGCACACTCTTGTAAGCCAAGCTTCTGGGCTTCCTCATTCTGGCGTTGGAGAAATTTTCGCCATGTTGGAAAATGAGGCCAAATTTAAAGAAAAATTTCAATAACTGTGCTTCTACTTGCCCGATCCACAAGTCTCGCAACCTCTTGTCCAATGTGCACCGCCGCCAAGAGAAAGGACGCGACTTTAAATATATTTCTCGTGGATTGAAATTAATTAAAAACAAAGAGATTTAGCAAGCTTGCTTACGGTTTATTTTTAATTACAGTTTGACATATTTAGAAACAACTTATTCTACGTGTAGGCTTATAACTATTCCTAGCAACAAATATCCCAGATAATGTCCGCGCACAAAAAAAAATTAAAATGGATACTGGTCACAATATCACATTTATCAATTCGCGATATAAACTATTAATTAATATTAATAAGAGAGTCATAAGTTGAACCCAAACCAAAATAGACAAGGCCTTAGAACTAAACTGAACGTTTAAAATTAATGAGCAAAAACCTACGAATACCGACTTTATTTACAATTCAGAAGAGTCGGTAAACCGCAATTATACCCAATCAATATTTATAGAGGGAATTCATATATTCTTTTTGCCGAAGAACGACCGCGAGTTAGGGGCTCAAATCTGGACCAGGACATGACCACTTACCAGATACTAGTAATACTAGATAATAGTACTTATTTGTGAGCTTTCTACATTGCGACCGTTTGAAAAATTTTAATCTGGAGTGGTAACCATGTTAACAGCAAGGATTATTTTTTTTGTTTTTGCTACCTGTTTTATTTATATGCTTACCAATAAATGCTATATTTTTTAAGACCCTTGAGCAATATATGTTATATTTATTAAGACCCTGGAACAAGGTCCTTTTCTAATATATTGATTTTATTACAGGTCAGGTTAGGTTAGCTTAGCTTCTGTTCGGTTCGATTAGAATAGAGACTTGCTAGTAAACTTGTAATTTGACAATCGCAGTGTCAATATTTATATTGAAAAGTGTATTGATAAACTTAAGCATTAGAACAAGGGTGTTTAAAAAAACCAAAAGACAAAATCTTTAATTCCGCTTGTAAAAACGGCATTAAAAATATATCGTTAAATAGCAATAAAAATTTAAAGATCATAAAAACCCCACATTTTGGCTATATTCTGTTCAACAGTATTCGGTTCTATGGGACATACGGTCCAATGGGATTCGGCCCAATGGGCCAGGAGCGGTGTTTCCACCAAGTAAACATTATTGTGTTAAGGCAATTTTAGTTCAAAACTGTATTTATCACATATTTCAAAAAAAACCGTAGAAAAATCATGATTAAGAAACAAACTGAAAAAGGTTGGATGAAAGTGTCATATGACCAATAAGACACACAGCAAGAAGGTATAGGCATAATACTAAATTGATAGAAAGTGCTTTTAAAATTAGTTCTATCCCTTAATTCTAACCTGTTTGGTAAATGAAGACCGAAAAAAATTAAAAGTCGCGAACAACAAGTAAGAACAACATTTAACAAGACGACCTGTCCCAAGGGCTCGAAATAGTAGCCACATCGTACCGTACTTAACGGGCGTACAGAAAATTTGAGTAACTCGCCCCTCGATGAGCTACTGTATTAAAATTATTACTGATTTTTTTTCACTTCAGTTATAATTATAGTGTGATACGAACGGAAAACTTGAGTGAGTACCCCCACGATGTGCATCCATTAACAGTAATGGTAAAACGATTTACCCGAAAAAAAGGCTGAAGTACTGAAGATCAGAGTGAATAGCCCCTCGATTCCCTAACAAAAAATCATAACCCTTAATCCTTACTTCAATAAATTTAGTCATGTTATACTTGTAATATCTGGGGCCCCAAGCTAATACCTTCTTTTAAAACTCTTCTCGATTTATAGAAAATACACGTAACTTATAATAGTAAACACCACCTTAAAACCGTTCTAAATACAACGTAGGTATATACTTCCTTTTGATTTTTAAATATTCCCCTTGATTTCTTTGAATTTTGAAATAGAGGAGCGGGACAAAAAGCGTGAAACCCCATTGTCGACGGCTGACAGGAATTTTAAAGGAAGTATTAAACCTCCAATTTAAATTAAGGCAATACCATAATGCTCTCTCTCGCTTTAAATATATCGAGCAAAAAAAAACACAATTCTCAATGTTTAACTTTACTAGTACAAATAAATCTAATTCTTAAACTTGCTGTTATAAATCCCTACCTTTTAAAATACACTAACGAAAATATCACCTCACCACAATTATCTCCCATTCACTCTCCCTTCAATGACGAACGAAAAATTTTATACTACCAAAGGCATTTACCGTGGGACACTACAATGCCGCCAGGGCAGGCCAAACTGAGAGCCTCATCGTAGATGTACATCGTACGATGTGGCTAAGAAATCGCGAATGGCTGGGCATCACCCCAAGGGTTTTCGAGACATCTGCACGTTTACAAATATTAGAAAATTATGTCTTCCAATACTCGAACCTTAATCTGATACTCGAAACTTCTTCAAGTCTCAGAAAATATCTTATGGAGTATATCTTGTCGAGTACTCGCACAGCACTAAATAAAACACGCCGAAACACGCTTCTCGTTAAAATATCAGATCATTTGGATCAATAGGACCAAGGATCTGACCAAAAATCTACCTCTTTCCTAAGAAATTTGCTATAATTTTCGGTTCCTTTGATTTTTTTCAAAAGTCGGGCTTATACTTGTAAATCGAATCTTTGAACGGACTTCTATAGCGTGAGCAGCTTGCATCGTCGAGTGCGTGATCGAGTGAGCTATTGTCAAATCAAAAACGCTGAACAATACTTTTAATGATTTAAACTGGGCCCATAGCCCAGGACTTTTAGGGTTTGACCTAGAACATTTAAACATGAAGATGAAAATTGGTATATGTGTTATGTTTGACCCAACAAAAAATATACTAAAAGTCCCCTGCTGTAGAGTGCGAGCTTTCGCCGCCATCTTGGAAAATGGCCGCCGGGAATGCTAGGTACAGTATATTTCACCATGTTGTTGGAAAATTATGAAAATTGATATATATTATAATAAGAGCAATGTAAACCCCATAGTAAAATATTGAAGCCATTCATCAGATAGTTTGGCCGCCATGTTGGAAAATGGCCGCCAGGAATGTCATTTAGGTACAGTATATTCTTCAAAAATTATGAAAATTGGTAATTATTATGTTGAAGACCGTCTAAACATCATTATTGAATATTGAAGACGTGCTACTTATAGTTTGGGCGCCATCTTGGAAAATGACTGCTAGAAATACTAAATATATTTCAAACATATAAATCTTTTGGAAATTCCTAGATTGAGTAGATGATTTTCATTAACGTAATAAAACCAAAAAATAGCCATCTCCAAGTCGATATTATCGACGACATCTTTATAAATGGCCACTCGAAAATTATTTGCCTAAATTCTGAGAGAACGAAAAGTTATTCAAAGCTTTAACTCTCAACATGTTGATTAGGGTATATAATTTAATATGGGGGTTTATACATTCTCGTGTTGTTAAAGATTAGATTTAAGACAATTCTCTAACAGTTCGTTCATATTCATCTCGTCAGCCTGAATTTTTTTTCACAATAATTGCATATTAGAGGCCTTGATTAGGCGCAGCACCTAGCTGGGGGCTCATCATATTCCAAATTGAACCTGCGGAAACGCCGTCAAGGCACACGGGATCGGCCAGCGGCCCCGGCAAACGCCCCTTGAGCTGGTGACAGAAGCTGGACACCGTCAGCGGCGAGCCCAGCCAGAAGATGGTCGGTGACAGGGAAGGATTAAGGCAGCAGGAGGCTCGAGGGGACGGAGGATTTCCTTCCAAGCACATCAGTGCCACACGACCGAAACAATGTATTCGCGACCCTCAAAGAGTTGCCAATAGCGGGTTGAGCCAATTAAGGCAACACCTGGGCAAACGGGGCAAGGAACAGTCTGAACCAAGGGCGAACCCAAGCAACTACCGAACCGGCACACCGAATTCGGGCCCTCTCCGCCACAAGAAGCCCTTTTGCTCTGATCCATCACAGCTAGTACAGCGACAATGTCCACGCAATGCTGAGCAAATTAATTCGGATAGTCTACATCCACAGTAGTAGTAGAGGTTCCGCAGTTACAGATAATGAGTATTAAACGTTGGTCTTGAGTGGCGTGAATGGGACTTAGGATTCGGGATCGCGAACCCATCCCCATTCTTCTCGGTTTAAATCGTTTCCTAGCCATTGTAGTTGCGGAATGTCTTGGTTCTTTTGCTACACTATCACACCCGAATTGAAAAGTCTTCAGTCTTAAATCTGAAACCAAAACCACACCAAGAAGAGAATCTCAAATCGAGACGTTTGAGAAAACAAGGTTCATAGAACAATTCTTTCATTTACATGCTGTAACTGGATGTGGTTATGATAAGGTGGGGTTTAAAGTACTGACAGATAATCAAAATCTTACAAATACGTTGAGAGTTTTTAATGAAAATATTAAGTCAACAAGAGCTAGGAAACGATTTAATCCCGAACAGTGAGGATGGGTTCGCTATCGCTAAAGTCAAAGACCCATTCACACCACTCTGATTCCTGCATCAGATATAGCTTTGCTTTTCTTTGTTTCAGATTTTAGGATAGTAATCTTTCAGTGACCATTTTTATAGATGGGGTCGATAACTTAGACTTGGAAATAGTTATTTTTATGGTGTTTATTACGTTCATGAAAATCATTTACTCAGTAAAGAAATATTGAAAAAATTTATATATCGGTAATATATTTGGCATCTCACGCAGTCATTTTCCAAGATGGCGCCCAAACTATCAGCAGCACGTCTTCAATATTCAAGTATGGTGTTAAGACGGTCTTCAACAATAAATTTACCAATTTTCATAATTTTTGAAAAGTATACTGTATCTAAATGACATTCTCGGCGGCCATTTTCCAACATGGCGGCCAAACTATCTCATGAATGGCTTCAATATTTTACTATGAGGTTCACACAGCTTTCATTATAATATCTATAAATTTTCATAATTTTCCAACAACATAATGAAATAAACTGTACCTAGCATTCACGGCGGCCATTTTCCAGCATGGCCACCAAACTATCAAACACAGAGCTGTGAAATTTTACTTTGATGTTCATGTGGTTACATTCATAATATTCACCAATTTTCGTAATTTTTGAAGAAGAACGTGGATAACATTGATGCTGGCATTCCCGGAGGCCATTTTCCAAGATGGCGGAGAAAGCTCGCGCTCTACAGCAGGGGACTTTTAGCATATTTTTTGTTGGGTCAAAAGCAACACATTTTACTCTTTATGTTCAAATGTTCTAGGTCAAGCCCTTTTTAGCCTATCTGTCCTGGCCTACCAGTGGTATTTATACTCTATCGTTTGAAAAATATCTCATCGAAAAGATGAATACACGAATAAAATAATGAATACCAAAGAATTAATTGCGGAATTGAGTGATTTCGTGCGCATTCTTAAAGAATTCGAGCTCATTTTTCTGAATTCAAATTAATTCATGCAATTACAATTGAATTTATTGACACTGTTGGGAATACGCTGGAATTCATAATAATTCACAAAATTATTTCGGAGAATTCAGTAAATTTGCCAAAGATTTTTTTGAATTCATAAAGTTTGATCAGGAATTTCGCATGAATTCATGAAATTTTTGGGAATTCACTTGAATTCAAAGGGCAATTCTTGATTCGTTTGAATTCACTTGAATACATGGAACATTTCGTGAAATTCATAAGTTTGTTTTTGGAATTCACATGGAATTCAGCCAGTGATGTACACCGAATTCATGAGTTAGAAGCCTCTCGATATTTATGTAACAAAAAATCAAAAAGTTTGATTTTAAAAGTCTTCGTGGATTTGGCAGTTTTGATATCGTTTGGCAAGTCATTTTTGAGTTTAGTTTCAATGGAATGAAGAGAGTTTTTCGTTCATTTGTTATCGCGTGCTCTTTGAAAGTTAAATTCACTACTTCTAGTTGGGTAGTTATGAATTTTGGCCCGTTTATTTTTGAAGAGCTCTAGTACATAAGTTGGAGCTCTACCGTCAAAAATCTTGTACATCGTGGTAAGTATATGAAGTTCGGATCGCTTTTTAAGCGTAAGCCAGGTTAGGCGTTCCCTAGCCTCCGTAGCCGAACTCCTAGGTGGCATGTGAGATATTGATCGAGCAAAACTATTTTGAATTATTTGAAGTTTCTTAAGGTGAGAATAGCTAGCATTGCCATAAAATATATCGACGTAATCAAAGATAGGTTGTACAAGGGCATTGTACAGTCCCGGACAAAAGTTTCTGGACATTTTCATTTGGCTGCCATTTTGTTCCTATTTGCGCTAGAGTAACAAAATAGGACTTTCTAGATAGGTAGCCTTCTCAAAATTATTTTAAAATTAAAAATGACACGGTCACACTAATAGGGCGTAAGCCATAGCGCAAATAGTAAAGCCCCCCGATAATGACGTCACGAAATGATGCTTCAAATGGATCAGCAATGCTATTGTTGCACGCGTCTTGTCACGTAGAATCCGAAACTGTTTTCAAATTGTAAATCGGTTCAGACAATCAAAAGTTATGACGAAAAACATGACGATCAAAACATTGGCAAATAAGCCTAACGATTATTTATTTGTTCTATATCAACTTAGCTCAGTAGTAAAACATTACGATCAGAAAAACAGGATGTTCAAGCCATAGCATAGTTTAACTCTGAAATTAGAGAAATGAGGTTTTAAGAATTACCTTCAGTAATGTGGCGATTTATTAGTTAATTGCCAGTAGGGTCTCGATTTTAAAAGGACAATAGGGTTCCAACTTAGAAATAAAGGTTTTTGATGGCGCTTTGGAAAGTAGAAATTTTTAATTTGTGTGCAGGGTAGTGTTAAGTCTGTGAACTTGGAATAATAAGCAAGTTGTGATTGCTAAAGTGGAAGGATTTTCGACACTAAAAAATTTGCAAATATTCCATAATGCGCGAAGTTTGCGTTTTGGGTTGAATTCTTTCTGAAGTAAATGTTTTAAACTCTTTAAGAAAAAGTATTTTGTGTAGCTTCTGGGTGGGTGGGTTTTAGATGATTAATGTTTTTGTGTCTTTTCGGTAAATAATGTTTGGGTGTCTTTTCGGTATAAAAATGTTTTGTTGGATTTTGTTAGGAAATGTTTTGAGTGCTTGGAGAATAAATATCGTGGCAGAACTCCAGTTTGCAGAATAGGTGACGTGTCTACCATGGAAATGTAGCGGAGAATCGGGAATGAAAATTCACGATGACATGAATTAGAGAAGAATGTAACAACGACAAATTCTTGAAGAAGGATGCAAATAATGATTCTCATTGTGAAATGGATGGTAATCTCCGAAGATAATGGTTCGAATTATTTTATTATTTAAATTAAAAAGACTCACTTGTCCTAATGACATGAAAATATTGATATTCGAATACTTCTCCTTTTGTCTGGAAGTTTAATTTTTCCACCACTTTTGAAATTAGACAACTATCTCTTTAAATTTTAGAATGCCATTTATTTTTGGTTAAATCTAAGGTTAATTAAAGAATGTTGTATTTAAAAAAGTAGTCTTCAAATAATGAATGAAATGGATTTTTAATGTGTATATAAAAAACTATATAAGTAGTTCACTGGAATTTACATAGTCATCAACATTATAATAATAATAATAATAATAATAATAATAATAATAATAATAATAGAGGCTGGGCTCCATGAAACGAGAAATAAATACCTTTTGTATTTTATTTCCGAGTAGGTAGGCTGCCTTGCTTTTTAAGCTTGCAGCATGGCAATCACTTAATTCATCAGCCACGCCAAAGTGTATTATCACGGTAAACAAGTGCCTGCCTACGTTGGAGATGATGTTACGATCTACGTTTATTCACTAATGAAAATATTCAGGAATTATATCATGAATGTTTGCAAAAATCTAATCATGAATATTTTTGAAAATTTGATCATGAACATTTTTAAGAATCTCATCATGAATATTTTCAAGAGTTTAATCATGAAAATTTAGAAAAATCAATCATGAATATTTCGAAAAATTAATCTTGCATATTTGAAACAAAAATTCTTCATGAATAATAGAGAAAAAATGCATCATGAACACTTGGAAAAAAATACATCTTGAATATTTTCAAATTATAACGAATGGTTTTATAGATGTTAAGCCTAAAAGTGTCTGACCTTTCCAATATGTCCTTAAGATTTAAATTGAAATTCCCAATGTAAAAAAACTCGATGTCTTAGATTAGTAGTGTCTTTGAAATTTGAGTAACAAATGGTATAGAGGGCATTGTAGAACATGGGTTTGATTTATTGGTCTTCCAGTACTAATTTCTGTATTGGTATACTTACGACGGTTTATTTACTTATGCAAAAAACGCGATACAGGATTGATTGACGTATAAACAGTAGGAGTGTGTTCAAACCCTGTTCAATATCTCGATTTACATATTAGAACTGAAAAATAGCTTTTAGGTTTTATCGATTCACACGGGTATACGAACTAAACACTTCCAAGACAAAGAACCCCAGGCATAATCTTCCATTACTGAAATTGTACAAAATCCCCCATCCCCAGACAAAATCCTCGATTGTTAACCCTATCCGAGAAAAGTGAAAAATCCCCCGATAATTATCCCCATCATAGAAAAAATACAATATCAATATAATCCGAAACACTTCAGCAATCGGGTAGAGCAATAGATCAGGCGTTGGACTATTTCTAATTAGTTCGTTGACTTTTATTCATTTCAAGGGAAAAATAAGTTCAACCACTGAAAGAACACTTGTGGGAGTTTTAGAATTACTCATACCATTCACGGGGTCTCAGGAAACTCTTCGCCAAATTTCAACCTTCTGTTTTGGATAAAGAATTCGCGCTAGGAAATTTGTTTTCACGCTATAGGATAGGCAACTCCCCTATCTCCGACAGCAGCTTATTCTGTATATACTTTTTTCAGCTTCGGTTGTTAGCACGCGCAAAGCTAGGTCTCTATGTTATGTAGCTTTGTGCGTGCTGACAAGAGACGAAGAAAAAAAAAAGGATTATAAATATCCGCGAGATTTTTATCTCAAATGCACGGACCTGTAGGCTTTAGTTTCAAATACGTGCATAGTCGTATGAATTCAATTGGTGGGTCCTTCAAACATTATCAAGGAACGTTGTGCTATTAAAAATAGCGAAAATTATTTGTTGAGACTCCCAAAAGATTTAGAAACATAATAAATATTTATAATACTAACTCTAACATCCTTCTCTAATAGTCTAAATTAGTATTACTTGAAATTTTAAAAGTCACTGGCTCGACTATGAAGTCGACACTCGACAGTCGAGGCACTTCAACTTTTTTCGAAGCCTACTAGAATTTCCGCCCATACATTTGAGCTAAAACTCACGGATATTTTAACTCCAGAGAATCATTATTTTCTTCGTCTCTTGTCATCACGCACAAAGCTACGTTACATTGAGACCCAGCTTTGCGCGCGCTGACAACCCAAGCTGAATCAGATTATACAGAATATGCTGTCGTCAGAAATAGGGGAGTTGCCTATCCTATAGCGTATAAACAAATTTCCTCACGCGAATTCTATATCCATGCTCCTATGTTACCCAGTAGGATACAAGTTGGGAAAACCAAAATATTACCTCTCCGTGTCGAGAAGATTATATAACCAAGTTTCCGACACACAAAATTAAGCTGTAATATTCCACTCGTACCACCATTTAAAGCTCAATAGAAAGACAATGAGTTTATATTTCAATTTATATTTATTTATATTAATATTTTCTTTTCGTAACCATTTAAACTGAACCAAGTACAACGAACTTATCAATTATACTACAAACTCATTAATTGTGCAACATCAATAATTTAGTAACAATGGCATTAATTGCGCAACATCAATAATTTAGTAACAATGGCATTAATTGCGCAACATCAATAATTTAGTAACAAAGTCATTAATTGCGCAACATCAATAATTTAGTAACAATGGCATTAATTGCGCAACATCAATAATTTAGTAACAATGGCATTAATTGCGTAACATCAATAATTTAGTAACAATGGCATTAATTGCGCAACATCAATAATTTAGTAACAATGGCATTAATTGCGCAATATCAATAATTTAGTAACAAAGTCATACATTCAACAACAAAAACATACATTCAACAACAAAATTTAATATCATGGCTTCAGATGTTAAAGAAGCCAATAATGAAGCCCTGGTGATAATTGTTGCTTCCTGATAAGTTCTGTTCTCTAGAGGAATGAATGTTGGTACTTAAAACAAATAGGGATTTCCAACCCAATATTAACTGAATAAAGATACTTTCATATCGTAAAAGGACGTCACAAGTAATTTACTGCATTAGTGGATCTATCATGCAAATATCCCAGAATTGGCACACATTCCTGAAGACAAAATGCCATTTAGATTTACACTCGCACCAATGTTACTACGTTTAGATAATTTCCTCTCTCACAATCTTTTGGGAAATAAATGGCTGTGAACGTCACTTTATACCATACATCCAGTGACTTTGCCCGAAGCTCGGTTTTTGGCCAAGACTTACTAAACGGGATCGTTTGGGAAATGGCTGTGAACGTCACTTTATACCATACATCCAGTGACTTTGCCCGAAGCTCGATTTTTGGCCAAGACTTACTAAACGGGATGGTTTGGGAAATGGCTGTGAACGTCACTTTATACCATACATCCAGTGACTTTGCCCGAAGCTCGGTTTTTGGCCAAGACTTACTAAACGGGATCGTTTGGGAAATGGCTGTGAACGTCACTTTATACCATACATCCAGTGACTTTGCCCGAAGCTCGGTTTTTGGCCAAGACTTACTAAACGGGATCGTTTGGGAAATGGCTGTGAACGTCACTTTATACCATACATCCAGTGACTTTGCCCGAAGCTCGGTTTTTGGCCAAGACTTACTAAACGGGATCGTTTGGGAAATGGCTGTGAACGTCACTTTATACCATACATCCAGTGACTTTGCCCGAAGCTCGGTTTTTGACCAAGACTTACTAAACGGGATCGTTTGGGAAATGGTTGTGAACGTAATTTTGGTCGCACATCGACTAAAGCAGTAAATTATTTTCAATTAAACGCAATTTATCAATTTTGAATCCACTATCAGTCGCCTAGAAATCCTCAATTAGTTCAAATTCCTGACATTAACATACATCTAGACAACAGAACTTGATGGACAACAACAACGTTCGTTGATACTGAACTCCCAGTAGGTAGCGCCATGAAACCAAATGAGACCTGAAAACAATTGAATAGCATATAATTCCTTATTCCACACAGGAATATTGCAATTTGAATCAAGCATCGTCCTTGTTTGAATTCACACAGAATTCCTTATTTAACACAGGAATATTGCAATTTGAATCAAGGATCGTCCTTGTTTGAATTCACACAGAATTCCTTATTTAACACAGGAATATTGCAATTTGAATGAAGGATCGTCCTTGTTTGAATTCACACAGGAATATTGCAATTTGAATCAAGGATCGTCCTTGTTTGAATTCACACAGAATTCCTTATTTAACACAGGAATATTGCAATTTGAATCAAGGATCGTCCTTGTTTGAATTCACACAGAATTCCTTATTCCACACAGGAATATTGCAATTTGAATCAAGGATCGTCCTTGTTTGAATTCACACAGAATTCCTTATTCCACACAGGAATATTGCAATTTGAATCAAGGATCGTCCTTGTTTGAATTAGCAAGTTGGCTAATGGAACCCCAGAGTTAAAGGGTGTTTTTGCAAGCCATTTAGCAAGTTGGCTAATGGAACCCCAGAGTTAAAGGGTGTTTTTGCAAGCCATTTAGCAAGTTGGCTAATGGAACCCCAGAGTTAAAGGGCGTTTTTGCAAGCCATTTAGCAAGTTGGCTAATGGAACCCTAGAGTTAAAGGGCGTTTTTGCAAGCCATTTAGCAAGTTGGCTAATGGAACCCTAGAGTTAAAGGGCGTTTTTGCAAGCCATTTAGCAAGTTGGCTAATGGAACCCCAGAGTTAAAGGGCGTTTTTGCAAGCCATTTAGCAAGTTGGCTAATGGAACCCCAGAGTTAAAGGGCGTTTTTGCAAGCCATTTAGCAAGTTGGCTAATGGAACCCCAGAGTTAAAGGGCGTTTTTGCAAGCCATTTAGCAAGTTGGCTAATGGAACCCCAGAGTTAAAGGGCGTTTTTGCAAGCCATTTAGCAAGTAGGCTAATGGAACCCCAGAGTTAAAGGGCGTTTTTGCAAGCAATTTAGCAAGTAGGCTAATGGAACCCCAGAGTTAAAGGGCGTTTTTGCAAGCCATTTAGCAAGTAGGCTAATGGAACCCCAGAGTTAAAGGGCGTTTTTGCAAGCCATTTAGCAAGTAGGCTAATGGAACCCCAGAGTTAAAGGGCGTTTTTGCAAGCCATTAAGCAAGTTAGCTAATGGAACCCCAGAGTTAAAGGGCGTTTTTGCAAGCCATTAAGCAAGTTAGCTAATGGAACCCCAGAGTCAAAGGGCGTTTTTGCAAGCCATGTACGTATTTTTATACAGGCATGACGTGTAATAGAGTAGTGGCGGTAGAGAGGGGAGTAGACTATGTATCCCCCCTTTGGTCGCGCTCTTGTAGGCGGACTAAGAGATAGAAGGGTATGACGCTTCATCTTACCTTACCGCCACCGCTCGAATTAATTAATTACAGGGTAAGACCCTCCCGGGTAAGCCAAGTAGATACAGCCACCCTCTCCACCCACTTTTATCTACTACTGGTTTTACTATGAATAGTCGCTTGATAAATATATCTTTAGACACCAAGATTTGCCACCTTTAACTTCTTTTTTTTTTCGACAAAACACATTTCTTTGTGATAAGAATAATAGTTTTCTCTATAAAAGGCTTCGTATCGGTCTATAAAGCTCTGTTTTCAAAGCATAAATATAATTAGCAATGATAATCTGTTGAGTATTTTCTCTTGAGACGAGGTAACAATGCTAGGAATTCCATCAACTATTAATTAACAACGCTATTACAGCTAGGACAACAGACACCCCTATTCCTTTTTAACAAAACATATTCCTTTATGATAAGAGTAGTAAGTTTCTCTGTAACAGGCCTCGAATCTGTCTCGGAATAGTTTGTTTCCGAACGCTAAATCTAACTGGCAATGATAGTCTGTTGATACTTTATCTTCAAGGCCAGGCATAAGTGTCATATCAAAGGAATCAAAGAACATCTTCAGTGCCGTTTTACTTTTTAAAAAATTTATGTTAAAATCTCCCACAACAACTGTCGGAATAGAGGCATCATATCTAATATCGAATAAAGGATTAAAATCCTCAAAAACTGATCTCAAACTCGCTCCAGGCGATTTGTACAACAAAACAACAGTCATCGGTTCATTTTCAATGGAAACATCCAACCAGCAACGTTCCACATGCGAATTTCTGAAAGGTCTAT
The DNA here is from genome assembly GCF_054372755.1 of Phalangium opilio. NCBI lineage: Eukaryota > Metazoa > Arthropoda > Arachnida > Opiliones > Phalangiidae > Phalangium > Phalangium opilio. Next base: position 2,097,880 of record NW_028324206.1, read on the forward strand.
CGGTTCGTAAAACCCTATTATTCAAATCGTTAACTACATTTTCTGGTGTATCTTTTAAATGAATGGAAGAGCCAAATGCAATTCTACGTGCCGTTCTTGGCAGATAAATACCACCCACTTCCCTAAAGGATGGCACATGAAACTCATCATTTTCTTTCTTCCACGTTTCAACAAAGCATAATAACTGGGCATTTCTTATTACGGTGTCTGCTAAAATATCTTCCAAATGTGCGTTTAAGGACTGCACATTGTGAACATAAATATAAACCGGTTCGTTCAAGAACGGTAACGCAATACTCTTCGTATCTCGTAATCTTTTAAGTTCCAATCCAACTTGATTGTTTTTAGGCGCATTTGGAACTTGAAATTTACCCTCAATATACAAACCAGAGGCGTTTCTCGCTCTACTACAAGCAACGTATAAATGAGCTCTCTCTAATTTCTTTCTTTGATTACAATGCACTACTACAGACGAATACGTATCTCCTTGACTCTTGTGTATCGTAATAGCCTCAGAAATGACCAAAGGAAACTGTTTCCTAGAGACCGAAACATTATTTTGCCTCCATTTTCTACTAAATGCCTTAGTAACTTTCTCGACAGGAGTCCAAATCCTGTTAAAGTTATTCTGCTCGTATAACCCATGACTCTTTTGTCTCAACAACTTTCCAACATTAGCATCAGCAAACTCAATCCAAACCCTAAACGGAATTTGTTCACCGAGCCTATTTGTGCAGTACTCTATTTTTCTTAACCAACCTGTTGCCCCATTTGTAAGTCCGTCAGACGTATCAACATTGTTAGTCATCATGTATCTGGCGCCACAAGCGAGCGTTAATTCTTTAGGCAGACCATACGTATCAGACGTTGCCAACGTTTGGACTTGAGAAAGAATGTTATTTCTAACTTCTCTAGTAAGATCACCATTTACAACATCTACTGAAACGGAAATAGACTTTTCCGTATTCATGTTTAAAAGCATCTCTTCGTTAAACTGGTTCACTTCAACGTTAGTAGGGAAAAGATGTATCGCTTCTTTTGGCGGTACACGCTCTCTATTCACTTCTAAACTTACAAAAAAGTTAATATCATCCTGATTCATACTTCCCACAGCCATTCTGTTCAAAGCTTCCGCAAACCTTTTGTCATCTTTTTGCCTCATAATTTCTTCAAGCTCTGCAAACTGGAATTCTTCCCATATTGGGTTACCAATTAACGCCGCATAGGGATTGTCAGTATCACTTTGACCTTGAAAAGCGAAATGATCGCGCACTGGTCTAAGTTGGTTAAAATCTCCAACTAACAGTACAGATACACCACCGAAATAATCTGGACAACCCATTATCTCTTGCAATCTCGCGTTAACTCGGTTAAAAACCTTAGCTCCAACCATTGATATTTCGTCAATAATTACCAATTTCACTTGACCATACATCAATCTACAATTGTGAAGAGTTTCACTTTCTAGCCTGGAAATATTCCCGGCAAATTGACTAACCGGTAGACAAAAGGTACTATGCAAAGTAGCGCCACCTATATTAAAGGCAGCCTTGCCCGTAGGTGCGCATCGCAAAACTTTAACTTCCGAGGGATTAGACCCTGGCTGCTTATTGTAAAATCTAGTAACAGCTTCAAATATGGCACTTATCAAAACGCTTTTTCCAACACCAGCGCCACCGGTAACAAATAGCCGTAAAGGCGATTCCTTGCATTTTAAATGATGCAGAACTTCATAAAATATTTCTTTCTGTTTCACATTCAGCATTCTAACAAGTACATTGTACTCAGAATCATTGACTAACGTCACTGACGGAGCAATAGTTCTTTCCGCATTACCATCAAGAATATCACGGGTAATATTTCCTATAGACTCCTGAACCGTATTTATTAGAAATTCAGAATCTTCAACAATTAAAGATCTATCTAATTCATTTCGATGTTCCAATTCAGGCTGAATATTAGTAAGATCAGCTTCAATAGCTTCACTTTCGAAATCTCGGACAGCCTGTTCAATGGCCGCTTCGTCAATTTCGTTATGAAATTCTTTTCTACATTCCTTTATAATCTCAAGTTTAAGTTCATACTCTGATTTCAGATCCTTTGTCAAAATGTCCCTACTCTCATCGCGCCAAGGCGAGAACAACATTATTTGCTCACGATAATACTGTTCGGGTTCTTTCACTAAATTGAATCTCCGATACCGCATAATTTTAGAATGGCCACGTTTTCTAATAAAACCTGAATCATTTTTCAGTTTCAACCATTTACCACATTCAACTTCAAGGTTTTCATTGTCATCAATATGACTTTGGGTTTTCGCAACTCTACGACTTTTGGAAAACTCGTACCACGTCGCAAATTGAGCTAACGTTACTGCCTCTAAATCATCTGGCCTTTGAACATAATGGTCCAACATTCCAGAAGCGAAAACGTCCATACTATCTTCTGACAACTGTTCAAGCTCACTTTTGCTTTTGAGAATATGGACTCGATTTTCGGGCAAATTTGTATTAACGTAAATACAGGCTCGACTACATCTAGAGACTGGAATTTGTAAAACACTATATGCCGCTTCTTGCGCGCTTACCTCGTGCGCATTCAAAAACTGATTTGCTATCACTTTCAACTTTTGCTTTACCGTACATTTATCTGACTGTGCTCGTTTAGCAGCTTCACGCAAAAGCATTGACATGCCACGCTGAGATTTTCCAATATAAGACACAATATACATAACCAGAGCGTAAGGATCAAGTACAAACTGAATGTCCATATTCGCTTGCCAAAGGCGCAAAGTGCACGGGTTGTACGGATTAACCCTAGTATCTTTAGGGTGTCTTTTCAATAAAACAACTTTCTTTTTTATGTCATACGTAACTGCCTTAATATATTCCTCTTCACTCATTCGCAACTTTGCCAACAACTCCTCGAAACTATCTACCCAAAATTCCTTTTCTTTCGATTGCAAAAGTTCATTCAATTTTTTGGAATTCCTCTTACATTTCAGTTCTTCGTCAAGAGTACCGGGTTCTCTTAAACTCGGATCATAAACAATAGTTCTAGGCATGGGAGGAAATGGAATTCCAAAACGACAAACTGAACTGTTATTTACCTTTTTCTTACACGTTGTCGTGTGTTTGTGCATTTGCAAAGACGTTAACAAATCCCCATTACCATCGTTCAATTTACCAGCGCAAGAAATAACTTTATCAATAAAGTCCTCTACCTCTTTAACATTCGACAAATCATCTTTGAGCTTAGGCGCATCTTTAATCCATATCAACCCATGTTGATGGGGAGACCCTCTTTGCTGTATTTCAACTCTAAAGTAATAATCTTCAATAACACCAAGGGGACCTAGTTTTTGCAAAGCTTTAAGCAGAGCCCGAAAACGGTGGTCAAAATATCTAGCACAAGTAACAGGATCATTCTGAATCAACTTGGCCTTTTCCGAAAAACTTAAATTCCTAATTTCATTATCCGCTAAGCGTTCTTGACCTGAGGTCACTCTCAGTATGTTCAAAAGCTCAGGCCATTTGCCTTCCGCAGCTGAAAACGTTATAAAAAAGGTAGCCGTACCAAGCTGCCTAATCATAGCCATTAACTCTTTCTGCCTATGCTGCCAATATGAAGGCGAGGACTGCAAATTTTCTAATACTCTAAAACCATCATCCTGCTTAACAATTGAATCGAGTGCACCAGCAGACGATAAAAACCCAGCAGTGTAATTAGAGCCATCTTTTCTCTTGGTTTTTCTCATACACACTTGTATAGATTCACTTACTTTCATTGTTTCCAACTTAACAAAAGCGTAAAACAATTTTGAGACATTCTTGGCACAACGTCGATCAACATTACGAAGCTCCCACTTGGCAATATCCCCAAACCTACCTTTAACCTTAAGGTTTCTCTTCTGACCGACATAAATACTGGGGAATGACAATTCCTCAGCGTCCTCGTCATAGAGCAAAGACATTGGCGTTTGACCTTCACCAGGAGCAAACTTAACATGCATGGTGTTAGTGGGAAGGAAATCGGACAATGACACTAACAACGTGTCTTGATTCCCAACTGGTAATAAATTAACTTCGCTAGCTTCATTGACTTCATTCCACATATCATCGCTATCATTTTCGTTCGCTAAATTCACTGACCCTACTGGGTTTTCCCTTAATATATCATCCTGATTTAACTGACGGTCATTTTCGTCAACAATAAATTCAAGTTCTTCTGGAATTGGATCCAATATATCGACTCTTACAGATATTCCATGCTTAATATACAACGGTGTTTTCACCAAAACCTTAAGAGCTTCGTGCATTTTTTTAGGCCTAACAGTTTCATACAAATATGGTGTGTTATATTGCATTCTCCTCATAAACTCAATTTGAACAGTATCTGTTTCACGAGGTAACCGTGGTAACACTGACACTGTAGACTCGACATTTATAGGAACGTTGACCACGTTTCCCTTAATCCCCCTTTGTTGATCACAACCCAACCTTCTTATTTGCATAAAAGGTATTCGTGGTGAAATCATCCTTTCCTCCAAATTAGTCAAATTAACTAGTTCTGACGGAACTTCAGGAAATTCAAATCCATTTTCTCTGGAAAACTTGGGGATTTCGTTCTTCTTGACAGCTTTATTACAAGCACTACATAAAAATACTTTGTCATCCAATTCACGACCATGAATCCCAGGAACTGCCAAAAACACTCTAGACTGAACTAAGCTACCCGATGCTTTAAAAAAAAGATTTGAACACCCTTCACATGGCCACGTTGGACCTTCTTTTATGCTTTCAAAATACGTCTGCTCTATAAACACAGGATCTGTTCTTCTTTCTGCCACAGACAATCTATTCCTAGAACGTTCAGGGTTCCTAAACTCCACATTTGCACGACTGGCAGCCATACCCAACTGATTTCTAACACGTTCAGCTTCAACGTACTCTGCATCTTGGCGTTTACTAGCCATACCCAACTGATTTCTAACACGTTCAGCTTCAACGTACTCTGCATCTTGGCGTTTACTAGCCTTACTCAACTGATTTCTAACACGTTCAGCTTCAACGTACTCTGCATCTTGGCGTTTACTAGCCTTACTCAACTGATTTCTAACACGTTCAGCTTCAACGTACTCTGCATCTTGGCGTTTACTAGCCATACCCAACTGATTTCTAACACGTTCAGCTTCAACGTACTCTGCATCTTGGCGTTTACTAGCCATACCCAACTGATTTCTAACACGTTCAGCTTCAACGTACTCTGCATCTTGGCGTTTACTAGCCTTACTCAACTGATTTCTAACACGTTCAGCTTCAACGTACTCTGCATCTTGGCGTTTACTAGCCTTACTCAACTGATTTCTAACACGTTCAGCTTCAACGTACTCTGCATCTTGGCGTTTACTAGCCATACCCAACTGATTTCTAACACGTTCAGCTTCAACGTACTCTGCATCTTGGCGTTTACTAGCCTTACTCAACTGATTTCTAACACGTTCAGCTTCAACGTACTCTGCATCTTGGCGTTTACTAGCCTTACTCAACTGATTTCTAACACGTTCAGCTTCAACGTACTCTGCATCTTGGCGTTTACTAGCCTTACTCAACTGGTCCTTTACTCGTTCGCTTGCTCTATACCACTCATCAAGCCTTTTAACTCTCTTGGTAAGTATGCCAACCTGATTTTCCCTTTCACGATAAGCCTCATTCTCCCGCTTTTTCGCCATTGATCGCGCCTCCTTCATTCTATACTCTTCATTCTGTCTCAAAATTCTCATTCTCTCTAACGGATAAACATTACCATGAGACGTAGAAGGTACTTGTTCATCGTTCGCTACCATTACAGAACTATCTGAAATATTACTAACTAAATTCATCGCTTCGTCGGCAGTAATTAACGCTACGTTTTTAGAAACTTCACTTGTACTTCCGTCTAATACATTATCCTTCATTCTACTGTGGCCAACTGGCGGCGCAATAGAACCAACAAACAAATTAGGACTAGAAATACTAGAAACCGTACCTTCAACCTTACTACCATCGTGGCCAACTGACGGAGCAATAGAAGTAATGGGCAAACTAGTACTAGGACTAGACGTACTAGAACCTGTACATTTAACCTTAGCTTTTTTCTGAGCTGCTAAAACTCTTCTCCTTTCATTTTCTCTCTTCTTAAACTCAGGGTCTGATCTTTTTGCCCTCATCCTTTCCCGCGCTTTGCGCTTCCGCATTTCATCTTTACTCTCAACATTATCTTCCTCCATTTTACATACAAAAATCAAATACTCACAAAAAGAAGCGGCAAAAACCTGCGGGCTCTTTACAACCACTTAATTTCACTTAATCTCCAACTTCCAACAACAATAATATACCGGTAGTTTAATTGACAACCTACTAGCATAGAAATTCTGATTAAGAATGGCTCCCGTGGACTAAAAAGGTCAATTTTCAACTAGGTGGGCGTTATCTCATTAGATTTAAAAAATATCATTTTTTGTGATTTTTTTTTCGAACTGTTATCTAAACCTAGATGGTTTTCAGTCAAACAAACAAGGAGCATAAACACAATAGTGGAAGCTTCAGTCTTATTTAAAACATGTAAAACAATTATCATCTCTGCAAATAGCTTACACATGTCTTTTTTACCAATGCCTAACCGTTTGGATTTTTCTAGAGCAATCTTATCACCAAAAAAAATTTTTTGATACAAAATAAATGTTTTATATTCTTATTAAGAATAAAACAAGAGGATAAAAAAGGTCTGTCCTCTCGTAATTTTTTAAGCTTTTATCATGATTACTCTATACAACAGTAACAAGGAGTATAAACCCATTAGTGGAAGCAGTATATTTTTTATTACGAAACAATCTCGCTTATGTTGATCCTCTCTAGACTTCGCTCAAAACGTATTACTCCTACGTACAATATTAATAGACAGGCAAGGATTCATACCATTAAAGAAGGAGCGCGATATTATCCATATTTTCATTTCATATAGGGAGCTAACAGTTCTGACCCTGAAACGTCACACCCTTCTATCTCTTACTGGAGTTTCATCCCCCCTAACGGTTGGAAACGGTATTCTACGCGCAAAAATGCCAACCAGAGGGGGGCTGGGTGACGTCAGACTATCTCTTCCCCCTACCCAGTTGTTAGCTCCTTATACAGGGAAAAAATGCCAACCAGAGGGGGGCTGGGTGACGTCAGACTATCTCTTCCCCCTACCCAGTTGTTAGCTCCCTATACAGAGAAAACAAATGCCAACCAGAGGGGGGCTGGGTGACGTCAGACTATCTCTTCCCCCTATCCAGTTGTTAGCTCCCTATACAGAGAAAAAAATTATTATGTTTCTGAGAGCAGCTTCCCATTTTGGTTGTTGTTTTGAAAAATATATCACCCTTCTATTTCTTACTGGAGTTTCATCCCCCCTAACGGTTGGAAACGGTATTCTACGCGCAAAAATGCCAACCAGAGGGGGGCTGAGTGACGTCAGACTATCTCTTCCCCCTACCCAGTAGTTAGCTCCCTATTCAGAGAAAAAAATGCCAACCAGAGGGGGGCTGGGTGACGTCCGACTATCTCTTCCCCCTACCCAGTTGTTAGCTCCCTATACAGAGAAAAAAAATTATTATGTTTCTGAGAGCAGCTTCCCATTTTGGTTGTTGTTTTGAAAAATATATCGCAATGCACGGGCCTTGATAGATATAGGAGGCAATGAATGAAATATATCACAATGCATGGGCCTTGATAGATACAGGAGGCAATGAATGAAATATATCACAATGCACGTGCCTTGATAGATATAGGAGGCAATGAAGGAAATATATCGCATGCACGGGGCCTTGTTAGATATAGGAGGCAATGATTTAATTTCTCTCTTTGCACGAGAGGTTTATCTTTAATATTTAAATAAATATAATTATTTTTAATTATTTTAATCTTCAATAATTAACATTAATAATAGTTAAATCGTTTAAAATAAAGTTATACCTATTATCTTCTCAAACTTTGCTAATATTGACGTTTAAAGTGAAGGCTACCCCTCTTGCCCGCTTTCTTCAAATTTTGGGGTATATATACGATTCGTTTCCATTATAATAGTAAGGAAAAAGCGCAATTGCGAAAACCTTTGGTGGCGATCCCACCTTAGGGAGGCTAGACGTTTCTCGTAACCCTAGCTGATCGCCGCGTATATCCTAAAACCAAACGATGATAATGGAGTAGAAGCCAATGATACAGATTGGTGTCTATGTGGAATAGACGGAAGACTAGTGGATGGTGGTGTTAGAAGCCAGTGTACGTGCAGACTGGAGTCAATGTGGGATTGACAAAGAACAGAAAATGGTGGTGTTGGAAACCAGAAAAGCACCAAACTGGTGTTCATGTGGGATGGACGAAGACGAAACATGGTGGTGCGAGAACTCAAGGATAGAGTAGCCAACGGAGAGAAATACAATTTTCCAAATTTCTGTGAACTGTCAATGCGGTCCGGAAATTGGGAACACGTTTGCTCCGATACGCAAACTGCGAACGCGGTCACGTGGGTGTAACAACGGACAGACAGACAGACACACAGACAGACACACACACAGACAGACACACACACAGACACGGCCGTTACAGAACCTCTCCTGGACTACGTCACACGGAGAGGTAAAAAACCCTTGGAAGGAAAAACAGACTGAGATCCGCCTTTTTACATAAATAGAAATTGATTTTTAAAATTTTTAGCGGTAGAACTTTTGGTAAACATTATATTTTACAATATTATTACAACATTTACATAAGAAAAGGTTTCCTCTAAAATAGCAATAATAGCGCTTGATAAAAATTATAATATTTGAAAAATGCTAAAACCATTCATAATTTGATATCACAGCTTTTTGAAGATCATTTCAACACCTAATAGAGAAATTATGAAAGGCAACATAAAATTCTATTATTTGAGTTGTAAAAAATGGCATTCTTTAACTTCCGTTTTAAGACTTTTACCCTACTAAACCACATTAAGCCTTTCGAGTGCTCGAGTGGATGGGCATAAATTGGTGCACAAACATCGTATAAAAATTACCGGGCCATCGTGTCCGACGACGAAACGTTTTTTATTCGTAAAGACTACACATTCTATTTGCTCGAGTGTCTAAGTTGTGTGCTCTGTTCCAGGGTTGTTTGATTTAAATCAAGCGATTTTTTTAAAAATAATCATTTGATTAAAAAGAATATATTTTTATTTTTAAAAAATGTTTTCTAAGATTCCAAGAAGTAGGTTAAGAAACTCGAGAAGAATCTTAACTAGAAAAGACCTATAATTAAAAACAATCATAGTGTTGTTATATTTCAGTGTTAGTTTTTCCCAGAACTTCAGTTTGTCTTGCTGGATAGGCTAAGAAATGAATTAGCGGTCAAGCTAGTCTTTTTATACAAGCATTTGAATAGCAACAATATCCAATAGCTGCTTAAATGTCATGATTATTTTGCTTTTTGTTAATTTTGACTCAAGACTTTTCATGTTGGTAATTTACTATCTAGTAGTTCAATAAAAATAAAATAAATCAATTAAAATAAAAAAAAAAATCCGATTTAAATAAAAAAAATCGATTTGTTTTGTTTTATTTGAAACAAGTTGGGAAAACCAAAATATTTCCTCTCCGAGTCAAGACGACTACTTACAAACTTATTTACCCAGATATGGAAATGTTTCTTAAGTTAAAATTTATGAAATATTAAAGCAGTATACAAAGTATAGCAAATTTACTGTAAATCAGACGACATTTTACATCCAATAATGATATACTTGTACACATTAAAATCATCCGATGGGGGAAAAACGGGTCATCGGCGTTTTATAAATGACGCTAGCCTAATAAAGCGTGCAAGGTACCAAGGCTTAACAAAAATTGTAGGATAACATATTTATAGAGATAGATAACAACTTTTATAATTAAAATTAGAAACTAACATATCTCTTAAAATTCTCGCGTGATCAACTGGTTTCACGCCAATTAAATAGCTATAGTCCCATAGAGCTATTTGTATTAATTCCTGCATAGTTTTTTCGCCAAGCTGAGAACTACGCGTTTTACGTCACGTTATCCAAAAAGCCGACTATTTTCTTTGAAGACCGCGCTAGCTCAGCGCTAAGTACCGTAACGTCAAAATTCAAAAACAAAATCCCTGGGCCGCGTTCAGCAACGCTGGGCTCTGCTGATCGCGGCCCAGATTTCCACCATGATAATAAAATTTAAGCCTAATTATTTAAAAGTGTATTTAACTTTCGGCACAATCTGAACCGTTAATGTCTCTGCATACAGAAACGAAAACCAAACCCAAACGTTTACTTTTTGGTTCACTAGGCCTATTGACAAATAAGAGGTCATTTGACCAACATAGCAGCATTGTGCTTGTATTCACTGTGATTTTAGAAAGGATTATGCTATAAACAGATGTAGTATAGCTTAAGTAATATATAAACATCCATTTTAAATAATAATATTAAAAAAAATCTTTGGAATATCAAAATGAAATAGAGCTTTAAAGCTACAAAAGTACTAAATGCATCATAATTACGAAAAATATTTCCACATATTCACTTTATATTAAGGATAAAGGGAATATTACGGTTTCTTTACACATCAAAACAAAACGAACTTCTAACGCAGCGCACTACTGTAACAACGGACGGACACATACAGACAAAAACATAGACTGCTTTTAACTCTTTCCGTATTAATTTTGAATTGAGAAACAAGATTATCTTAAATATTAAAATAAATATAATTAATATTTAATATTTTCTTCGTTAGTTATTCGCCTTATTGAACGTTACATCGTTTTGAAAAAGAACAATTAAACATTCTTGAGAGACTTGACTAATATTGGCGTTTGAAATGAAGCATACGCCGGTTGCTTCGCCTTCATCAAATAGGTAGTATATAAAGGTGTCGAATCGCAGCTATGGATAAGAACAGCGCAATTGCGTGAACCTTTGGTGGAAGCCCCACCATTGGGAGGCCGGACGTTTCTCGTAACCCTGGCCGATCGCCGCGTATGTCTTAACCTTAAGGAGTAGAAGCCAGGTGTACAGACTGGTGTCCATGTGGGATGGACAAAAACAAAGACCAGAAGATGGTGGTGTTAGAAGCCAGGTGTACAGACTGGTCTCCATGTGGGATGGACAAAAACAAAGACCAGAAGATGGTGGTGTTAGAAGCCAGGTGTACAGACTGGTCTCCATGTGGGATGGACAAAAACAAAGACCAGAAGATGGTGGTGTTAGAAGCCAGGTGTACAGACTGGTGTCCATGTGGGATGGACAAAAACAAAGACCAGAAGATGGTGGTGTTAGATGCCAGGTGTACAAACTGGTGTCCATGTGGGATGGACAAAAACAAAGACCGGAAAATGATGGTGATAGAAGCCAGTAAGTGCAGACTGGTGTCTATGTGGAATGGACAAAGACCACAAAATGGTGGTGTTTGAAGCCAATAAGTACAGATTGGTATTCATGTAGAATAGACAATTGACTAGTCAGATGAAGTAATAGTGGCCAGTTGATTTGTGGATAGATTCAAGTTTTGAAATTTCCGGGAACTGTGAATACGGTCCGGAAATAGCGAACACATTTGCTTCAATTCGGAAACTGCGAACACGGTCCCCTGGGGTGTAAGTCAATAACAACAGACAGACAGACAGACAGACACACACACAGACACGTCGAAATTAGAACCTCTCCGTGACATACGTCACTCGGAGAGGTAAAAATCAAAAAAATCAACAACCCTGCTCTGTTCCAAATTGAAGCCTCTTTAGACTTTTAGAGAAAAGAAACTTCACGTTTCTTAAGTGCCACGCGAAGCGTTCAAAAAGACCCTGTCTCACCAAAGTTCATCTTACGGTTTTAAACTTATTTGAAGTTGCTCACAAGTATCACGCTTAAAAAACTTCTCGGTAGGTCAAATCTTTGGTCGTCCTATTCTTTGCCTATCACCTCCATCGTTAAATTAAGTTTTTAAGAATGTCTATTTCCAACCAAAAACGAATTTTTACCTTCCACTCGATGAAAAAATATTTTCACCTGTTCCAAGTTTACTATATAAAAGAGACCGCAAACCACTCTTTTTATCACATAATTTTCATATTCTCCGAACAAGTAAAATGGTTGATAGAGTATTAATTCGTCGTCAAATTGTTGAACTTCATGAGCAAGGTTTTTGTAATCGCAAAATCGCTCGGCAGTTAAATGTTTCACCTACGACAGTGGCTACTTGGATTGACCGTGACAGAAATAACGAGTTTAACGGTGGAGCTGATAGGCAAGAGGAGGACGACCAAGGGCTTTAACCAATAGAAAAGTTCGACTAATTGGTAGTACAAGCAGGGCACAGCCATTTCCAACAGCGCGGCTTGTTAGAACGGAACTTGAGCTGCAGACAAGTGTGAGGACTGTACGAAGAGCCTTGGCAAGTCAAGGCCTTCATGGAAGGATCGCGTGTCCTAAAGAAAAGTTGAGCGCCATGAACCGACGAGGGAGGCTGGAATTTTCTCGTTTACATTTAAATTGGACACTTGAGCAGTGGGAAATAGTAGTTTTCACGGACGAGAACAGTTTCGTCGTCGGACATAATGGGCAGGTAATTTCATTTATTGAGAGGAAGCAATGAGATGAATGACAGAATAAGATCAACATAGTCTATTAATATAATTATCAGTCAACTTGAGTATTCAAATATTTATATTTCATTAATGTTATAAAGATATGGGTGAGGAGACCTGCCTGCACGCGCTACAATGAGCCTTTCATCGCCGAGGTCCAACGCAGCGGCCGTTTCTCAATCAACGTTTGGGGCTGGCTATCGGCAACGAATTCCGGGTGTTTGGTTCGTATCGAAGGACGGAACAATGCCTAACGATATGCCCAACTCCTGGAGAACGATTGCTTTCCTAGCATATTGGAAAGGTTCCCCGACGGGAACTTCACCTTTATGCAGGACCGAGCTCCGATCCACACGGCAAGAGTGACCACTCAAGCTCTGGAAAGGCTTAGTGCGGTTCATGGTTTTACGGTAAATATCTTGTCACTGTAGTTAACGATGTAATTCATTAGACTGATTTCATCTCTATTTTATACGTTGCAACTTGCAACCGTTAATTTCTCATGAAGGTGATGAATTGGCCTTCAAAAGGTTGTGACTTGAACCCAATCGAAAACCTGTGGGCAGAGATGGTTCGGAAAGTTGACCATGTCAACGTCAGGAACCCTGCTGAGTTGTTGGAAGCGGTTCAAAATGCTTGGCGCGATCTCAAGTTGAACGTGGAACTATTCCAGGCGTATCATCATTCAATGCCTAGTAGAGTTCGGGAGGTTTACGAAAACCAGGGATATTGGTCACATTATTAGACCGTTAACTTCGTCATGTAAAAACTTTAATTGGTTTTGTGTAATTTTTTACATGTTTAGATCTAATATTAGATTTGATTAAAATTTTCTTAAAATCTTGTGTTAGAAATATGGTAGGAATTATTTCTAACGGATAATTATTGGTTTTAGTGGAAAGGTGTCCACACATGTTAATACTGAAATGATAACTGGCGATGTCAACTGTTTTTTCATTGATCAAGTTTTAATAAAAAAAAGCATTAAATATGATCGTATAGTTCTTTTAAAATTCATTACACAAGTTGTCCCGTGATATTATTTAAAACCTAATTACTTCCAATAACCGAAATAGCGACATTGAACTGCACGCAAACCTCTATCGCGTTTTTAACAAAAGAAAAATAAACCGTCAAAAGTATACTACAACCGGAAACAATACTCAAAAACCAACAAATCAAACCCGTGTCCTAAAGTGTTCTCTAAACCATTTATTACTCAAACTTGAAAGACACCACTAATCTAAGACAAAAAGTTTAATTTTAAACACGAAATTTTAATTTAAATCACATGGACGCCTACGTAAACCTCAGAAACTTGTATGCTTAACATCTATAGTTACAATTTGACTGTTAATCTCCTCCGAGTCCAAACAGCTTTACTTAGAGGTATGAAATTTTGCAGGGACGGTTCTCAAAGGCATTAGGCGGGCTCTTAGATTTTTTTCTATTCCTCATCATCTTGGAAAATGGCGGCGTCTACGTGTCTCAACCAAATCTATAACATTTAAAACACTGGTTCCCAATTTCCTGAAGACTGACTTCATGTCTTTTGAAGCTCGATTTTCCACCTTCGTTAAAAATGGCGGCCTGAAATGTAATAATATATCTCGATGGGCAACGCCGATTGTTTTTTTTGCTACTCGGTAAATACTAAAGATTGAAGATGGATTTTTTATTCTAAATATTGAAGATGGATTTTTTATTCTAAATATTGAAGATGGATTTTTTATTCTAAATATTCAAGTTGAAATTCTCCTAAATATTCAAGATGAATTCTTTTCTAAATATTCATGATATAATTTCAGTAAAACTTCATAAATAAAATAAAATTTCTATCCGAAAAACCTTGGAGAAGCTTCAACCTTTGACAGGGCAAGAAAATGGTATCTAACTCTATACATGGGCGCCCGTTAAATTTCTCATTTCAAGTTAAAAATCCATGGCGTCTTAGATTATTGTGTAAATCTAAGTGTCCCTCTATCCATATATATTATAAAACGTAAACTTTAGACTACAAAAGAATAATATCAAATCATTTTAGGAGAAATAGTCAAGGTTAATAATGGAAGCAGACTCAATTATTTTTTTGCCAAATTAACGGTAGTAAAATTGAGATATTAAATTGTCAAAGTCACAACCAAGGCGATTACCGACTATATTATAGCTGGAAAAGTATAGCCTATTGAGTCTGATTTTTTTCCGATGATCATTGAAACTGCTCTACTCTAAGGTAAAAAATATATAGAGCAACCTTCATACGCTGAAACACGACACAATTGCAAACGCTGTGCTTTTTATCGTTTGTAGGGCCTCTATCTCTTTTTTTGCTCTATGTTCCAAAAACAGCCATAATTTTCAAAAAACCAAATTCTTCAGTAAAAATTAAAGGGATAGTTATCACGTTTAAAATGTCCTGGGAATAAAAAACTTGCAGAGTAAAGCCGAGAAAGCAGGAAATACGTTAAAATTATCCACGTCGTAAAATATTTTCATGTCATTAGAACTTGCGTATAATTTAACCTGTATATATATATATTATTATAATTCAAACCATTCTCATCCACTTTGAATTGAACAATATGTCTTTTCAACCATCCTCATGAATTTGCCGTCGAAATATTATTCCCACAATATTATTTTCAGAGTATTTCTCAACATCCAATTCTCAGGCGTCCAAAAATTGATTACCGAACGTCAAAAAGTTCTGTTACACCTGTATTTTAGTCATGCCACCTATTTTGCTCCTTAAACCATCTCAAAGTATATTCTTGAAACACTGTCCATCATCCAATACCGCGGCTCGTCCAACTTTTAATACCAATTCAACACATAACGCCGTCTGCCGTAAAATATCCGTCAAAAGAATTATCCCTAAATATCCACCCACTGTATAAGCAACTAGTAAATTATAAAAAATCTTTAAACATATCCAAATCTCTAAATATTTAGACGTTTACAAACCGCCACCAACAATCCTCCATTTCTGAAGACTGAGTCTAATTCATAAGTTCCCATTTCTCATATGTCAGTGTGGAACTAAAAATTCTTGGGTTGGAACATCTTGTTTTTCTAATCGTAATGTTTTACTACTGAGCTAAGTTTATATAGAACAAATGAATAATCGTTAGGCTTATTTGCTATTGTTTTGAACGTCACGTTTTTTGTCATAACTTTTGATTTCCTGAACCGATTTACAATTTGAAAACAGTTTCGGATTCTATGTGACAAGACGCGTGCAACGATAGCATTTTTGATCCATTTGAAGCATTATTTCGTAGCGTCATTATCGGGGGCTTTACTATTTCCGCTTTGGCTAACGCCCTATTAGCGCCACATTGTCATTTGTAATTTTAAAATAATGTTGAGAAGTAAACCTACTTAGAAAGTCCTATTTTGTTACTCTAGCTCAAATAGGAACAAAATGGCAGCCAAATGAAAATGTCCAGAAACTTTTGTCGGGGACTGTACTTTACTATGTTGGGAGTTAGGGCGCACTCCTGTAAGCCAAGCTTCTGGGCGACAAAGTTTTGAGGGAATAAGGGACTTGTCAGCATGCCTACCCTACAGGAACTGACTACCCCGTGTCCGCGGCTGGTGAAATACCCCAAATCCTCCCTCCTTCACCACCCAATTAAACCTCAAGTACTTCACTCATAACTCTAAAAAACCCAACTGTGATTAACCGCATAATCACCTTGGACTTCAGTTTAAATTTCCATCGAAACGCCTTAAAGGTAATATACCATCGTTATGAACGTTAATTTACGGACGTTTGCCAAACAAAACAAGCTCGATGGAATTAGTAAAATAAAGCTGCCAATTAATGACGTTAAGCAATAATGCTATCTGAGTTCAAACGTAATAAATATAAAAAAAATAAAATGGACTGGAGATGTCGCTTCCAAACACAAGGCACATCATTAACTCTCTGAACTTAATTGCAGATTCTACATTAACAAAACAAAATCACGCGCGATGGAGCTAGTAAAAAACCTACCGATTAATGACATTAACCACTAACGCCAACTTAGTTTAATAGTGAAACACAAGGCTCCTTATTAACTGTGAACTAAACTGCAGACTCTACATCAATAAAACAAAACCAAGCGCGATGGAACCAGTAAAAAAAGCTACCAATTAACGACATTAACCACTAACGCCATCTTAGTTCAATAGTATTAAATATAGAAAAAAAATAAATCAACTGGATTGAAGATGTCACTAACGAAATACAAGGCGCTTCATTAACTCCCTGAGCTAAACTGCAGATTCTACACCAACAAATCACTACCCTTTTTAAAAAAGCATCTTTAAGTATATTAGCAGTTATTTAACAAACTCCCCCTTCCCTTTTTATACCTAAAATAATTTAACATTAAAACCCATGCTTACTATTTTTCTGGCTATTATATATTCTCAATTTTACAGTCCTAGGATTAAATGTGTATAAATATTTTCTCATCATTGAATTATTCACTTGAGAGATTAACAAAATGATTAACGTTTATGTTGAACTTTTCACACTTTTTATGTCCAACCTTCACGTATGACTGTCTTTGAACATTTTTTTAATCCCTCTCATGTATTCATAGTGAAACTTACATTTTAGATTCAGTTAAAATTAATTATAGTTATTCATAGCTTTTCCCTGTTAAGGTCTATTTTTTGCCAGTTAGGACGCAATCACTAATTGTTCTCAAAAGCCTTTCTGGTGTCCAAAATAATTTTCCTTATAAAGTTATGAATGAAACCCTTTAAAAAATACGCAACTATTAGCTTTAAATGTGAAAAACAACATTTTTATTTACTGGAAAATAATTATAATGAATACTATAAATAAATAACAACCAGGGAAATTCAATTCCAAATTGCGTGCTATAAATAAACGTAGCAATTATCAATCCAAATGTGTTTTTAAAATAAATCTTTAGCACATTCCAATAAAATAATCATGCGTGTTTAAACCTTGACAAAAAGTTTAACCCAAATATTCTTAAAGCAATTTATTGTTTTAATGACTTTTAAGTAATTATTGAACAGCCATAACTTTAAAAAATTACAATTTATATTTTAACTATTATATAAAATAAATAATATTATTAACCCTAACTTTTGTCATCAATAAACTACTGTAACTCTCATTTGACTTTATTTATCAAAGGTAAAATAGTTACCATTAGTTTCATAAATACTAGTAAATAATTTGTTGATCCTGTTATTTCCTATATTCAATGATAAATCTAAGCGCAGTTCCATTGCCCGACTCCCGTAGTACGCTGGCTAATCATTTGTCATCTATCCCAATGGCTAAATCCAATTAAGATTGTACTTAAGGACAGAGATAAAAATAAAGTATGCCAAACTACCACACTGTACGGAATAGAAAATCTTTTTAAGACGCGCCAAAGGAGGGGCCCTTTGCATTAAACCTGAATGGGTAAATGTATTCCTGTTATTGTATATCAAATTATTATGAAATTGCCATCTTTTCCGAAATACTACAAAATTGTATTTCTTTTCCCCCGAAATATTGCCAAATTATTGCTAGTTGTCTTATTTAATGTCATTTTTAACAAAAAAAATTCCATTTTATTTTCTTAAATTAGGTTAAAGTTAGAGCACCACAAAAGATGGTATTCTATATGTTGAATCTCGTGTAAAGGTTAAGAGAAATATCCGTTCTGAATAAGTTGTTGTTGACACAATGACATTGGAAATGGGGTTCAAAATTAGCCTGAAAGCAACTGGTATATTCTGGTCTGGGTTCATCAGAAATAGACGAACTAAAATCTTTGTCATGACTTCACACCCTCGTATATCTACGAATTTCATCAGCTCAAATTAAGACTAAAAATATTGATGTGACGTCCCCTTAGCGACTGACTCTCAGTCTATTGAATGACAAACTATTTCCTTTTCTGCAGCTAGCGGGAATGAGCACTGAAATAACTGCATGTACGCCAAATTAATAAAAATTAAGACCGAAGTAACAGATATTAATCAAAACGAGTCTTGGATTTAACCATGACCTAAAAAGTATCGATAAGAACAAGGTTAATCACCTGACTGAATGCGCAGATATTGAAACTTTTTTTAAATTAAAACTTACATGCGTAAGAAAGTAATGTTCCATCACCCTATTCCATTGAATAAACTTATTTTACTGGTAGTAAATTTATTCCCTCTCATTAATTAGAAACATTTACTTATAGGCAACTCAATTACGCGTTAAGCTGCTCGAAAATTCCGTGTGAATAGTACTTTTTAAGGAATCCGTCACCAAATAGTAATTGTTTTTGAGAACATTCTTCGGCTTGAAATAAGACAACTACGAAGTAATTCAACCAAATTTTATTTTATAAATATTTTCTACCATTTCAATTTCTTTAAAACTATTCTACCAAATGCTTACAGACTGCTACCAGAAGTCTCTGGGGCTACTAAGAATACTACATTTACTAAAGGAAGATCGCAGCGACAAGTTTATCCTTGTTCCTGAAGATATAAAGACTAAGAAGTAGAGTCGAGCCACAGCGTCCTAGATCACGCGACTCGGTGAACGCAGGCTATATTGCAAGATAGCCAAGTCAGAATTTTCAGGCTACGACCGCGCTGAGTCCAGCTGACACTCTCACACTCTTAGCGCCCTTAAGTTGACAATTACAACATAGAAAATCAAAAAATTACGAATTGTATGCACGCCTCTACTGCTTGCGAACCATAGAAACGATAGAGACACCATGGCATAGAACCGTGTGACCGTTGTCTGTCGTGCCGCTGCTATAAACCCTTTCTACGTAAAAAGAGAGATGTCAATCCTTAGTATCGGGATATACAGTGGGGTTGACTTCTCGACGTCTCTACTCTCTTTGTGATCTTTCCATCGAGTGAGATGGAAGGCAAAGTTTTACCCCCGTGTCTTTCCCTCTTACATATATTCAGTTTAGCCAAGAGTAAGAATCATAACGTCCCTATTGAATTTGTCGCCATTGTTGAAATTTGCACAAAAACTAAAGGTTTCACTATGAAGCGTACAGGGCATGAACAGGAATATGTAAGCAACCTATTAAAGACACACTGGCATACACATACTCTCTTAAAAGTGATAAATGTAGTTATAAAATGTTTTCGGGGAATGGAATTGTGGTCGAAAAGCCGAGATAAGTAAATTTTTCAAATTATTGAGAGGGAATAAATTGACTACCAGTAAACTAAGTTTAGTTAATGGAATAGGGTGATGGACGAACGATGTCAAGCGCGAAGTTTTGTCGGTGTTGTGCAAATTGTGCGAGTTGTTTTAAATGTTTCACTACAAACGAGGATTTAGATTAACATAACTGGATGAAAGTATGTCTGGAAGAAAGATAGATTATTATAATTATCAACATTAACTCCATCTTCTTCAAATCCCTTATTATTCCCTAATCCTTGGTCTCGGACCCCCATACTATGGCAATGCCTTTAACCCTCCTCCTCGAACTCAAGTCTCTACGGTTTCAGATATCCCATCCCTAAATATACCTGACTCCGAAGCTAGCACCATTAGTTCTGATTACTGTCCCATCTGCAAACAATTAGTACTCGACTCTCATGCTACTCTCCTCTGTGATCTGTGTAATTTTTGGTCGCACACTGAGTGCTCTAAAGTACCCGCGAACCTCTATAATGGCCAACAAGTCAACCCCTGTGATAACTTCAAATTCTACTGTACCAAATGTGTGCCCCTTCTACCCACTTTCTACCAAGCACTAGTTGACATTCGCACCATTCAAAATGACCACCTCTCTCTTCAAAAAGCCCTACTGGATCTTCCGGGGTTTTCTGTCATCCCCACATTAACAGACTCGTTATCTACCATACAAGCTACCTATTACTCTCAACGTTGTGATATCCCGCAAACTCAAGCTTTCCTCCACAAGAACGAGGCCTTAATTGAGTCCCTCACAACAATGTATGGACTCTAGTTATCCTTATATTATCTTAGTTGTCCCGAGTACCACTGACCCCCTCCGATTAAATTTTCAAACTGGTCATTTTTCCTGTGCCACAGCCTTATTTACCACGCTCTGGCGGACCATGGGTGCAATTCGTCGCTAAAATGATCCTCGGGTATGTATGATTGTATTTTTCGTCAAATTCAGTTAAATCTGAAGCCCAACTACAATGAATAGATCAACGTGTTTGGATTGTGTCTCTCAACCTAGATCCAACGCAAAAGCTTTCAGTTTAATACATTTGCTAGATCGTGGGGATATAGGTATCCCAGAAATTATTTAACGAACATTTTAATTAATATTGCAGATTTTGAAAAGGAAGCAATACATTCCATTTCGAAACGTTGTTCATTAATGATACTTGTACATTTCATTCTGCCATATTTTGCGAAGGCTTTTAAATGTAAATACATTTTACCCACACTGTGATTAATGCCATTTTATGTTTTAACAAGTTAAAAACAAATTTGTCGTTTGCATTTTAATGGGTCTTTTTACTTAAGTCAGCTGCTATATTTTTACTTTAACCGTTGTCTTGCAAGCTTTCAACAATTTTCATAGTTTTGAATTTTCCGCCAGTTTAAAACCTTAGAAATGCGACATCTAGCGCCATTTGTGAAATCCTAACTGCCACCCCTCTTTTATTCGTATTGCAAGGCCTAGTTTTAGAGAAGGCAGTGCACAAATATAATTTGTGCTCCCTACCCATAGCCCACTCGATCAGGCATAAAGGGGGGTTTTCAAAGGCGCGTGTTGAGGGTAAAAATCGAGCGCGTGCGAGAAAAAACTAAAAATTCTCGCACCCGCTACAGGAGCGACCGTTTTCATAAAAGCGATATTTTTAGCGGGAGCGGGTAAAAGCGGCGAGGAGAGGGAAAAAATCGCTACCCGCTCCGATCAAATTCAAGTAGATGTTCTCGCTTCGTTTTTTTCTCTCTCGCGTGGTTAATGACGTCATATTCTACCAAGCCAATAGGAGCGCCGAAACCTTTGGCGGGAGTTTCAATAAGCGCGTGAGCACGAGATTGAAAAGTTGTAATTTTCAGTTCACCGAGTTAAGCCTAATATAAGTTGCTAGACCTAGATTTTATAAAAAAGAGTAAGAAAACGACAATAAATGATAACTTAAAACAAATTCAAGCTGAAAATAGGAAGGCTTTGGTGGAAAGGAAAAAAAATTAATAGATTTGATTAGAGAAAGAGATATTATTTGGAATAGAAAACTTGTCGCTTATCGGCACACAGATTTAAAGGAACAAAAATGGATGGAAGTGGCTAAAGAAATGGACATGAATAGTAAGTTTTTTAATAACATTTGGTATAGCCTTTTCATATAAATCAACTTATATTTTTTTAGAAAACGACTGCAAAAAGATGTGGAAGAACTTAGTAGACCATTTTTCACAATAAATTATATGCAATCACCACAACTAAAAGTGGACAAGAATTAGACGAAACCCAATCTGATGGGATAAAATGAGCTTACTTGAATGTGTTTGCTCGAAGAGAGTAAGAAATTTTGAAGACTTATATTATTGCAATTTTATTTCCATACACTCGTATATCAATGATGCAGAACTTCGTCTTACTTTGATAAGAATCTAAATAAGGAAAGTGTCGAAGCTTCCACTTTTTCAAAACCTGTAGACAGTGATAATGACGAAGAAGAAATGGTATATGCTGCAATGTATGTAAAACGTGTAGTTATTAATTTTGCACTAAATTCTTTGAATGAACAAGGTGATAGAGACAGTAGGAAAAGAATTCACTGTGAGCGATTTTGAAGGCTATAGCGATGACAAGGAACAAGGCCCATCCAGACAAAAATAAAAAGAAGGGGTTGCCTAAATCACGAAAAAGATCCAACTCCGATGAGAGCGAGAGTTTGAGAGCACCCCAATCTCTCAAAAAACGAAACCCTCATGAAATGTTTTTGAACCAGATGGCCAAATTGAATAGGTCAGAATTTTCGGTTGCACTGGTTGTAGTGAGACTGTAATTTACTGGTCATTTACCAAATACCGCGGTAAATTACCGATTTTCAAATACCGTATTTTTACCGGTAAATTACTGTCTTTTTCAGATACGGTATTTTTACCTCTCTAGGCTGTAGCAATAAAAAATGTGGTGTTTTAATTTAAAAAAATTTGTCCTTTTTTGTTTCTCAACTCAATTTCTAATTGCCGAATAAAGAGAACTGAAAACATCAGAAGATGATAGTGCAGTATTTGGAGATTTTGTGGCCACTATTATGAAAAAGGTTCCAACAAACTTGGTAAATGATTGCCAAATAGACGTAATGAAACTCATCAACTCGTTTGCTAAAGGGAACCCCATCAGCGTGGAGACCCATACTTATTTTTAATATTATAAATTATTTTCATTTTCCATTACTACATTTTTAATAATAATTATACATAATATATTGTTTTGAAATAAAGATTTTTCTTAAATGAGCTTCAAAAGTAAGCTTTAAACATCCGGTTTTCTCACTCCTTTCATCTTCCACTGCCAATTTACTTGTCCCACCGGAGAAGAAAAGTAATTCGCTAAAATTTTTCTAATATGATTAGCTTCGTATATAAAATTTTTAGACGCTGTTGGTTCTAAATTGCGAAGTCCAAAAGCTGGGTTTTCCTCCAAATTTTTAATCCATTTTCCTTCCTCGAGAGTACCGTCCTTACTAACTGAGTCAGCAAAGTCAGCTGGGCAATAGTATTTTTCTTCATCTTCCATGTGTTTTTCTTCTTCCATTAAATAATTATGGAGTACCACGCACGCTTTCACTATTTTATCAGCAGTTTCTGGTTGAAACATTATTGGTTTTCTAAACACTCGCCACCTAGTGGCCAGCAGCACAAATGCGTTTTCACTGCATCTTCTGGCAAAAGGGAAAAAAATGTCATTGAAACCTGTTTTCAAATGAGAATGCCAAGCGCAAAATAGTCTTGCCATCAGGAGAATTATGAAATGTCACCTTGCTCTGCTTAAACGATAATTGAATATTCGGTGGGAGTTCTCAAGGTCATCGGCTGCAAAAGGTCTCATAAAATTTTTAAGAAGCTTAATGCTTCATCTCCCAAGAGGACATGGGGCACAGTTAAAGAGGTTTTTGGGAGCTGGAAATTCAGCTGTTTCATTCAGTGTTGTTCTAAGTGGCACAATTGTGCCTTTTCGGTACATTTTAAGATATTCAGCACCGAAAGTACATTTGGCCTGTTTAAAGCACATTTTCAAATTTCATTTTTAACATTAGCGTCTATGGGACGAAAATTCCGCCACTAGGTGGCGCCAAAAGCCTTTCGTTGGGGGGGGGGGACGGAAATTTTCCTACCCCCAGGGGGGAAAAGCACATTTCGAAAAAAGCTTCCATTGGATCAGCACATTTTACTATTGGGGAAAGCACCTTTCCAAAAGTCGAAGGAACAACCCTGGTTTCATTTTGGACTGCTAGTCCAAAGGAGGAACTTTTGAAGAGTCCCCCATCTGAATGCGAACCAAATCCCCCAACATCGACAACTATAAAACGGTAATTCGCATCGACGGTAGCCATTAACACGATGGAGTTGAAGCCCTGAAATTAGAAACGATTTGCTTTTAAAAGTATGTTGTTACATCACTCGCAATACCCACCTTGTAGTTGTGATATAAGGTCCCAGAATTAGAGGGTTGCTGGATCATCACATGTTTTCCGTCAACTGCTCCTGTACAATTTGGGAAATTTCATTTGTTACAGAAACCTTTCTCAATCTCTACAAAGTCCGAACACGAAGGTTTCTGAAAATAAAATACATATGAGAAACCATTGCTAGATTTGGAGAAAAACGTATACCTTTAGAAATAATGGTTGTAAAACCTCCCATAATACCGCACTTGTTTCTTGAATAATTTTACGAGTGGTAGTTTTCCCAACTCGAAACTGGTAGGATATTGAAGCTAAACTATTTTCTGTTGCCAAAAATCTGTACGATATAATAAAAATCATTCCTTTTTCCTGATATCAATGGTCTATAACGTGATCTTACCTCAATGTTAAGGCGAGTGGTAATCCAGGTTCAATGGGTTCTCGAGAAACAGGATACTTTTTCAGTTTATCCTTCACTAAATCTAGCAATTTGTCAAATTTTTCAGGGCTCATTCTAGTGAAATTAGAAAACTTGTCGTGGTCGTACTTTCTCATTTTTTGCATCTGAATAAATATGGACCTGTCATTTCAAGACTTCGAGAATCTATTAAGCCTACAGTTCTAATCTAGTCTGTCTGTACAGTAAAGCAAAGGCTTAACAAAACTAACTTACTAGAGTTCCATAATCCCCTTCATTCTTTCTGTCACGCTATATAGGGTGGACCCACCAGCGTTTCTTTCGGTACATCCTTTTTCCGGTACCATAATTTTGCATATAATACAACTGCATTGTTAAAATCTTTTTACGAATTATCAAGCGACGACCTCGACTCTTTATCACCGCCATTGCAAGTTTGCTTTGCTACAACCTTTGACTCCCAAATTAGATGGCGCCGCTCTCGTTTATCGCGCTAATGAAAACAGTTGTTCAAAATCATAGCGGGAGTGAAAAGCTAGCGATATGAGCGCGATTTTTATAGCGAGGAAAAAAAATCGCGCGGTCCGATTCTCGCTAAAAAATACCCTCAATACGCGCCTTTGAAAACCCCCCTTAATTTTGAGTTGAGAAACAAGATTATCTTAAATATTAAAATAAATATAATTAATATTAAATATTTTCTTCGTTAGTTGTTCGCCTTATTGAGCGTTACATCGTTTTGATAAAGAACAATTAAACATTCTTGAGAGACTTGACTAATATTGGCGTTTGAATTGAAGCATACGCCTGTTGCTTCGCCTTACTCAAATAGGTATTATATAAGGGTGTCGAACTAAACCAAACGATGACGATGGAGTTAGAAGCCAATGAGACAGATTGGTGTCTATGCGGAATAGACGGAAGACCAGTAGGTGGTGGTGTTTAGAAGCCAGTATGTACGAACTGGTGTCCAAGTACATACAGAGAGGTAAAAAGGCATTTAAAGGCACTTCGAAGTCAAATTGCACATATTATGCCTCCTTGGTTCGTTTCATCCTTGCCCTGGATTGTGAAAACAAAGTAATTACGCAAATATCCAGTGAATTCATACATTTTTATTTCCAAATTTTACAAATTGGTAATACATGCAATGAAGTCGGCATGTTATATGTTATATTTTTGGTTTTAGATATGACTTCCCATGCAAAAAGAATATTTCTTTTTGGGTTCGATTCCTTTGGCCCACTATTGTATGAGATTTTGTGTCTAGGGGAATTATTATTGATATTTTAGGTATTGGGATTTTAAATTAGCAATTTCACTTTTAAAACAAAAACAAAAACATTTATTCTCTCGAGTATTGATTTAAACCAAATTAAATTGAAAACACAAAAATAATATAAAAAATGTTGAAGGGGGTTTAGTACTTATGTTCATAGTTCTTCTTCTTCTTTCGTCGTCATTCCGCGCACCATATCTTCTTTCGCGCATACACGCACCATCTTAATTTTAATCGTAATATTATTTTATTTTTATTTTAATTTTATTTGATACGGATTACGGATTTTATTTCTAAGTTACTAAGGTTGCGCGCCTGTCCGACGACATTTGTTTTTATACGCGAAGTACCCATCGGGTAAGACTCCGAACCGTCCTTCTTTGTCCGCTGATGGTTTTTCGACTCTCTCTTCTGTTTGGGGCTCACCTCTAAACTGTTATCCGGGGGCTACGTGAGTTTTTGAGGACTTAAACTGTTATTCGGGGGCTACGTGACATAGTTATTTTGGAATTTTGTAATGGGGGTGTTTTGACAGGTTTTAAAATGTAAAGGTGAATTATTATTAGAAGGGGTAAGTGCAGGCCTCTGGCCACAAGGTCATACACACACCTTTCCTTTAAGCGGCCCTTTAACCTTGATACGTGTCGAACGCCAGCATTCGACATTTCTCAAGATCAAAATAGAGCATTTAAGATATTTCTTTTATGATATAGAGTTATCCAAGTGTTTTAAAAGAATTGATTTAATATTTGTAGTGCAATATTTAGCAAGAATTGATTTAATATATGTAGTGCAATATTTAGCATTGCACTCTCCCCAACCTAAAGGTGAACGTCCCGTGAGACCCCAAGTCATAAACATAAGACAAACAAAGCAGTAAAAAAAAAACTGAAAATAACAAAACATAATATCAAACATGGTATAAGCATATGAAAGAAAAGTCAAATTACGGAAAAGGTTTGGCGCCAAAAAAAATTACAAAAAAAAATAAAATACAATTAATATATACATGTTGTGCACAAATATTAAAGTTTGTAGAAATTATGAGCTTCAAGACACTTCTCTCTCTTCAATTTCAAACCGTATTCGCGAAGCTTGGTGAGGACGGCGTCTAGTATGGTTAAGTGATCGGTGCGTGACTGATCCCCGACCAGGGTATCGTCCTGGAAGGGCGTAACCTCCTTGATATCGGACAGAATCATTTCCATAATTCTTTGAAAGATGGCTGATGCGCAGGCCACCTTAAAAGGGAGACGGTTAAACTGGAATAAGCCCAGTGGAGTGTTTATGACTGTGTATTGCTTCGAGTCTTCCTCTAGCTCCTTTTGGTTATAAGCTTCGCGTAAGTCGAGCTTAGAAAAGAGTTTGCAACCCGCTAATTTTGCGAATATGTCGTTGGGTCGAGGCAAGGGGTATTTGTCAATGTTTAACTGTGGGTTAAGTGTCGTCTTGAAATCGGCGCAAATACGGATCCCGCCTTAAGGTTTTTGGACTGCAACTGTGGGAGAAGCAAAGTCCCTGTAACTGACCTTAGAGATTATACCTTCTCTCTCCAAGCGGCGACGGTCTTCGGCAACGGCTTCCTGCCTGGCGTAGGGAATGGTGCGGGCTTTGCAAAATTTGGCTTCAATCTGCTCCTTAACGTGGAGTTTGGCCTTTATGTCTTTTAACTTGCCCAAACCAGGAGTGAAAAGATCTGCATGTTTATCGGGCAGTTGTTCTAAGTCGGAATCTCCGTGGGTAACGTTATGGCCACTGGCACATGCGCCGTTGTGAGATGCGAACGACGGAAGAATAGCCAATTTCGAATAAAGCCATTTGCGACCACAGAGGTTGGGTTTGGAACCTCTGACGAATAATAATCTGACGATCACGGAATGACACCATAACATTGGCTTGCCCCACAATATCAATAGCGTTCCCAGTGTAAGACTCCAGTTGACGTGGAAACGGTGTTATGTCAGGAGTAGGGTATATTGTTTCTTATTCCTGCATCTTCATCATCGTGAATCCCGATCCATTGTCAATTTCAAACGTGATGGGTTACCGTTTATTTCCAATGTGACAAAGTCGGGAGGTGGTCCCGCCAGGTCGACAGAGGACACGTTTGAGATAACTTGCGTGTCAGGTTGTGCTGAGGCTTGGTTCGAAGGACCAGTGTCTGGCGGGACCAGATCGATATGATAAATATCCGGGTCATATTCGTCGTAGGTCGTGGAAGATGACACTACTGTTGCTGGGTTGCAATGTGGTGGGAACGGTGGGCGGTCCTTTGCTGTGGGCGTGCCTTGGATGGGTCAGGGGGATGCAAACAGGCATTTGCAAGATGGCCCCTGCGGTTACAGCTAAGGCATGTGGCGTCAAGATACGGACAAATGGGTCCCTTATGTTCATCACACAGGCAGCGAAGACATGGGCTTTAATCTGGCTTCGGTTGGATTGGTTTGGATTGTGCACGCGGAGTGGTCTTAAAACTGGGCAAGGTGGTGAGATCCCATCTCCGTCGCCATTTTGTTGTGTTTGGTAGTGTAATAATGATTCACGGTTAATTCAAATCAAATACTAGGTTTATTAAGTTAGCGAGAATTGTACACAAGGGACTGCCTCGGTTGAGGGCCCGAATAAAAATGTCTTTTCCCAGGGGGGGAATGCCCATTGGCCCATAATACCGACTATGTGGTGTCCTCTATTGGCGAGTTTAGGAACTTATATTTTATTACATTTATTTATCATTTAAATAATTGTACTTTTGTTATTGGACATAACACCGTGGAAATAGAACAGTTGGACGGAGAGTTTGTCCTTGAAAGATTGAGCTGGGATGGAGTGGGAACCCTAATACCTATTGCGTTGCCTCTGTACAACACATACGGTACCTTACAACTCCCAGAATCGTTAGCGGTTAGGTATGGTCGTACAGTATGAATACGCGCCTTGGCCTTTCAATTGGTGATCAAGCGTAGGACGTAAAAATAGCCTTGCGCTGTTGGTTGGTTGTTTGAACTCCTGTGCAAGCTCTAATAAAACATTGCCAAATTCAAACTGCTATTGATTTCACCCAGAAAAGAATAAACCGATTTTAAGCGGTACTATCAGTTTAAGTTGCTGAAAACACCGAAGCAGACGACAGCCGCGATTCATTTTAATTTGTTTTCGTGTATTTTCGACATCGACTATGGCTGGAATGCATAGGTACTTGTTCATTGCTGCTGTTCTTGAAGAAGAACGTGAGATACATCGTCGTATTAGGGAAGGTCGTGCCTTTGATGTGCCGGATGCTGAGTTTGTGCACGAATATCGTTTAACAAAGTGTAAAGTTCGTGAGCTTTGCGACGTGTTACGGCCGGAGTTGGAAAAAGATGGTACACGATACAATTTCACCTTGTCTGTGGAAGACGAAGTGCTTGTAACGTTACTTGTTTATGGTTCTGGGACGTTTCAACATGCCCTTGCAAGCACTTACGAGCATGGGATGAGCCAACCATCCGTCAGTAGAGCCATTTTTAGGGTTACTAATGCAATTATTTTGAGAATTATGGGTTGTATACGGTTTCCTGTTGGTGATGTTGAAGTAGCTGCAGTCAAGATTAGTAGAATATTTCCTGTACTTACATGGGGTTTTACATAACTAATGATATCTTATTGCAGGAATCATTCCGGCGAAGAAGCTTTTTCCCTGACGTGCTATGGGCCATTGATTGCAAGAATGTCAACAATAGAGCACCATCTGAAGATGTAAATGCGTACAGGGATAGAAAGGGACATTGTTCCATCAACCTGCAACTGGTTTACATTCCTATACGCTTTCTTAACATTATACAGAGCTAATAACCGGTTTTTGTGGTAGAATTGTGATAACGAAACAAGAATTACTGATGTTGTAGCTAGATGGCCCGGTGGAACACGTGATTCGTTCATTTGGCGATTTAGTGGGATATTGGAGCTATTCAAGGCTGGGATAATGCCCCAAGGGTATCTTCTAGGGGATAGTGGATATCCCCTACAACCATTTTTAATGACTCCATTGCGTGAAGCCAAAATGCCCAATGAAATTCAATACAACCAACGACACATGTCAGGTAATTGTAGGTTTATTGGTCAAAACAGGCTTGTACAGTGATATTTTGGTTAATAAAAGTGATTGGATGTTTTAAATCATTTAGGTCGCAACGTCATTGAACGGGTCAATGGCATCCTGAAAATGCGTTTCCGATGATTAGATTCGACTGGTGGTGATCTATGCTACAAACCTGAAAAGGTTTGTGCCATCATCAGCGCGTGCTGCATCCTCCATAACTTTTGTTTGGATGAGCCACTAGAACATGGTAAATTATGGTACATTATGTGTATGAAGTGGAACAGGTATATGTTTAACGCAACCGTTGACATTCTAGCAAGATGCAATCCAAACGTTGCAATTCCCGCAGTCGGTAATGCACCTGATGCTGGTGAGGAGGAGGAGGAGGAGGAGGAGGAGATGGATGATGACCACGTCCTCCTTCAAGATGGTCGAGTAATTGCGAATATAGATGTTTCGATGGACACAAACCGATCTGAGATTGGTATCGGCAACCAATATCCTTATCACGATGTTACCTATATATCAGTTAGTGCTTCATTTACCGAGTAATTGCTATCGAAGAACATGTTAGAAGAAATTCGTATTGGTAAATTTTGGGGAGAAATCGGTATCCTTAAAAGTAAATTGTTATCAGTTTCAATTGCAAAAATATCGGTTAGAGTAAGGAATTTGGTTGATATGCAAAATATTGGTATCAGTTATATCTGATTGGTGAATTTACAATATCGATCATATTTTCAGGGTGATGTAAAGTTGAAATGTTGAAAGGGATGACGCTTGTTTGAAGTAACAACTAATGGCATTTTACAAAGGACACTGTTGAAGTGCATGAAATATTCAATAATTATTATAACATTAACAGCTAAATATGCATGCAATAATTAACAAAGTAAAATGCTAAAAGTGCATGCAATAATTAATAATGAAAAATAAATATAAAAACAATTAAACTTTAATAATAGCTAATTATTTAAATACGTAAACGGGTTAAGGTGCTCGCAATCCTTAACAAAGAACGAAAATTTCATTTCAACTTTAATTGCATGCGCCAGATATATGCAATAAATAATAGGTAATGGCGTTTTACGCATATACGAAAGGTACCTTCAGTTATAAACCCATTGACTCGCACAATTTCTCTTTGTTCCAGGGAATACAATGTCACACTGAATAAAGTGGCCCATAGGAATGAAGGGGACCAAAACAACATCACTTGTTTCTATGAAAACAAATATGTGTTTCCTAGCCCATTGTTTTGACCAAGGTTTCTTAAACTGTTCACTTTGCGGGTGAGTAATGCACATAACCACCATACCACAATAAAAGCATATATCCAAAATATTCTATAGGATACGGTAGGAACACATAAGATTAAACATTAATAACAACCTGGTGTAATGTCCGTAAGCATAGGCATACTTCTAAGAACATTAAATATTGTTAAGAACGTCAAAAAGCGGGGGCTTTGTCGTCGGTTAACTGAGGCAGGTCAATCAAAGTTGATGAGACTTGCTGTATTCACTAATCAATGCCTAATACGTTTCGAAGGTACGTTAGAAATAGTTTAGTACTGTCATGATTATGGCACCCATTGTAAATAGTGTTTAAATGTTTTTTAACAAAAGGTTTAACGAATCTAACACCCGACTGTTAAAGGGCTTGGTTCCACAAGTCGCTTCCCGAGGAAAGATTCTTTACCCGCCAGCTTTGAAGGGAGCGTCATTGCAAAAAGCAGTGGCGGATGTTCAGAAACCTACAAGGCGGAAAATGTATGCAAAAGGTTGAGAAGTGACGTTTGGAACCCTTTAAATTCGTAAACAAGTGTCACCCAAATGAGTTGCCTCGGACATGGTATGATCAATCCCTAATGCTCCATGACGTATTTAACGATCAAGTTAAGCGAACCTGTTGTCCTATGTTTGGTTCCTTTCAGTAACGTCGGATCGTGTAGATAGAGGAAATCAATGAAATAATTGTTGAATGGATTAGAACCTATCATGCTGTGAGTTGTGTTGTCGTTATAAAGGTACATAAATTTAATAAATAATTGTTCTTTCCCAACATATGAACATGAATGTAGAACATTAATTCAAGGGTCATCTCAAGCACGATTTCGGAACACACGTAAAGGCGACAGGACAAATTAGTTTTATGCCAGCAGTACACATTATAATTGGGGAGAAAACAGGGTTGTATTTATTTGTGTTGGAGTTCATATTATTACTGACTTCCGTATACAAGTGAAATGTACTGTATAGTAATAAGTATACATACGTGCTAGGTTTAAGATCAGACGAAGGGCCTGCAACAAACTCTCGACCACCGGAATCAAAAGGAATTATGAATGCCCATCATAGAGACCTTTGGAATCAAAGCGACTATACGTGCCTCCAGTGGTGTTAATTCCTCGCAACGTTTGGTACCACCCCGGTTTTCTTCGTTTCCTGGGTGTTCGTTGCGACCTTTTTGCGGACATCACGTTTCAATGACGCCCATATCTTTTTAATTTCGTCAGATGTGCGATTTTGGCAGTGCATGGCGTTAATATTGTCAGCAATGTTTGCCCAGTTATTACGCCTCTCCTCCATGCTTTTAACATACTCATTAGTTTGAATAGACGGCACTGCTTCTAACAAGATAATTAATGTTTCTAACTCATTCATATAGTAAGGGGCCTTTTTAATGTTTGATGCTTTTTTAGCAGAACTCGTTGCACATATATTTGTGGCCATGGTGGATATTTGAAGAGAATAAATATGGTCTTTTTATATTTTGATTAAAACGGTAATATTAATGAATGGAAAAATACTAAATGTAAACATTATACATGAACATTTCCAGCGTAAATAATTAAAATTAAAACGACCAAGCTTAATAAGTATTTCTGATGGTAACCTTCATTACAATGCAAAACAGGAATATAAATGTTTGTGCCTGTAACTATCAATATCATAAATATGTTCCATTGCTGGACAGTAGTCTGTCGCAGACAGTGTAGCGCACATCGACTTGTGCTTAAAGAGACATACGTCAGTAAGCGTAAAATCAAGGATGATTAAACATGGCGTCGAAATAGGGCGCCATAACATTTAAAGGCGAGGATAATTAGGTTTATATCATTGCCATCAGTTAAGGACATTGACCAAAGGAAAACCGCACTACTGGTCCGACCATAAATCGGCGACATACGCATTGAGATTCATAGAAGGGAGTTCCAATGGAATCTAACCTACTGTCCCACCATACAAGGGACTTAGCTAGCTTCACTTATTCTGATGCCTCCACGAAGACCAACCGAGATGAGAAGCTCTAACAGCAATGCTCATTGCTTCACCAATGTTAGAGCGGGAAGGCCTAGGATTTTGAAGCATCACAACAGAAGAAGACTTGTCCGCAATTCAAAAGCAAACCTTTTCATGACAGCCGAGAAACTTTAAAACTTCTCTCAACCTCAACTTATCAGTTAGGCGAGTTCGGCAAGTTCTAGTCCAAGAACGCTTGCACGGAAGAATTTCATGCCTAAAAGAAAAATTGAACGAAAATCACAGAAGAGTGTTTTTTAATTTCACCCAAGACCATCTAAACTCAACAGTTGATGACTGGTCCAAAGTTGTCTTCAGTGACGACAAAGTTTGGACACGATGGGCAGGTAACATTTATTGATAAATCAGTTGCCTAATATATAAGACGAAAATGTTTAATTTCATTAAGATTTGGGTTGGAAGGTCTAACAATACCAGGTTTGTTAAAAATATATAAAAGAAAGTCGAAGAAGCGGACTCTTCACCGTGAACGTATGGGCCTGGGTATCGGCCCGAGGAAATGGAATATGCCATCGAATTGAAGGCAGACTAAATGGACGTGAATAAACCAATATTCTCGAAAATGTCATGCTGTCTTCCGCAATGGAGACAATATCCTCAAGGAAATTTTACCTTCCTA
Source organism: Phalangium opilio (assembly GCF_054372755.1). NCBI lineage: Eukaryota > Metazoa > Arthropoda > Arachnida > Opiliones > Phalangiidae > Phalangium > Phalangium opilio. The sequence goes on from NW_028324206.1 coordinate 2,131,878, forward strand.
GAAGATAGAAGCCCAAATTCATACTTCTCGCGTGGCTCAAAACAAGCTTCGCGAACTAAAGCAGAATAATGGATTTAAGGTATAGCACAAGAAATCGTTAAATATAAAAAATAATGATATCTGAAAGTCATACCAATATTTCGGAGTGGATAAGTGGGCCAGTTTTGGTAAGACCACGTATAAAAACGATTAGCTATCGCATCCCAAGAAATTGCACGGTTTGTTTTCTTTCCGACATTAAGAACTGCTCCATCGTGAGAATAGTGTGGGTTGACACTCATTTTGCCTATTGATCTCTGAGTAATGTGAGATTAGATCCTCAACCTTTTCACCACAAACATCGGAGTATTGGCTCTATGGGTATCTGCCCATTCCAAGGAGGAGAATGTTTACCTATTAAAAATAATAAGCTGGTTTAGATATAGACTAGGTTTTTTGCTAATGACTAGTTTTGGCCAATAAATGGAATTTTTGAAATGGCTAATTTGTCTTCTCTTTCGAATACAGTCTTTCTATTGGCCACCAAAGGCTCCTGACATGAACATTATAGAAATGGTCAAAGTAACTGACCATAGAGACGTGAATAACGCAGAACAGCTGTGGACTGCATTCTAGAACGCTTGGGAAGAGATTGGCCAAGCGTAACATTATTTGGGAATTTAATTGCCTCACTACCAAAACGGATGAGAGATTTAGCGAAGTTAATGGTTACTGGACAAAGTATAAAAATGTCAAATTTTTCAAACTTGTATTCCAATATTTTTATGAAAATATAGTATTTATTTGATAAGGAGTTTTCACTCTTATTTCTATTTAAAGACCTATTCACGAATTTAAATAATTATCAGTGCGCTTATATTTTTATCAAACCATTCTTATAAATTTTTATGGCTATCCATGAATTTTTATTATCATTCATGAATTTTAATATTTTATTTATTCTATATATTTTTCCGTGAATTTTAATTTTAATTCATGAATTTTTATTGTCATTCATGAATTTTATTGTCATTTATGAATTTGTATTGTCATTCATGAATATTTATTCTCATTCATGAAATTCTATTATCATTCATGAATTTATATTTTCCGCGAATTTTAATTTAAAATTTTCATTTTTATTCATCAATTTAAATTTTTATTCATCTATTTTAATTTTTATCCATGAATTTCAATTTTTAACATTCTCATTTAAGAAACTAAATGAAAGAAACTAAATGATTCAAATTATGATTTATGGAAATTTGAATCTTGGACTTTGACTTATGGGATTTAGTGGATGGCACTTTAATTGAACCGACTACTACGGCAGATCCTGAAGACATAGCAACTTATAAAAGAAAATCCCGTAAGGCATTATCAAAGGTATCGCTTCCGCTTGATAATACGAATAAGAAGTTAATAGCTCAATGTAAAACGACAAAAGCGGCGTGGGAAACATTACAGAAAATTTATGAACCCAAATCTAAGGCTAGAATGGCTGATTTAAGATCGGTCTTTATAAGCTGTAGGAATAATGGAACGGATTCCATGGTGGCGTATATAGCGACCATAGTCAGACTAGCGGAAGAATTAGAAATTGCAGGCTTAACTATTTCGAAAAAGGAGATAGCCTTCCAAATGCTTAACAAGTTACCGCCACAATATAGTCAAATATTTGCATAAGCGTATCACTGGGATGATAAGAAATTTACACCTGAAAATGTTAAGGAACTACTAATATCCGAACATAATAGGCAACGTAGGGAAGTACAGTCCCTGTCAAAAGTTTCTGGACATTTTTATTTGGCTGCCATTTTGTTCCTATTTGAGCTAGAATAACAAAATAGGACTTTCTAAATAGGTTTACTTCTCAAAATTATTTTAAAATTACAAATGACACTGTGGCGCTAATAGGGCGTTAGCCATAGCGGAAATAGTAAAGCCCCCCGATAATGACGTTACGAAATAATGCTTCAAATATATCAACAATGCTATCGTTGCACGCGTCTTGTCACGTAGAATCCGAAACTGTTTTCAAATTGTAAATCGGTTTTGAAAATCAAAAGTTATGACAAAAAACGTGACGTTCAAAACAATAGCAAATAAGCCTAACGATTATATATTTTATCTATATCACCTTAGCTCAGTAGTAAAACATTACGATCAGAAAAACAGGATGTTCAAGCCATAGCATGGTTTTACTCTGAAATTATAGAAATGAGGTTTTAAGAATTACGTTCAGTAATTTATTTATTTATTAGTTAATTGCCAGTAGGGTCTTGATTTTAAAAGGACAATAGGGTTCCAACTTAGAAATAACGGTTTTGGATGGCGCTTTGGAAAGTAGAAATATTGGATTTGTGTGCAGGGTAGTGTTAAGTCTGTGAATTTGGAATAATAAGCAAGTTGTGATTCCTAAAGTGGAAGGATTTTCGACATTAAAAATTTTGCAAATATTCCATAATGCGCGAAGTTTGCGTTTTGGGTTGAATTCTTTCTGAAGTAAATGTTTTAAGCTCTTTAAGAAAAAATATTTTGTGTAGCTTCCGGGTGGGTGGGTTTTCGATGATTAATGTTTTTGTGTCTTTTCGGTAAATAATGTTTGGGAGTCTTTTCGGTATAAAAATGTTTGGTTGGAGTTTGTTAGGAAATGTTTTGAGTGCTTGGAGAATAAATATCGTGGCAGTACTCCAGTTTGCAGAATAGGTGACGTGTCTACCATGGAAATGTAGCGGAGAATCGAGAACGAAGATTCACGATGACATGAATTAGAGAAGAATGTAACAACGACAAATTCTTGAAGAAGGATGCGAATATTAATTTTCATTGTGAAATGGATGGTAATCTCCGAAGATAGTGGTTCGAATTATTATATTATTTAAATTAAAAAGACTCATTCGCCCTAATGGCATGCAAATATTGATATTCGAATACTCCTCCTTTTGTCTGGAAGTTTAATTTTTCCACCACTTTTGAAATTAGACAACTATCGCTTTAACTTTTAGAATGCCATATATTTTTTGTTAAATCTAAGGTTAATTATAGAACGTTGTATTTAAAAAAGTAGTCTTCAAAAAATGAATGAAATGGATTTTTAATGTGTATATAAAAAACTATATAAGTAGTTCACTGGAATTTACATAGTCATCAACATTATAATAATAATAATAATAATAATAATAGAGGCTGGGCTCCATGAAACGAGAAATAAATACCTTTTGTATTTTATTTCCGAGTAGGTAGGCAGCCTTGTTTTTTAAGCTTGCAGCATGGCAAGCACTTAATTCATCAACCACGCCAAAGTGTATAATCACGGTAAACAAGTGCCTGCCTACGTTGGATATGATGTTACGATTTACGTTTATTCACTAATGAAAATATTCAGGAATTTTATCATGAATATTTGGAAAAATTTAATCATGAATATTTTTGAAAATTTGATCATGAACATTTTTAAGAATCTCATCATGAATATTTTCAAGAATTTAATCATGAATATTTTCAAGAATTTAATCATGAAAATTTAGAAAAATCAATCATGATAACTAAGAAAAAATCCATCTTGAATATTTGAAAAACAGTTCTTCATGAATATATAGAGAAAAAATGCATCATGAATACTTGGAAAAAAATACATCTTGAATATTTTCAAATTATAACGAATGGTATTATAGATGTTAAGCCTAAAAGTGTCTGACTTTTACTAGACGTCCTTAAGATTTAAATTGAAAGTCCCAATGTAAAAAAAAAACTCGATGTCTTAGATTAGTGGTGTCTTAGAAATTTGAGTAACAAATAGGGCATTGTAGAACATGGGTTTGATTTACTGGTCTTCCAGTACTAATTTCTGTATTAGTATACTTACGACGGTTTATTAACTTATGCAAAAAACGCCATACAGGATTGATTGACGTATAAACAGCTGGTAGTGTGTTCAAAACCTGTTCAATATCTCGATTTACATATTAGAACTGAAAAATTGCTTTTAGGTTTTATCGATTCACACGGGTATACGGACTAAACACTTCCAAGACAAAGAACCCCAGGCATAATCTCCCATTACTGAAATTGTAAAAAATCCCCCATCCCCAGACAAAATCCTCGGTTGTTAACCCTATCCGAGAAAAGTGAAAAACCCCCCGATAATTATTCCCATCATAGAAAAAATACATTATCAATATAATCCGAAACACTTCAGCAATCCGGTAGTGCAATAGATCAGGCGTTGGACTATTTCTAATTAATTCGTTGACTTTTATTCATTTCAAGGGAGAAATAAGTTCAACCACTGAAAGAACACTTGTGGGAGTTTTAGAATTACTCATACCATTCACGGGGTCTCAGGAAACTCTTTGCCAAATTTCAACCTTCTGTTTTGGATAAAGAATGCGCGCGAGGAAATTTGTTTTCACGCTACAGAATAGGCAACTCCCCTATCTCCGACAGCAGCTTATTCTGTATATACTCTATTTTCAGCTTCGGTTGTTAGCACGCGCAAAGCTAGGTCTCTATGTTATGTAGCTTTGTGCGTGCTGACAAGAGACGAAGAAAAAAGGATTATAAATATCCACGAGATTTTTATCTCAAATGCACGGACCTGTAGGCTTTAGTTTCAAATGCGTGCATAGTCGTATCAATTGGTGGGTCCTTCAAACATTATCAAGGAACGTTGCGCTATTAAAAATAGCGAAAATTATTTCTTGAGATTCCCAAAAGATTTAGAAACGTAATAAATATTTATAATACTAACTCTAACATCCTTCTTAATAGTCTAAATTAGTATTACTTGAAATTTTAAAAGTCACTGGCTCGACTATGAAGTCGACACTCGACAGTCGAGGCACTTCAACTTTTTTCGAAGCCTACTAGAATTTCCGCCCATACATTTGACCTAAAACTCGCGGATATTTTAAATCCAGAGAATCATTATTTTCTTCGTCTCTTGTCATCACGCACAAAGCTACGTTACATAGAGACCCAGCTTTGCGCGTGCTGACAACCCAAGCTGAATCAGATTATACAGAATAAGCTGTCGTCAGAAATAGGGGAGTTGCCTATCCTATAGCGTGAAAACAAATTTCCTCACGCGAATTCTTTATCCATGCTCCTATGACACCCGGAAGTAGGATAAAAACCCTTGGAAAGAAAAAGAGACTGAGATCCGCCTTTTTACATAAATAGAAATTGATTTTTAACATTTTTAGCGGTAGAACTTTTGGTAAACATTATATTTTACAATATTATTACAACATTTACATACGAAAAGGTTTCCTCTAAAATAGCAATAATAGCGCTTAATAAAAATTATAATATTTGAAAAATGCTAAACCATTCATAATTTGATATCGCAGCTTTTTGAAGATCATTTCATCACCTAATAGAGAAATTATGAAAGGCAACATATAAATTCTATTATTTGAGTGTTAAAAAATGGCATTCTTTAACTTCCGTTTTAAGACTTTTACCCTACTAAAGCACATTAAGCCTTTCGAGTGGATGGGCATAAATTGGTGCACATCCATCCTCTAAAAAATTATCTGGCCATCGTGTCCGACGATGAAACGTTTATCATTCGTAAAGTCTACACTAACTGCTCGAGTGTCTAATTTGTGTTCTCTGTTCCAGGGTTGTTTGATTTAATTCAAGCGATTTTTTTTTAAAAAATCATTTGATTAAAATCAAGAATATATTTTTATTTTTAAAAAATGTTTTCTAAGATTCCAAGAAGTAGGTTAAGAAACTCGAGAAGAAACTTAACTAGAAAAGACCTATAATTAAAAACAATCATAGTGTTGTTATATTTCAGTTTAAGTTTTTCCCAGAACTTCAGTTTGTCTTGCTGGATAGGCTAAGAAATGAAATAGCGGTCAAGCTAGTTTTTTTATACAAGCATTTGAATAGTAACAATATCCAATAGCTGCTTAAATGTCATGATTATTTTCCTTTTGGTTAGTTTTGACTCAAGACTTTTCATGTTGGTAATTTACTATCTAGTAGTTCAATAAAAAGACAATAAATCAATTAAAATTAAAAAAATCCGATTTAAATAAAAACATCAATTATTTTGTTTTTTTGAAAAAATCAAAAAAAATCAACAACCCTGCTCTGTTCCAAATTGAAGCCTCTTTAGACTTTTAGAGAAAATAAACTTCACGTTTCTTAAGTGCCACGCGAAGCGTTCAAGAAGACCCTGTCTCACCAAAGTTCATCTTACGGTTTTAAACTTATTTGAAGTTGCTCACAAGTATCACGCTTAAAAAACTTCTCGGACGTCAAATCTTTGGTCGTCCAATTCTTTGCCTATCACCTCCATCGTTAAATTAAGTTTTTAAGAATGTCTATTTTCAACCAAAAACTAATTTTTATCTTCCACTCGACGAAAAAATATTTTCACCTATTCCAAGTTTACTATATAAAAGAGACCGCAAACCACTCTTTTTATCAGTTAATTTTCATATTCTCCGAACAATTAAAATGGCTGATAGAGTATTAATTCGTCGTCAAATTGTTGAACTTCATGAGCAAGGTCTTTGCAATAGAGCAATAGCGCGGCAATTAAATGTTTCACCGACCACAGTGGCTACATGGATTGATCGTCAAAGAAATAATGAATTTAACGGTGGAGCTGATAGGGAGAGAGCCGGACGACCAAGGGCCCTAACGGACAGAGACCTCCGTCTGATAGGTCGGACGAGTAGGGCACAACCTTTTTTAACCGCGAGGCTCGTTAGAGCTGAACTGGAGCTGCAAGCCAGTGTAAGAACTGTGGGAAGAGCCTTGGCAAGCCAAGGGCTGCACGGAAGGGTCGCTTGCCAAAAAGATAAGTTGACTGCGGCAAACCGACAAGCGAGGTTCGAATTTGCTCAAGAGCATTTAAATTGGACACTGGAGCAGTGGGAAACCGTGGTCTTTACGGATGAGAAGAGTTTCGTCGTTGGACATAATGGCCAGGTAATTTTAATTAGTTCGGAAGTGTGTTGAATGAGGAGATAGACATAGAGTAACAAAGCCTATCGTTAGAGTATTTATTACTTTACACTCGCTCACCATTAATCAAGTATGTTTGACGTTTTAAAGATATGGGTTAGAAGACCTGTTGGCACGCGCTACAGAGAGCCCTACATCATCGAGGTTCAACGCAGTGGTCGATTTTCCGTAAACGTTTGGGGTTGGCTATCGGCGGTGAATTCCGGATGTTTGGTTCATATCGAAGGACGAAACAATGCCCAACGATATGTCCAACTCTTGGAAAACGACGCTTTGCCCAGCATATTGGAAAGGTTTCCCGACGGAAACTTTACCTTCATGCACGACCGCGCTCCAATACATACGGCAAGATTGGCCACAGAAGCGCTGGAGAGGCTTAGTGCGACTCACGGTTTTAGGGTAAGTGTCTTATCACCGATGTTAAATGTTCTATCACAGCTTAATTAACAATAGCATTACATTATTTCTGTTAATGTATCGTAAAGGTTATGAACTGGCCTTCAAAAGGGTGCGACATGAACCCGATAAAAAATCTCTGGGCGGAAATGGTCCGAAACGTTGACCGTGTCAACGTTAGAAATGCAGAACAATTACTGGAAGCTGTGCAAAATGCTTGGTGAGATCTAAAATTAAACGTGGAGTTATTCCAGTCCTACCACAACTCGATGCCTAATAGGATTCGAGATGTCTACGAAAACCAAGGATATTGGTCGCGTTATTGAAACGTCGTTTTGTGCAATAAGCCCATTTATTTTTTGTTTTTTCTTTATTCCAAGTATGCCAAGTTAAATAACCCCGATTTATAAAATATATGCAGCTATGTTTCTATAATGTCCAATGCTAAGTAACATTATTTTGTTTTGGTTCGAATGCGGTCATCATACTTAGAAAATACAGCGGCCACACATTTTCGATTTATGTTAAAACTATTTCCAATAAAATGAAACTAGATCCTTAAATTATGAACTTTGAGTTGACACATGATCTTTACTTCTTTCTTTGGGGGAAAACAACAATTGTCCTAAGTAGGCATATAATAAAGTTACAACTTTATATGGTCTCCGATAACGTTTAGGAAAATACTTTGCGAGATTATACACAATGCTTAATTCATCTTGAATTGTTTCACCGTAAATATTAACTTCATTAGATTTACTTCTGTGTGTTTTTACACATTTCTGCTCCACAATCTGCCTAAAATTCACATATATAAATTCAAATACTATTTGAAACAAACCATTAAGGTTGCAGTTGTAAAGTAGTACTACGATTATTTGGTCCGATTCTTGGTATACCCTACGGTTACAATGTTAAAAAACATAATAACCTACCTTCTTGAAAACACAATACGAAAGAGACATTTTCTGTAAATTTCACGAATACCAACCGTTCTACTATTACGTAAGGCTTTTTATTTTTGTCAAATATTACGTTCCAAAATTCAATCTTAGGTATCATTGCAAAAAAGGCAACGAAAGTTTAAAGAGGTAGTTGTTAATTTTCAAATGTGCAGGATTTAAGCAAATTCAACACTAAACCGATAAAGCTCGAAAGTATAGAAAACTTTAGCACATAAATATATTTCTGTCATAAGAATAATTGTAGTCATAACCGTAAACATACTTCAATAATTTGAATTACATCAGGGATTCTACATGTAAGAGGTATCAGAAGCGGACATATAACCAAAGTTAAACATCTGGCTCGGGCAGAGGGGTCTTTTAACTAGTAGAGGCGAAGGCTAGTGGTCCCTTTCAAGGACAAATTGAAAACAAATCCAAAGCTGGTGAAACACGGCTCAACTGCGCATGGCACACCGCTGCCGGAGCCACTCGTTTCTGATCCCTCTTACATCTAGAATCCCTGAGATTGATAAACATACGCGTAGTATTAAATGAAGGGCCCTTGTAACCATTCCCCATAATTTGTAACACTTTTTCTATATTCTTCATTTTCGATTTTCATCTATTTCAGATATTATGTCACTGGAATTCGATCAAACATTATTATAGACCAATTTGAAATTTCCTTGGCATAAGCCAACACTCAAGGGGTAAGCCCGCCATCGGGGTAAACTCGTGATTCTAAGAAGCTCCGCTAGAGGCAGTGCGAGTTGGCAAAAGCCTCCTGCATGGCGTGAGCTCGGTACCCAATATAGCCGTGCTTCTTGGCGTGAAGCAGTTTACCCCGATGGCAGCCTCGCCCCTGCGTGTTATTTTATCTGTGTGTAATTTCCGAATTGGTCTATTAAAGTCCATTCTAACATCTATTCCTTAAGAGTTTCACAACCTTCAATACACGTTGCTCCGCATTCGAAACATTTATTCTCTAAACGCTTCAAATGTATAATTAAACTTAAGTCCAACTCCTAGCCCAGTATACGTGATTTACGAGAAGCTTCCTCTAGGGCGCTGCCATAGCGAGTGACAGCCGGGCGTGCCTTTGTTAGTGGCTGACATGGAGAGTGAGTAAACGTGCCTCTGTAGCCTTGACTGAAGAATTCTCTGAAAAGGGGGAGGTAACCTCGTAAGTCCTGTATAGAGCCCCTCCCTTCAACACATAATGAAACGTTTAAATTATCTTAATGGCTCACTTAAACTATGTTTTGCCAACGCTGCTGACGGAGACGGCAAAAAATACCAATGGGCCTTAGTTGCTAACTCGCTATAAGGAAAATAAGACTCGCCTCTTCTTTCATCCCCCCCCCCGTCGCGGGGAAGGGGGGTCGTGGACAATGACGTGCGCCAAAATAACCCTGTTCTCCATTCCTTCTTAGAAAATTAAATGTGTTAATAATAAAACGAAAAGCCACCCAAATAGTATCGATCAAACATTTATTTTCCCAGGCGCCAAATACCATCATGCAAAATTCTGGAAACGTTTTCTTCTCGAAAATCCTCTCACTTTTAACCTATCACAAAACTCGTGTATTATATTTAATTCACTGAATACCATTTATGCAAACTCTAATTGTAATTCAAACATTTCTCAATTTCCAAACCGCCCTGAACATTCATTCCCATGTTAGTCTCTTCCCTTATTGCGTAACACCCGGTTTTCACTGGGCGAATTTTATGCGTTTTTCGCATTATTTTGCGGAAAAGGAAAAACCTTTCCTCTTTTTTTTGGCGAATTTCGCGATTTTGCGTTGTGGGTGCTATTTCTATTTTTGCGAATTTTCCCGAGGCGCGTTTTTCTTTTCCGTTGGCACGAACCAATTATTGAGGGTTTGCTGGTCACGTGGTTAAGTCATCGCTTTTAATATTTCTGAATTTCAGGGTGAAATTACCTTTAGTAGGGTTTGACCATCTTGTTTATCTCCGCTTTTCCTTTACTACAGAGTTAAGTTGATTCTGATACAACAAAATAATCGTTAGGCTTATTTTTCATCATTTTGGACGTCGCGTTTTGGGTCATAACTTTTGACTTTCTAAACCGATTTTCAATATGAAAATAGTTTTGGATTCTGTGTGGCAAGACGCGTGCAATGACTCCATTGTCGACCCATTTGGTGCATTATTTCGTCATGTCATTATCGGGGGTCTTTACCATTTCCGGTATTACTATCACCCAAATTATGCAACTGTGCAATATTTCTGCGCAAAATAATTTCGTGAAGCAGATCTATCTAGAAAGTCCTATTTTATTGCTCTAGTGCAAATAGAAATTAAATGGCAGCCAAATGAAAATGTCCAGAAACTTTTGTCGGGGACTGAATACAATATTCTTGGCGCGATCTCAAGTTGAACGTGGAACTATTCCAGGCGTATCATCATTCAATGCCTAGTAGAGTTCGGGAGGTTTACGAAAACCAGGGATATTGGTCACATTATGACACCGTAAACTTCGCATTTACGTCATGTAAAAACTTTAATTTGTTTTGTGTAATTTGTTAGAGTATGTTTAGATCTATTATTAGATTTCATTAAAATTTTCTTAAAATCTTGTATTATAAATATCGTAAGAATTACTTCTAACTGGTATTTATTGGTTTTAGTGTAATGGTGTCCACACATGTAAATACTGAAATAATAACTGGCGAAGTCAACTGGTTTTTCATTGCTCAAGTTTTAATAAAGAAAGAATTAAATATGATCGTATAGTTCTTTTAAAGTTCATTGCACAAGTTGTCCTGTGATCTTATTTAAAACCTAATTACTACCAATAACGGAAATGTCGACATTGAACTACACGCAAACCTCTATCGCGTTTTTCGCAAAAGTAAATAACCATCAAAAGTATACTACAACCGGAAACAATAAAAAATAAACCAACAAATCGAACCCGTGTCCTTAAGTGTTCTCTAAACCATTAATTACTCAAACTTCGAAGACACCACTAATCTAAGACAACAAGTTTAATTTAAACTCGAAATTTTAATTTAATTCACAAGGACACCTACGTAAAGCTCAGTAGCTTGTATGCTTAACATCTATAGTTACAATTTGACTGATAATCTACTCCGAGTCCAAACTCCTTTATCAGAGGTATGAAATTTTGCAGGGACGGTACTCAAATGCAGTAGGCGAGCTCTTAGGTTTCTTCTATTCCTCATCATCTTGAAAAATGGCGGCGTCTACGTGTTTCAACCAAAGCTATAACATTTAAAACACTGGTTCCCAACATCCGTAAGACTGACTTCATGTCTTTTGAAGCTCAATTTTCCACCTTCGTTAAAAATGGCGGCCTGAAATGCAATAATATATCTCGATGGGCAACACCGGTAGTTTTTTTGCTACTCTGTAAATACTAAAGGTTATTGTTTTGAAAACATTGAAGATGGATTTTATTATTCTAAATATTCAAGATGAATTCTTTTCTAAATATTCATGATATAATTTCAGTAAAACATCATCTGCGAATAAAATACTTAAATAAAATAAAATTTCTAACCGAACAACCTTGGAGAAGCTTCAACCTTTGACAGGGCAAGAAAATGGTATTTAACTCTATACATGGGCGCCCGTTAAATTTCTCATTTCAAGTAAAAAATCCATGGCGTCTTAGAGTATTGTGTAAATCATGGCGTCTTAGATTATTGTGTAAATCATGGCGTCTTAGATTATTGTGTAAATCTAAGTGTCCCTCTATCCATATAGATTATGAAACGTAAACTTTAAACTACAAAAGAATAATATCAAATTATTTTAGGGGAAATAGTCAAGGTTAATAATGGAAGCAGACTCAATTTAGTTTTTTGCCAAATTAACGATAGTAAAATTGAGATATTAAATTCTCAATGTCACAAACCAAGGCGATTACCGACTATATTATAGCAGGAAAAGTATGGGCTATTGAGTCTGATTGTTTTCCGATGATCATTGAAACTGCTCTACTCTAAGCTAAAAAATATATAGAGCAACCTTCATACGCTGAAACACGACACAATTGCAAACGCTGTGTTTTGTATCGTTTGTAGGGCCTCTCTCTCTTTTTTGCTCTATGTTCCAAAAACAGCCATAATTTTCAAAAAAACAAATTCTTAAGTAAAGTTTAAAGGGATAGTTATCACGTTTAAAATGTGCTGGGAATAAGAAAACTTGCAGAGTAAAGCCGAGAAAGCGGGAATTACGTTAAAATTATCCACGTCGTAAAATATTTTCATGTCATAAGAACTTGCGTATAATTTAACCTGTATATATATATATTATTATAATTCAAACCATTCTCATCCACTTTGAATTGAACAATATGTCTTCTCAACCATCCTCATGAATTTGCCGTCGAAATATTATTCCCACAATATTATTTTCAGAGCATTTCTCAACATCCAATTCTCAGGCGTCCAAAAATTGATTACCGAACGTCAAATAAGTTCTGTTACACCTGTATTTTAGTCATGCCACCTATTTTGCTCCTTAAACCATCTCAAAGTATATTCTTGAAACACTGTCCATCATCCAATACCGCGGCTCGTCCAACTTTTAATACCAATTCAACACATAACGCCGTCTGCCGTAAAATATCCGTCAAAAGAATTATCCCTAAATATCCACCCACTGTATAAGCAACTAGTAAATTATAAAAAATCTTTAAACATATCCAAATCTCTAAATATTTAGACGTTTACAAACCACCACCAACAATCCTCCATTTCCGAAGACTGAGTCTAATTCATAAGTTCCCATTTCTCATATGTCAGTGTGGAACTAAAAATTCTTGGGTTGGAACATCTTGTTTTTCTAATCGTAATGTTTTACTACTGAGCTAAGTTGATATAGAAGAAATAAATAATCGTTAGGCTTATTTACTATTGTTTTGAACGTCACGTTTTTTGTCATAACTTTTGATTTTCTGAACCGATTTACAATTTGAAAAGAGTTTCGGATTCTACAAGACAAGACGCGTGCAACGATAGAATTATTGATCCATTTGAAGCATTATTTCGTAACGTCATTATCGGGGGGCTTTACTATTTCCGCTATGGCTAACGCCCTATTAGCGCCACAGTGTCATTTGTAATTTTAAAATAATCTTGAGAAGGCAACCTATCTAGAAAGTCCTATTTTGTTTCTCTAGCTCAAATAGGAACAAAATGGCAGCCAAATGAAAATGTCCAGAAACCTTTGTCGGGGACTGCACCTACAAGCACCCACAAGAGCCCACAAGTACCTACAAGCACCCACAAGTACCCACAAGAACCCACAAGAACCCACAAGCACTTACAAGTACCCACAAGCACCCACAAGCACCCACAAGCACCTACAAGCACCCACAAGCACCCACAAGCACCTACAAGTACCCACAAGCACCTACAAATACCCACAAGCACCTACAAGTACCCACTAGCACCTACAAGCACCTACAAGCACCCACAAGAGCCCACAAGTACCCACAAGAACTCACAAGTACCCAGAAGCACCTACAAGTACCCATAAGTACCCACAAGCACCCAAAAGCACCTACAAGTACCCATAAGTACCCACAAGCACCTACAAGTACCCACAAGCACCCACAAGCACCTACAAGTACCCACAAGCACCCATAAGTACCCACAAGTACCCACAAGCACCTACAAGTACCCACAAGCACCTACAAGCACCCTTAAGTACCCACAAGAGCCCACAAGTACCCACAAGAGCCCACAAGTACCTACAAGCACCCACAAGTACCCACAAGAACCCACAAGCACCTACAAGTACCCACAAGCACCCACAAGCACCTACAAGTACCCACAAGCACCTACAAGAACCCACAAGCACCCACAAGTACCCAGAAGCACCTACAAGTACCCACTAGCACCTACAAGCACCTACAAGAGCCCACAAGTACCCACAAGAACCCACAAGTACCCAGAAGCACCTACAAGTACCCATAAGTACCCACAAGCACCCAAAAGCACCTACAAGTACCCACAAGCACCCACAAGAGCCCACAAGTACCCACAAGCACCTACAAGTACCCACAAGCACCCACAAGCACCTACAAGTACCCACAAGCACCCATAAGTACCCACAAGTACCCACAAGCACCTACAAGTACCCACAAGCACCTACAAGCACCCTTAAGTACCCACAAGAGCCCACAAGTACCCACAAGAGCCCACAAGTACCTACAAGCACCCACAAGTACCCACAAGAACCCACAAGTACCCACAAGTACCCACAAGCAACTTCAAGTACCCACAAGCACCCACAAGTACCCACGAGCAACTTCAAGCACCCACAAGTACCCACAAGCACCCACAAGTACCCACAAGCACCCACAAGCACCCACAAGCACCTACAAGCACCCACAAGCACCTACAAGCACCCACAAGCACCTACAAGTACCCACAAGCACCTAAAAGTACGCACAAGCACTTACAAATACCCACAAGCACCTACAAGTACCCACAAGCACCCACAAGCACCTACAAGTACCCACAAGAGCCCACAAGTACCCACAAGAACCTACAAGCACCCACAAGTACCTACAAGTACCCACAAGCACCCACAAGTACCTACAAGCATCCACTAGTACCCACAAGTACCTACAAGCACCCACAAGTACCTACAATCACCCACAAGTACCTACAAGCACCCACTAGTACCCACAAGTACCTACAAGCACCCACAAGTACCTACAAGCACCCACTAGTACCCACAAGTACCTACAAGCACCCACAAGTACCTACAAGCACCCACTAGTACCCACAAGTACCTACAAGCACCCACAAGTACCTACAAGCACCCACAAGTACCTGCAAGCACCTACAAGTACCCACAAGAACCTACAAGCACCCGAGCTCAAACGCCATGTTTTTCTTGCTTAATATCCCTCTAACGGCGTGAATCACGACAAAAACGCCGTAATTCCAATACCCAAAACAACGTAAGTCAAAGTATGTGTTAATAATGATAAAAATCAATACTTAAACTTAATTTATCTTAATGAAACTAAGAAAAGGCACATCTATGGACTGTTATCTTTCATTTAAGATGGTTCCCAAACGTAACGAATGAATAGTTTTATTTATATGCCTTCCTAGAGACGGTCATTATTCCAAAAAATCCAATGTTATCTCCATGGAAGAATATAGTATCTTTCACCAAATGTCGGATTCATTTTAAGGATTCTAAAACCACCCTTAACAACTTTTTTCATTATAGAATTAACTATTAAGTGGATCTCTTTGAAATTTAAACCACATAATTAGGGCCCAAATTTTAGTTCACTGGCAAAATTTCAAAGCAGCAAACACAATACGAAAAGAGTTACGGCCAATCAAAAACCCCCCTTTAGCATTAGAGGCAGTATCAAGTCTTATCTAAGAGAGCGACCGCTCTCCTAGAATTACCATATTTTCATTTAATAATTTGCAAAGAAAGAAAATATTATGGTTTTTTATGAGTTATTTTCATGCCAGCACAATGTAAAAACAAGAAGGTAGTATGAACCAAGGAGTAGATACTGCACGCTTTTAAAGAATTATAAATATTATCGCTTCGTCTTATGCTTTGCATGAAAACAATTCTTTAAATAAGCTTTAAGTGTATCCCACTATAGCTTTCGTTGTTGATTTTTTTAATTATAAAAACCAATCGTCTCTATCCTAAGTCAACTACTCTACTCTGTTTTTGTTAATTTTTCGTGTCAACAATGTCATTACTCGTCCATTACAAACATTGAATAGAGTTCCCATGATTTGCATTTCAATGGAAACACGTCTGTCTTTATTACTCTCTTCATATTAACTATGACAAGATATGATAGTGACAAGAGGAAACGATAGAGTGGGAACGTTTTTATTGGTCAATATTTCATGATGTCACCCCGTTCTTGAAAAAGAACCCTCTCTAAAATATTTTAGACACCAAGTCCGGTTTGAACGAGGCGGTGGGAGGGGGGAATATTTTTCCAGAACTAGTCGGAAAACAGGCGGGTGGTTGGAAAAAATTTCCATACTGAAGACGGCCAGGGTATAAACCGTTACATCTCAGTACTTCAAGAGGGGTTAGAGACTTCTGATATCAGTAAATTAAAGCATAGCGCGGCTCCAGTGGATCCCCTACAAGGGGACTTTCCTCTTGAACTCCGTGTTTCGCTTGGCAAAGTCTAGTGGGCGGGATTTATACATGCACGTATAAAACCCGCCTACAAATGCCTCTAGCTTCGCCAAGCCAGAACTGGAGTTCGTAAGGAAAGTCAACTTGTAGGAGATCCACTGGAGTCGCCGTAACAGATAAACTGCGTTTTCGGGAAACCGCTATTTAGGGAAAAGGGGGGAGGACCGATTGCTATTATGGGATCCGTTCATACGGGAACTGCTTATACGAGGACTTCCCCTCAAATACTTAGCAATTGGTACATTATGTTACTCAAAATAAAAACGTTTCCTGTACGATCTAATGCAATTCGAATTTACTATTAAAACGAGAACCATAAATATCCAGTATCCGATAATAGAAATAATGGAAATTAAATATTTTAAAATAAAAAATGTTCCATTCAATAACTTAAAATAATATTAAATTAAGGTTTCAATGCGTTGAAGAATTTTAATCGTATGAATAGTTTTCATTTTTAACCATTATCAATGGAACAACCGTCAGCATGGTAGGTCATGTTTGGTTAACTTTGTAGCTTCCATATTCAATAGCACTATACCGGTCTATAGGTAAAGCAAACCCATTTGCTAAATAATAGTAAAATTGCTTGAAAGGTGCGGACCAGGCAGGGTACGGGCGTTATTAAGCAAGAAACACTTTTTGCATTATTGACCGCCATTTTTTTAATGCAACTCGAACTCTAAAAGTGTTCTTTTACACGTTCCTGCTTTTTAAGAGTGACAGAGTTACCTTCGTGGAAAACTAGTTTCAGCTATAAAGCGGTTTAATCGGAGCTTGATGATGCTAATATGGATCTTAACTAAGCAAACAGAGCGTGACGTTCACATAACGAACAATTACACGCATTAAATATCATAGTAACAGTAAGTATGACCCTTTCAATAGAACCTTTCCAATATGGCCAAATCACTTAAGCAAGGTTACTTTCCAATATCTAGGACTGTTCACGAGCTCGTGCCAGCTGGCTCGATTAATTAACCAACGAGCTTTTTTAAGGTCGAGCCGAGTCGACAGAAATCGAGCCACTACGACTGGAGAGCTTAGTCACTGAAATAGTGCTTTCCATTTAGTCTTTCTTCTCTCCACCAATATGGTACATGAAATAAAGCGTGGGGAAATTTGCATTCTCTCGCCTCTATCCGTGAGCATAAAACGATCTCTTCACTTGTTAACGAGCGGGTTTTACTGAACCACTACATTCCTAAACATGGGATAGCATTTCTAGTCGTTCTCAAGTCTTTCGTTGGTAGTAGCAATTTTTGTTAAACATTTACATGTTAACCGAGCCAGCTCGGCTCGAATCGAGTCGCCGTTTTTTCAACCTGAGCCGGGCTGCTTTTAAAAAGCATGCTCAGCTCGACTCGTGAACAGCCCTACCAACTGCCCATCTTATACTATATATGGGAGTTTTGCGTGACAGTGCAACACTAAAGCCATATTACTCTTTGGTGTTAATAACTGTTGGTTCTGTTTTGCAATTAGTCATTTCTTCGAAAGATTTAACAATGGAATCATGATTAGTCTTGTTACGTTACTTATGGTTCAACTACGCGTCTTAGAAATGAGTTTGGAGACTTTTTGAGGCACTTATTGTGTGCACGTTCAAAGTGGAAAACGGATTCCCATATCTTCAGTAGAAAGGATGTCTTCAGAAAAACTGTACTGCAATTGATAGTTTCAAGAGGTAAAAATCTAATTTTCTCAAAAGTGTAGACTAGTGATGCCACGAATATTCGGTTACTATTCGGTATTCGGCCTATTCGGCCATTTTTTTCGTATTCGGTATTCGGCCGAATATTTCGTAATATTCGGCCGAATACCGAATCTCCAATCATGAAGGAAAAAAACGGAAAAATTACTCAAAAATTATTTATTTCAATAACAATTTTTACTTTAATATTTATAATCTACCAGTGGTAAGTTGTGATGAATAAAAAAAAAGGATATAGTGACACGATCTACTCGCAAATGAACCTAAAACCTAAGGACGCTATAGACGGGTCCTATAGTGTTAAAGAGAGCGCGTTGAAAAATCGTAGCTTCCCCCTTTTCATTCCCTCCTTCCCGAGTTTATCACCAACGTTGAAAGCTTCCGCGCAGGCGCGCTGTAGCAGAGGCGGTAGAGAGCGTATCTAAACAGTGTATCCCTCTCTCTGCTTGCGCGCCAATATTGCACAGAGCAGTAATCGCGTTAAAGCTAGCGCCGAGAGGAGACAAGAGTTTTCCCACGTGACCCTACATTTCGCGTAGCCGTCTGCCTATACACCTCACCATTCCATACCCTTCTTCTTCCATGATGAGACATGTCCCATTGGGGTCCGTGCGGGGATGTACGTATTTCGCGGAACGGGTTACAGCTCATAACCGGTTTCGCGCGAGTTGCACATATCTCACGCCCGAATATTCGGTGCTTCGGCCGAGAGCATGGCCGAATATTCGGTATTCGGTATTCGGCAAAATCAATATTCGCGGCATCACTAGTGGGTACTTTAAATCCACTTTAAATCCCCAATTAAATGTGGACAAATATCCTCTCTCGAAACCGGAAGATCTGTTTGCTAAGTTGGCCGGGTGTAAGTACTTTTCAAAACTTGATCTAAGGGAAGCGTACAACCAAATAAGTACTTTTCAAAACTTGATCTAAGGGAAGCGTACAACCAAGTAAGTACTTTTCAAAACTTGATCTAAGGGAAGCGTACAACCAAATAAGTACTTTTCAAAACTTGATCTAAGGGAAGCGTACAACCAAATAAGTACTTTTCAAAACTTGATCTAAGGGAAGCGTACAACCAAATAAGTACTTTTCAAAACTTGATCTAAGGGAAGCGTACAACCAAATAGAGCTTGACGTCGAATCACGCAAATATGTTGGCATCAACACGCCATTTGGACTGTTCGCTTTCACGCGTCTAACTCAGGGAGTTGCGTCATCATCCGCAATATTTCAACGCATAATGGAGACTTTGCTTCGCAACATGCCTCAAACCTTCCCATTTCAAGACGACGTCCTACTAGGCGGCAAAACCAAGCATGATCATTTGTTACAACTTGATAAAACGCTCACGATCTTCCAAGAAAATCACCTCAAGCTCAAGCGTGACAAATGGAAGTTCAATGAACCCATAGTCGAATTTCTTGGACACACGCTCGACGCAACTGTACTACACCCACTGGTTTCAAAAATGGCTGCCATAATGGACGCGCCAGCTCCAAAGGACTTGGAAACATTGCTTTCCTTCTTAAGCCTCTTGAATTACTATGCCAAGTTCCTGCCTAACAATGCAACCAAGCTGGCACCACTGTATTCACAACCCGTGGGAATGGGGTCCAGTCCAAGAATTGGGTTTTCAAGAACCTAAAAATACCTTGAAAAATTCAAGTGTCCTAACTCACTACGATGTCACCAAAAAAGTGACACTGGCCTGTGGAGCTCGGAGCTGTGATTTCGCATGAAATAGCCGGCCAAGAGCGCCCTATAGCCTTCGTCTCATGAAGTTTGACCAAGGCGGAACGCAACTACTCGCAGCTTGATCGGGAAGCCCTTGCCACTATTTTTGGTGTGAAGAAGTTCCGGGACTACATCTATGGCCAGAAGCTCATCCTTATCACAGACCCCTAAATGTACACAAACGTACCTAAATGTACATAAACGTACCTAAATGTACATAAACGTACCTAAATGTACATAAACGTACCTAAATGTACCTAAATGTACCTAAATGTACATTAATGTACCTAAATGTACCTAAATGTGCATTAATGTACCTAAATGTACATAAATGTACCTGAATGTACCTAAAAGAGCCAAAATGTACATAAATGTACCAAAATGTACATAAATGTACCTAAATGTACATAAATGTGCATAAATGTACCTAAGTGTGCATCAATGTGCCTAATTGTACCTAAATGTACATGAATGCACCTAAATGTACCTAAATGTGCATAAATGCACCTAAATGTACATTAATGTACATGAATGTACCTAAATGTGCATAAATGTACATAAATGTACATAAATGTACATAAATGTACATAAATGTACATAAATGTACATAAATGTACCTAAATGTACCTAATTGTACCTAATTGTACCTAAATGTACATAAATGCACCTAAATGTACCTAAATGTGCATAAATGTACCTAAATGTACATGAATGTATATAAATGTACCTAAATGTACATAAACGTACCTAAATGTACCTAAATGTACATTAATGTACCTAAATGTACATAAACGTACCTAAATGTACCTAAATGTACATTAATGTACCTAAATGTACATAAACGTACCTAAATGTACATTAATGTACCTAAATGTACATAAACGTACCTAAATGTACCTAACTGTGCATAAATGTACCTAAATGTACCTAAATGTACATAAATGTACCTAAATGTACCAAAATGTACATAAATGTGCATAAATGTACCTAAGTGTGCATCAATGTGCCTAATTGTACCTAAATGTACATGAATGCACCTAAAAGTACCTAAATGTGCATAAATGCACCTAAATGTACATTAATGTACATGAATGTACCTAAATGTGCATAAATGTACATAAATGTACATAAATGTACATAAATGTACATAAATGTACATAAATGTACATAAATGTACCTAAATGTACCTAATTGTACCTAATTGTACCTAAATGTACATAAATGCACCTAAATGTACCTAAATGTGCATAAATGTACCTAAATGTACATGAATGTATATAAATGTACCTAAATGTACATAAACGTACCTAAATGTACCTAAATGTACATTAATGTACCTAAATGTACATAAACGTACCTAAATGTACCTAAATGTACATTAATGTACCTAAATGTACATAAACGTACCTAAATGTACATTAATGTACCTAAATGTACATAAACGTACCTAAATGTACCTAAATGTGCATAAATGTACCTAAATGTACCTAAATGTACATAAATGTACCTAAATGTACCAAAATGTACCTAAATGTACATAAATGTACCTAAGTGTACATAAATGTACCTAAGTGTACATAAATGTACCTAAATGTACATAAATGTGCCTAACTGTACCTAAATGTGCATGAATGCACCTAAATGTACCTAAATGTACATGAATGTACCTAAATGTAGCTAAATTTGCATAAATGTACTTAAATGAACATAAACGTACCTAAATGTACATGAATGCACCTAAAAGTACCTAAATGTGCATAAATGCACCTAAATGTACATTAATGTACATGAATGTACCTAAATGTGCATAAATGTACATAAATGTACATAAATGTACATAAATGTACATAAATGTACATAAATGTACATAAATGTACCTAAATGTACCTAATTGTACCTAATTGTACCTAAATGTACATAAATGCACCTAAATGTACCTAAATGTGCATAAATGTACCTAAATGTACATGAATGTATATAAATGTACCTAAATGTACATAAACGTACCTAAATGTACCTAAATGTACATTAATGTACCTAAATGTACATAAACGTACCTAAATGTACCTAAATGTACATTAATGTACCTAAATGTACATAAACGTACCTAAATGTACATTAATGTACCTAAATGTACATAAACGTACCTAAATGTACCTAAATGTGCATAAATGTACCTAAATGTGCATAAATGTACATAAATGTACCTAAATGTGCATAAATGTACCTAAATGTGCATAAATGTACCTAAGTGTACATAAATGTACCTAAGTGTACATAAATGTACCTAAATGTACATAAATGTGCCTAACTGTACCTAAATGTGCATGAATGCACCTAAATGTACCTAAATGTACATGAATGTACCTAAATGTAGCTAAATTTGCATAAATGTACTTAAATGAACATAAACGTACCTAAATGCACATAAATGTACATAAACGTACCTAAATGTACCTAAATGTACATTAATGTACCTAAATGTACATAAACGTACCTAAATGTACATAAATGTACCTAAATGTATATAAACGTACCTAAATGTGCATAAATGTACCTAAATGTACCTAAATGTACCTAAATGTACCTAAATGTACCTAAATGTACCTAAATGTACCTAAATGTGCATAAGTGTACCTAAATGTACCTAAATGAACATAAATGTACATAAATGTACCTAAATGTACCTAAATGTGCATAAATGTACATAAATTTACATAAATGTACATAAATGTACCTAAATGTACCTAATTGTACCTAAATGTACATAAATGCACCTAAACGTACCTAAATTTGCATAAATGTACATAAATGTACATAAATGTACATAAATGTACCTAAATGTACATAAATGTGCCTAATTGTACCTAAATGTACATGAATGCACCTAAATGTACCTAAATGTGCATAAATGTACCTAAATGTACCTAAATGTACATAAATGTACCTAAATGTACCTAAATGAACATAAATGAACATAAATGTACCTAAATGTACATAAATGTACATAAATGTACCTAAATGTACCTAAATGAACATAAATGTACATAAATGTACCTAAATGTGCATACATGTACATAAATATACCTAAATGTACATAAATGTACATGAATGTACCTAAACGTACCTAAATTTGCATAAATGTACATAAATGTACCTAAATGTACATAAATGTGCCTAATTGTACCTAAATGTACATGAATGCCCCTAAATGTACCTAAATGTGCATAAATGCACCTAAATGTACATTAATAAACATGAATGTACCTAAATGCACCTAAATGTGCATAAATGTACATAAATTTACATAAATGTACATAAATGTACCTAAATGTACCTAATTGTACCTAAATGTACATAAATGCACCTAAATGTACCTAGATGTGCAAAAATGTACCTAAATGTACATAAATGTACCTAAATGTACATAAATGTACCTAAATGTACATAAACGTACCTAAATGTACCTAAATGTACATAAACGTACCTAAATGTACATAAACGTACCTAAATGTACATAAACGTACCTAAATGTACCTAAATGTACATTAATGTACCTAAATGTACCTAAATGTGCATAAATGCACCTAAATGTACATTAATGTACATGAATGTACCTAAATGCACCTAAATGTGCATAAATGTACATAAATTTACATAAATGTACATAAATGTACATAAATGTACCTAAATGTACCTAATTGTACCTAAATGTACATAAATGCACCTAAATGTACCTAAATGTGCAAAAATGTACCTAAATGTACATAAATGTACCTAAATGTACATAAATGTACCTAAATGTACATAAACGTACCTAAATGTACCTAAATGTACATAAACGTACCTAAATGTACATAAACGTACCTAAATGTACATAAACGTACCTAAATGTACCTAAATGTACATTAATGTACCTAAATGTACACAAACGTACCTAAATGTACATAAACGTACCTAAATGTACATAAATGTACCTTAATGTACATAAACGTACCTAAATGTACCTAAATGTACCTAAATGTGCATAAATGTACATAAATTTACATAAATGTACATAAATGTACCTAAATGTACATAAACGTACCTAAATGTACCTAAATGTACATTAATGTACCTAAATGTACATAAACGTACCTAAATGTACATTAATGTACCTAAATGTACATAAACGTACCTAAATGTACCTAAATGTGCATAAATGTACCTAAATGTACCTAAATGTACATAAATGTACCTAAATGTACCAAAATGTACCTAAATGTACATAAATGTACCTAAATGTGCATAAATGTACATAAATGTACCTAAATGTGCATAAATGTACCTAAATGTGCATAAATGTACCTAAGTGTACATAAATGTACCTAAGTGTACATAAATGTACCTAAATGTACATAAATGTGCCTAACTGTACCTAAATGTGCATAAATGCACCTAAATGTACCTAAATGTACATGAATGTACCTAAATGTAGCTAAATTTGCATAAATGTACTTAAATGAACATAAACGTACCTAAATGCACATAAATGTACATAAACGTACCTAAATGTACCTAAATGTACATTAATGTACCTAAATGTACATAAACGTACCTAAATGTACATAAATGTACCTAAATGTATATAAACGTACCTAAATGTGCATAAATGTACCTAAATGTACCTAAATGTACATAAATGTACCTAAATGTACCTAAATGTACCTAAATGTACCTAAATGTGCATAAGTGTACCTAAATGTACCTAAATGAACATAAATGTACATAAATGTACCTAAATGTACCTAAATGTGCATAAATGTACATAAATTTACATAAATGTACATAAATGTACCTAAATGTACCTAATTGTACCTAAATGTACATAAATGCACCTAAACGTACCTAAATTTGCATAAATGTACATAAATGTACATAAATGTACCTAAATGTACATAAATGTGCCTAATTGTACCTAAATGTACATGAATGCACCTAAATGTACCTAAATGTGCATAAATGTACCTAAATGTACCTAAATGTACATAAATGTACCTAAATGTACCTAAATGAACATAAATGAACATAAATGTACCTAAATGTACATAAATGTACATAAATGTACCTAAATGTACCTAAATGAACATAAATGTACATAAATGTACCTAAATGTGCATACATGTACATAAATATACCTAAATGTACATAAATGTACATGAATGTACCTAAACGTACCTAAATTTGCATAAATGTACATAAATGTACCTAAATGTACATAAATGTGCCTAATTGTACCTAAATGTACATGAATGCCCCTAAATGTACCTAAATGTGCATAAATGCACCTAAATGTACATTAATAAACATGAATGTACCTAAATGCACCTAAATGTGCATAAATGTACATAAATTTACATAAATGTACATAAATGTACCTAAATGTACCTAATTGTACCTAAATGTACATAAATGCACCTAAATGTACCTAGATGTGCAAAAATGTACCTAAATGTACATAAATGTACCTAAATGTACATAAATGTACCTAAATGTACATAAACGTACCTAAATGTACCTAAATGTACATAAACGTACCTAAATGTACATAAACGTACCTAAATGTACATAAACGTACCTAAATGTACCTAAATGTACATTAATGTACCTAAATGTACCTAAATGTGCATAAATGCACCTAAATGTACATTAATGTACATGAATGTACCTAAATGCACCTAAATGTGCATAAATGTACATAAATTTACATAAATGTACATAAATGTACATAAATGTACCTAAATGTACCTAATTGTACCTAAATGTACATAAATGCACCTAAATGTACCTAAATGTGCAAAAATGTACCTAAATGTACATAAATGTACCTAAATGTACATAAATGTACCTAAATGTACATAAACGTACCTAAATGTACCTAAATGTACATAAACGTACCTAAATGTACATAAACGTACCTAAATGTACATAAACGTACCTAAATGTACCTAAATGTACATTAATGTACCTAAATGTACACAAACGTACCTAAATGTACATAAACGTACCTAAATGTACATAAATGTACCTTAATGTACATAAACGTACCTAAATGTACCTAAATGTGCATAAATGTACATAAATTTACATAAATGTACATAAATGTACCTAAATGTACATAAACGTACCTAAATGTACCTAAATGTACATTAATGTACCTAAATGTACATAAACGTACCTAAATGTACATTAATGTACCTAAATGTACATAAACGTACCTAAATGTACCTAAATGTGCATAAATGTACCTAAATGTACCTAAATGTACATAAATGTACCTAAATGTACCAAAATGTACCTAAATGTACATAAATGTACCTAAATGTGCATAAATGTACATAAATGTACCTAAATGTGCATAAATGTACCTAAATGTGCATAAATGTACCTAAGTGTACATAAATGTACCTAAGTGTACATAAATGTACCTAAATGTACATAAATGTGCCTAACTGTACCTAAATGTGCATAAATGCACCTAAATGTACCTAAATGTACATGAATGTACCTAAATGTAGCTAAATTTGCATAAATGTACTTAAATGAACATAAACGTACCTAAATGCACATAAATGTACATAAACGTACCTAAATGTACCTAAATGTACATTAATGTACCTAAATGTACATAAACGTACCTAATGTACATAAATGTACCTAAATGTATATAAACGTACCTAAATGTGCATAAATGTACCTAAATGTACATAAATGTACCTTAATGTACATAAACGTACCTAAATGTACCTAAATGTGCATAAATGTACATAAATTTACATAAATGTACATAAATGTACCTAAATGTACATAAACGTACCTAAATGTACCTAAATGTACATTAATGTACCTAAATGTACATAAACGTACCTAAATGTACATAAATGTACCTAAATGTATATAA